>NC_037089.1:66020336-66338291 GCF_002994745.2 Rosa chinensis
TATTGGTAGTCAAAACAGCCGTATGCTTCATAACCTTGGCAGCCAAGGGAGTAGTGGAATGAGGTCCGGCTTGCAGCAGAAATCGTATGGGATGTCAAATGGGTCTATAAATGGTGGAATGGGAATGATTGCAAACAATTTACCAATTGTTAATGAAACTGGCATTTCGGATAGCTATGTGACCCCCACAACTTATGCCAATTCTTCCAAACCCTTACAGCAACACTTTGATCCACATCAGCGGCCTGTAATGCAAGGTATGCTTTCTTTCCTGCCTCTTAGTGTGTGCACACATGAGCACACAGGTATAGTGTGTATTCATAAATCATAAATCTACCATATAAAATTGCAGGTTATGCTTTACTCCGATATTTGAAAACTTTACCATTACATAATATTTGTTTGACCAATGAATAATTTATACCCAGGTGATGGCTACGGCATAAACAATGCTGATTCTTTTGGGTCTGGAAATTACTATGGTGCACCGGCTTCTGGGTCAATGATGAATCCTCAAAATTTGAATTCAGTCAGCATGACACCTATATCCAAGACCAGCTCTCCCCTTATAAGTAATCAGTCCAATATGCATACTCAACAACAAAGTCTCCATGTGAAGCCTCAACAATTTGATCAATTGGAAAAGATGAGTTTCCAAAATTCTTCAAGAGACAATATGCTCCAATCTCATCAGCACCAGCAATTTCAGCAGCAACCCAATCAATTTCAACAGCAGCAGCAATTAGTTCACAACCAACGCCAACAGAAGCAGCAAAATCAGCAAGCCCAGCATTTGTCAACTAATGATGTTTTTGTTCAGTCTCCGATGACATCTGATTTAAGCAGTCAAGCAAAGCGTGATAATGAAGTTATGCACTCACAAACAGAACAGTTCCAAATGTCGGAGATGCATAATCAATACCATCAGCACTCTGCTGAAGATCGTTTGAGGAATACTCAGCATAACGCATCTGGTCAGCATGATCTCTCCTCTTCATCGTCCCAAACTTCTCAGCAAATGCAACAAATGTTGCATCCTCACCAATTGATTGCAGAGACTCGAAATGATTTCAGTTCTCTTTCTGTTGGAGCTCAATCAGAATCAGCACTTCAGGGTCAATGGCGTCCTCAATTGCAAGATGGGAGTCACAGGCAGGTCCACATGTCACATGATCAGCATGTCCAAGAAGATTTCCGTCAGAGAATATCTGGGCAAGATGAAGCTCAGTGTAATAATCTTTCGTCAGAAGGACCTAATGTTAGTCAAACTGTTGCCTCTAGAAGCACATCTCATCCCCAGAATCAGGATCGGTTCAGAAATCAACAGAGATGGCTTTTGTTCTTGCGCCATGCTCGTAAATGTCCATCTTCTGAAGGGAAATGTAAAGAATCTCATTGTTTAACAGCGCAAAAGTTGTTGAAACATATTGAAATATGCATGTCATTCCAATGCGCATATCCTTACTGTCCTCGTACCAAGAAGTTGCTTCATCATCACAAGAGTTGCTCGGATTCAGCTTGCCCAGTTTGTGTTCCTGTCAAGAATTATATTCAGACACATAATAAGGTGCAGACCCGTCTTGTTCCTGAATCTGGTGTTCAGAATGGATCTTGTAAAGCCTATGATAGTGTTGACACTTCTGCTACATTGATTTCTAAGATTCCTCCAGTTGCTGAAACTTCTGAAGAGCCGCAACCATCTATGAAACGCTTGAAGATAGAGCAGTCCTCTCAATCAATTATTCCTGATTCTGTAAGTAATGCAGTAACGGCTTCTGCAATTAAGGAACCCCATGTATCCCAGGATACACAGATTCAGGATTACCAACAGAGTGAAATTTCTATGCCAATTAAATCTGAGTTTAAGGAAGTGAAAATAGAAGCTTCTTTAAGTTCTGGACATGGGAATCTTGATGAGATGAAGGATAGTTTTGAGGAGAACTGCAATCAAAGGCAGGATAGTGTGCCTGCCCCTTATAATGAGCCTGCTGGTTTAGCTAAGCAAGAAAGCATCAAACTTGAGAAAGAAATTGATCCAGCTAAACAAGAAAATGCTATGCAGACTGTGGAAAATCCAGCTGGAACCAAGTCTGGGAAGCCTAAAATAAAGGGCGTGTCGTTGACTGAATTGTTCACTCCAGAGCAAGTTAGGGCACACATTACAGGTCTCAGACAGTGGGTTGGCCAGGTTTGTACTCTCCTTCCAACATTTTCCCTCATGGTTGATTCTGTTTGTTTCATTATTGTACACAAATGTGTATAAGCATATTAAGGAATAAGGACACAACTGAAACATTAAAGAACGTATTTTGCTTTAGAACATGTTTAATTTGGTCAAGCATATTAAATTGATTTATAGAAGAAACAGGCACCAAGTAGAAGAGGATAAGGTACCCTAATTAATGTTAGTACTTCTTCATCTTGACATATTTTCATGAATAGATCTTCTACATGGTTCTTATTTTTGGCAAAGATACTACTACATATTAATTGTTTTACTCATGCTTGATCCCTTGCCTGGCTTCGTTTTGGTGTTTGTCTTCAACTTTTCTGTGCATTGCAATCATCTTTTAGATTGGTCTCCTATGTTCATGATATTTTTTTTCTACTGGTTAATGTAATTTATTAGCTTATTTCCTTTTTTTTTTTTTTTTTGGGGGGGGGGTTTGGGGTTACAGAATTGGTAGTGTTAAGTGATTTTCCACTGATCCAAAAAATGTAAACCCAGTGTGTTGGCAAACAATAGTTTCATTCTCACAGTCGCCCTCACGACCATTAGCTCCTAACTTGTGGAATGCAGCTTATTTTGATAGGATGTAGCGGCAGGCATTCGAGCTCAAGGTCTTATGTTTTATGCCTTAATAAAAACATATTTACTAACATGGATGGGAGAACAACTAAATTATTTTTTGTTTGAAACTACATTGGAGTTGAGGAATTTATTGCATGTTAATTTAGCTTTGTGGTTCGGCAGCTGATGGGTAATGATACAAAGTAATGTCTCTGAAAGTTCTCTTGTTGTTGGCTTTATCATTTTTTGCATGTACCATTTATGAGAACTTGTAGTTTCTGTTTCAAACTCCATCAGATGCTGATTTATTTATTTTTTATTTATTTTTTTTATTTGTACAGAGCAAAGCAAAGGCAGAGAAGAACCAAGCAATGGAACATGCAATGAGTGAGAACTCCTGTCAGTTGTGTGCAGTAGAGAAGCTTACGTTTGAACCACCGCCTATGTATTGTACACCTTGTGGTGCTCGTATAAAGCGCAATTCTATGTATTATACAATGGGGGCTGGTGACACACGGCATTATTTTTGTATTCCATGCTATAATGAGGCTCGTGGAGATACAATAATTGTTGATGGGACAGCCATTCCAAAGGCAAGGCTAGAGAAGAAGAAAAATGATGAGGAAACAGAAGAATGGGTATGCGTTATCCGTAACTTATTTCTTGGCTCGTAGTCTGATTCTAGACAGTTATTCTTATGTTTTTCATGTCTAAATTTTATTATAGTGGGTCCAATGTGACAAGTGTGAAGCTTGGCAACATCAAATCTGTGCTTTGTTCAATGGCCGAAGAAATGATGGTGGACAAGCTGAGTACACTTGCCCTAATTGCTATATACATGAGGTTGAAAGGGGAGAGCGTAAGCCATTACCGCAGAGTGCTGTTTTGGGGGCCAAAGATTTGCCAAGGACAATACTCAGCGACCACATAGAGCAACGGTTATTTAAGAAACTAAAGGTGGAAAGACTAGAGAGGGCGAGACAGCAGGGAAAAAGTTATGATGAGGTGAGATATTATATTATGTTACAGAAAATGCTATGGGATATGATGCTCTATTTGTTTTTCTTCTGCCCTAAATCTATACCTGTTTTTGAAATAATGAGTTAAAGGTCTTTCCACTAAAAAAATAAATAATAAGATTGTTGAAAAAAAGAGAATTACTGTTTTATAGGTCAGAACTAGTCAAGACATTTTCTCCTTTATAGATGGAGACTTGACCAATTAGGAGGTTGGTCTTAATAACTTTTGAAGATTGAATACATCTCTGTCTCTGTTTTGGTTATATCTGCTCTGCATGGTCTGCTTCAATTTATTGTTCCTTCTGCCTGGATGTTGTGATTGACTAATTCTTTTTTTACTGTTGCTACTAGGTTCCTGGAGCAGAATCACTTGTAATTAGAGTTGTGTCATCTGTCGACAAAAAATTGGAAGTAAAGCAGCGGTTTTTAGAAATATTTCAGGAAGACAATTATCCCACGGAGTTCCCATATAAATCTAAGGTCTGGAAGATATCCATGGCTTAACAGGCTTGACTGAAATTGAAATACACTTAAATAGTTATACCATAGCAGGGGTGGTTGTAGTATGCTAACAAAACACTTTTCCTTCTAGGTTGTATTGCTGTTCCAGAAAATTGAAGGTGTAGAAGTATGCTTATTCGGCATGTATGTTCAAGAATTTGGAGCCGAATGTCAATTTCCAAATCAGCGCCGTGTTTATCTATCGTATTTGGATTCTGTTAAGTATTTTAGGCCTGAGGTTAAGGCGGTGACTGGAGAAGCTCTCCGCACATATGTTTACCATGAAATTCTAGTGAGTCTGATCTTGTTCTTCATCATCTCTTTGCAATCTTTATTTTATTATCTTCTCTTGGAGCAATTGTCTAAGCCTTTGATTCCATTCCCAGATTGGATACCTCGAATATTGCAAGCTACGTGGGTTTACAAGCTGCTATATTTGGGCATGTCCTCCATTGAAGGGTGAAGATTATATTTTATATTGTCATCCGGAAATTCAGAAAACACCGAAATCTGATAAGCTTCGTGAATGGTTGGTCTGATGAATTTTGTGAATTGTATACAGTTCGCTTCAAGCATCTGGTTTCTTACTTTTTTGTTTTTTTGTTTTTTCCAACCTGTTTTGTTTCAGGTATTTGGCAATGCTTAGGAAAGCCTCTAAGGAAAACATCGTAGTCGAGCTCACTAATTTATACGATCATTTCTTTGTAACTAATGGTGAAGGCAAGGCTAAGGTCACTGCAGCTAGGCTGCCCTACTTTGATGGTGACTACTGGCCCGGTGCTGCTGAGGATCTCATTTATCAAATGCGTCAAGATGAGGATGGGAGAAAACAGAATAAGAAAGGATCAACCAAAAAGACAATAACAAAAAGGGCTCTAAAAGCATCTGGGCAGACTGATCTCTCTGGTAACGCGTCAAAGGACCTGCTCCTAATGCACAAAGTAAATACTTATTCTCTAATCCAATAAGTTGTTCCACTGTATGTGGCTCTTGCTATTAGTTAGTGTATTATATTAGATTTATGGTATTGATTATTTTGCTTTAAAAGTGATTTTATTAGATGTAATGTCCCTTCTGTTCAATTACTATAAAATGTTGGCTGTTGTCTGTTTTTCCTTTTCTTTTGCTGACGTGTGTGCGCATTTCCCAGCTTGGTGAAACTATTAGCCCGATGAAGGAAGATTTCATCATGGTTCATTTGCAGCACGCATGCTCTCACTGCTGTGTACTAATGGTATCTGGAAAACGTTGGGCTTGCAATCAATGCAGATATTTTCAGCTATGTGATAAGTAAGAATTCTGAATCTTGCATTGTTGCTTTATGTTTGTATCAATCAGTTTATCCTAGTACCCTGCGTCTTTCTTCTCATGTATGATGGGATAGTGTTTATAATCTGCTTAGGTTGTTTTAATAGTTTATACTTCTCGTCCATCATTGTAATGGCTTCTTTTCTCAGTAAAATTTTTGCTTCCTATAAAAAAGGAAATGTGTAGAAGAATGGTTGAGGCCCTGGTATTATTAATTACTGGGATCATGCTTTTGTTGGAATTCACAAACATGCTTGATTTGGAACAAATTTTTTTTTCTTTTTTACTTTTCGTCCGCCCATTAAAGACTTGTCTTTTTTTGTTACTTACATCATATGTTCCCCAGGTGTTATGAAGCAGAGCAGAAACGGGAAGAAAGGGAGAGACACCCTATCAATATGAGGGATAAACATGACTTCCGTCCTGTATGTGAATTGTACTTGTATAGTTCTTATGTGAATCTTCCTTATTTATTCCGTTCTTGATGCTCAATGCTGTTGTGATTCTGTACTGCAGTTTGACATCACTGATGTACCAGTGGATACGAAGGACAGAGATGAGATTCTTGAGAGCGAATTCTTTGACACTAGACAGGCGTTTCTGAGTCTTTGTCAAGGGAATCATTATCAGTATGATACTTTACGGAGGGCTAAACATTCCTCTATGATGGTCCTTTACCATCTTCATAATCCAACGGCTCCTGCATTTGTGACAACATGCAATATATGTCATCTCGACATTGAAGCAGGTCAAGGTTGGCGTTGTGAAGTTTGCCCTGAATATGATGTGTGCAATAGTTGTTATCAGAAGGATGGTGGTGTCGATCATCATCATAAATTGACAAATCATCCATCCATTGCTGACCGTGATGCACAAAACAAGGAAGCTAGGCAAATGCGAGTTGTACAGGTACTTTATATTTCTGTTACATGTTATTGGAAGTGGTCATAGTGATACCCAAATAGAGAATTTGCTTCTGAAATATTGAGATTACATGTAGTTAGGATTAATGTTAGATTAATGCATTTTGTTTGCATGTGTGATTTCTGTGACAACAAATATATTACGAGGGAAAAGAGCAAGTGCATATAGTTGTAGGTCTCGGTGAAACCAATCCGGAAGAAACAAGTCTTGAGAACATGCTTTCCTCAGTATTCACTTACATTTTCAGATTTAATTAATTATTGATGATCGTGGGTGCTAATTTATTTTTAATATTTTTAAATTATATCTTTATTGTTGATTAATCAGTCTGAAATGGACTTATAATCTAGGGAAGGGCTTGGAATTATCCTAGATTGGTCAAATTGCTATAACTAACATTTATTTTATTTTTCACTTTTGCAGCTTAGGAGAATGCTTGATCTTCTAGTGCACGCATCACAATGTCGTTCTGCACAATGTATGTACCCCAATTGTCGCAAGGTCAAGGGACTTTTTCGCCATGGAATTCAATGTAAAGTTCGTGCATCTGGAGGTTGTGTTCTTTGTAAGAAAATGTGGTATCTCCTGCAACTTCATGCTCGAGCTTGCAAAGTATCTGAGTGCCATGTGCCTCGTTGCAGGTTTGTCAATAATTTACTTTATGATGAGTATTAAAGTTACCTTCTCTTGATAATCTCTCTTCCCTTTTGGATTTTATAATAGATTGTAATTATGAATGTATGTTTTCTCAGAGATCTAAAAGAACATTTGAGGAGGCTGCAGCAACAGTCTGATTCAAGGCGAAGAGCTGCCGTGATGGAGATGATGAGACAGAGAGCTGCCGAGATAAACAATTCTGGGTAATAAAATTGTAAATATAAGATTGGAAAGTCTTGGAGGAAAGAAAAAAAAAAAAATTCGGATGGGGACAGTAATTTTCTGCTGCTTGGAAGGGGAGACACCCGAAGGAGCGCTCATAGAAGACTAAAGGGGAGCATTTTACCATACAGCATATTGGTTTATATTCACTTTTAGGGAACAATTCTTTGGTTCTTATCTCCTTGACTCAATCGTCCCCAAGAGAAGACATGCAAAAATGATCAACTCGAGCTTGCCGTCTTCCACAGCTGCAAGCAATGCCCCGTTGACGTGGAAGTTATCTGTTTTCCTCAGTCTGGCCCAGTTCGGCGATTCTTTGATTTTATCCTCTTGTAGTTTATCAAATGCCATTTGGCAAATGTACTATATCATACTTCTTACAAAGAAATGTGGAAGGGAGGTTAGTTTAAGATCAATCTCTTTCATCTACCCTCCCCTTTTGTAGTTGTGTTCTTAATTGAAGGAATAAGTAGCTTCGTTTAAACTGCCTCAATTAGTTCTCATTGACGTTCAATCTCATGTTAATATATATAGTCCACAGTATTTCCATATCAATTGGCTGGAAAGCCTTGACTCTCTCTCTCTCTCTCTCTCATTGCCATTGGATCTGATTTGTACAATTCCAAACCACTTATTGTGGGTTTTGTATTTAGCCTGAGAAAGAAATTAAAGGAAAAAGCAAGCGCTACGTGGCTCGTTCCGTCTCAGGGACCCTTTCCCTTGTTTCAAACCTCAAATTGTGTCCTTGTGGATGTGGTATGTGCTGGAAGAAAAGAACTCCATCCCTGTCTCTGTCTTTGATGTGTGACCTACACCAACCATTCATCTTTGCTTTACCATTTTGATTTACTGATATCAAATTTCAAAGACACCAATTATCCAAATCCAAAAATAGAATATACTGATACACAAACGGCTTTGTTCAGTTGGGCTTGAATTCTTGGCGGTAATATCACACCATGACTACTGCCGCTAGAGCCATTAGTAGCAACAGCTTGAGCAATAGTCCTAACCATTACCAGTGGTGCAGTCAGACATCTTGGAGATCCATTGCGCTGCCAATCCCGAAACCCAGTTGCCAGAACTTGACAATCGCCACCAGGAACCGATCATCGTCCGTGATTCCTAGAGCCTCTGGGGATTCCTCACCGGAGCCGGAAAATGAAGGAAGCAAGAATATCAAGACCAAGACCAAGACCAAAACAGTTGGTGGAACTAGTCCTGCTTCTGATGAGAAGAAGAGTGAGGTTGTTAGTGAAGTGCTGACAGAGAAAGAGCAGAAGCAGAAGCAGCAGAGGAGGCTGGAGCTGGAAGACGTGAACCCTGTTGGGCTGGGTCGGAGATCACGCCAGTTGTTTGATGAAGTGTGGCGCAAGTTTTCTGGGCTGGGGCAGATCTCAAGGACTAGCTTACCCGATGAAAGAGACGCCCTTGATGCCCTTCTCATCAGGGAGGGTCCCATGTGCGAGTTTGTTATTCCCGGAGCCCAAAACACCACGGTTTTGGTAGTCGGAGCTACGTCTAAGATCGGCCGGATAGTTGTCCGCAAGCTTATGCTCAGAGGCTACACGGTTAAGGTATGTATTTTTTTTTTATCCATTTGCGGGTTTTGTGTAGGTTATTTGCATTTAGCTTCTGTGTGTAATGAGTTGGGTGTTTGGGAAATGATGAATTAGGCTCTGGTGAGGAAGGCGGATCAGGAAGTGGTGGACATGTTGCCGAGGTCGGTGGAGATTGTGATTGGGGATGTGGGTGAGCCGGATAGTCTAAGAGCCGCCGTACAGGGCTGCAACAAGATCATATACTGTGCAACTGCACGGTCTACGATTAGTGGAGACCTCTACAGGGTTGATAATAGAGGAGTCTACAACCTCACCAAAGCATTTCAGGTATAACCCATTTCCTTGAAATACTTCTATTAAACAGCAAAGATTGGAACTTCATGTGTCACTGTTACTGTTAGGTTGGTCATTGTCTGTGTCACATGTGTGAGCTGATGATGTGAATTAGGGAGTTGTTTGTGAAGCTGATGACTTTATGAAGTGCAGGACTATAACAACAAACTTGCGCAATTACGAGCAGGAAAAAGTAGCAAAAGCAAGCTCACGCTTGCTAAGTTCAAGAATCCGGAGTCAGTAAATGGATGGGAAGTTTATAAGGGGACTTATTTCCAGGATGTGGTTGCTTCCAAGTATGATGGAGGCATGGATGCTAAATTCGAATTCACTTTTACTGGAGATGCCGTTTTCTCAGGTAACAAAGCTCTAGTGGGATTTCGTATCTGACATAAATTATGTGTATCATGACTATTCAATTGCCTACAGATACTTACTATGCGTTTGGAATCTCTTTCTTGCTCCATTCTAGGATATGTTTTCACTAGGGGAGGGTATGTTGAACTATCAACAAAGCTTTCACTTCCTTTGGGAAGCACTCTTGACAGGTATGCTGTTGTTGCATTCTCAATGTCATAAAGAAGCTAGCAATGATAGGTACTATATAGTAACATGATTACTGAACTGCAAAGGCTTATCAAGTCTTCCCTTATCCAAAACTATAATGTATAGGTATGAAGGTCTGGTTCTTTCTGTTGGTGGGAATGGAAGGGCTTATATATTAATTCTTGAAGCTGGTCCTTTAGCAGATACATCTCAAAGTAAACTATATTTTGCAAGATTTAACACAAAAGCGGGATTTTGTAGGGTAAGCGCTCTTTCCTCTCTCTATAGTTGTGTTTTTTGTGTTATATTGATGATTTTCTTAATATAATCCCTAATTCTTCATATATGGAACTGGCAGGTCAGGGTACCATTTTCATCCTTCAGGCCAGTGAAACCTGATGATCCGCCATTGGATCCATTCCTTGTACATACATTAACTATACGTTTTGAGCCCAGAAGACAGGTTTGTCCATTTCCTGGATGTAAGATTAAAAAGTATATCGTGTCATATGTTTTGATGTTATCCCCTTGGTGCCTTATTAGTTGTTCCAGAACCTTTAAATAAATTTGTCATTCCTACTTGCATCTTTCGTAATGTTGGAGGGAATAATCTAAGCTCTTTTTTTTAAAAAATTATTATTATTATTATTTATAAAAAAAAAGAAAAAAAAGACGTTTTGAACTGAATCTCTTATTACAATCCACTAGTTTACATGACATAATTTTTTTTCTTCCATTATTTTGATGAAATGCATTTATACAAATCCTTGATGAATCCACGTATTATTCTGGGCACAGAAAGCTGTTGAAGCACGCCCAGGAGAGAAGCAAGACCCCAGAAGCTTTAAGCTTATATTGGAGTACATCAAAGCTTTACCTGTAAGGTTTTTTTTTTTCTTCATTTCGAGTCCATTTATGTTCAAATGATCTGCTTCTCTCTCAACCCTTTCATAATATCTGGTGACAATAGCATATAGAGATAACTTATAGTCACTTGAGTATCCATGAGAATTGAGATATCTTCTGAGGTTCCTGGTTTTCACAATTCCATCATAGAAGCTATTGCTTTGAAGATTATGTAACTGAGTGTAAAGTCTAGATAATGAGAAGGAACAGTGTGTACATTTCCGGCAATCTATGAATACTCAGTTACGTACGAAACTGCCTAGATATAGAGAATAAGTACTATTTTTTTACATGTTTGCAGGCCGGTCAAGAAACTGACTTCATTCTAGTTTCATGTACGGGATCAGGAATAGAACCTAACAGAAGGGAGCAAGTTCTTAAAGCCAAGAGGGTTGGTTCTTTTTATTTTTCCTACTTTGCGATTTTCACTTTTGAGTTTTGACTGTTTGAAAAGTTTCTTTTCATGTCTTTTTTGTGTGTAAATATTTCAACATTGCTAATGCTTTTATTGTTGAAATTTCTCCAGGCTGGGGAAGATTCATTGCGAAGATCAGGAGTTGGATACACAATTATTCGACCTGGTCCCCTAAAGGTGGAGTTCTTATACTAAAATTCATAACATATATTGGCTTATCTAGGAATTTGAATACCTTTAAGAAAATAGCATTATAATCATGACTTGGAGTATATTAAAATCTAATATCGTCAAATCCTTTTCCCATGATTTGTTCAAAAAAAAAAAAAAAAATCCCATGCAAGCTGCACTTGAGCTTTGCAAAGTTACAAATTAGGAATTAGATACTTTAAAAATTGATGTGCAAAACTAACTTTAGTAAAATAAAATTAAGTGTGAAGTTTTTTTTTTGTGTTTATCTTAATGATAGTGGCTTCTGCTTTTGTATTTATTGTAGTATTGTTTGATTGCAATTTGCAAAACTACACATCTAGCTTCAGTTAAGAGCATATTTGTCATTTTGTGGCAAAACAGAAGTGGCATAGTTCTGCATGGAGTTTCCATTCCATGTGATGGAAACCTAGACTACTTACTAACGTCTAGTTTATACAGGAAGAACCTGGCGGACAACGTGCTCTCATATTTGATCAAGGAAACAGGATTTCTCAGGTGAGAATGAACTTCCAGTATAGAGAAAAGATTTAACTTTTGGCTGATAATTAACATCAGCGAACTTCAAATCTCAACTACCATCTCTGAATTTAGGGGATCAGCTGTGCTGATGTAGCTGATATCTGTGTGAAAGCATTGCATGATTCAACCGCAAGGAACAAAAGCTTTGATGTGAGTAGCCGTCTCTTTGCCATTATATTACTTTCAAGTGACAAAATGCTAAAGTGATTTTGAATTTGTCCAGGTATGTTATGAATATGTGGCTGATCAAGGGAAGGAACTCTATGAGCTGGTAAGGACTTAGGAAAATCGAGATGTAGTTTCTCTATTTCAAAAACAAAAACTCCTCTTTTTCATGTATAAGCTTGTAACCACTTGGAACTACATGCCTATTCTTCTGCAGGTTGCACATTTGCCGGACAAAGCCAATAATTATCTGACTCCAGCACTATCAGCTCTAGAGAAGAACACCTGAGAATCCCCAGCATGGTCAATCTATATTCGTAAAATGAGAATACAATTGTAAAGATACATATGGAGCTACATATGATCTGGTATGGATGATCGACATACCTGATCATCCTATAGCTCATGTCAACTTATTCTTGCTGTAAATTCATGTGTAGATGCCTGAAGGGTATGCATTTTCTTCGTCATGAATCAGGTCAAAGTGTAAATATCAAGCACTACAATTGCATGCTTACAAGGCTTTGTTTCTGATCGAGAGTGACAACACCAAGATGGGCGGAAAGAAATTAAGGAAGTTAGTCTTAATTGATTCTTGTAAAAGTTACATTCTTATGATATACCAGGCAGCTGGCAATTAATGATCAAATAATCCTCAAGCAAATGTGCATCTTCTGTTAAAAAGATAATGTGCGATTCAGAAGATGTCCTACTGTTTCGATAAACATTGAGAATGCTGAGAGGATGAGTATAACTTGGTAGAAAGAAAAACCTTCATCAGATGCAAAGCGCTCAAGATAAGTACCCGAATATGTGCCATCACCCGGTATTAAAAGTCGTTATTGACAGTGGCTGAAACCAAAACTTTGAAGTAGGTGTAACTGTTGCTTTAACCGTCAAATCATATTGTTACTTTAGAGAATCTTTACCAAAATTCCAAATTGGAACTCAGGCATCAGGATGTTCTCCTGAAGTGCAAACTTGTATTCAATATGTTTTAAGGGCACCAGAGTTGACACGTAGCTGAGCAAAAAGAAGCAATTCTTGGCCAAGGACCCCATATCACATATGAAGGGATAAGGAAAAATCTGAGAGAACTCGGGAGGTTTTCCTTTGCTAGAAATGAACCTACCAAAACTGAGTTTCAGAATCATACAGCAAAAGAATGCTAATTTATGGCTCAACTACTCCAATTCTACTTAATACAATCAACACCAACAACAAGAAGGCTAATGGCATCATCATCAGAAGCACTTCCCAGTTTGCAAGAGCAAGCAGAAGTTGCATTGTAGCAACTGCAGGGTTGCTTGCAACTGCTGCAGTGTTAGCTTCAGCTGCATCAATAGGTCTTGCAATCGAGTCCCCTGAACAAGGTGATACTCTAGCCAACATACCGCAGACGCTATCCGGTGAGTGCATTTTACCCAAGGATTGCAAGAAAGCTCGGATTCAAAAGCCGAAATCAAGAAAAGCGGAGTCTTGCACAATCAAGTGTGTAACTACTTGTATCAGGGGCGGCGAGGGATCACCCGGTGAAGGCCCCTTCAATGTCAGAAGGTACACATTCCTAGTTGGTTCACAAATCCTATGAGCCAACTTATATTTTTTAAATGCCTTGTGATACTAATGCAAAATGTTAACTATGGCAATATGGCATTGTACAATACCATCATTCTATGTAAACTTGTGCTTGCATCGTCTCATTTGATATGAGTACAATTTTGACCTTGCTTTACTCAAATTCTTAAGAATTAAGAGTATGGTTTTCATTTTTTGGTGCAGACCTATAGTTGTTTTCAAGCAAGGCTTCCGAAGCCGTCAATACTGGTACATGTCTTAAAGGGCTCTGGTTCTGCTCACCGTCAGTCTTTATTTTAGCTTACAGAAACTGTCTTCCATTTCCATTTTGGCCATTTATAGCTATGTGAGAATTGTACCTTTTCTTTTGGCAGTTTGGTGGAGTGCTCAGATATATGTAATCTGATTCGAGATGGTGACGATGGGCCTTAATTGAAACTATAAATTTTTGTAATCAGCTAGCAATTGTATAGTCCTTAGTTTTATGCTCGTTATCGAAGAAAAGATCTGTTCCTCGAGAATTTCTAGATTTTTATTCAAAGTTTAAACACTGTCAATTTACTTCTGTCACTCGTGAACCCCTTGGCTTAGGTATTAGTAGCTGATATATGCTAGTAATTTCTTGTATTGCAAGTGCTCTCAAAGATGAATTTATCATGTTGTGT
The DNA here is from genome assembly GCF_002994745.2 of Rosa chinensis. Classification (NCBI taxonomy): domain Eukaryota; kingdom Viridiplantae; phylum Streptophyta; class Magnoliopsida; order Rosales; family Rosaceae; genus Rosa; species Rosa chinensis. The sequence continues at coordinate 66,034,661 of NC_037089.1, forward strand.
TGGAATGCTACTTAGAGGCAAAGTGTGTTGAGTGTGATGGGGTAAAAGCCATATATAGTATTACATGCACCATGCACCAAGGTGTGCTATCGGTGGCCAGAAAGTTCATACCTATCCTATTTGGCTTAAAGTTGGAGTAATCTATAGCCAATAACGCCAATTAATTGAGAGAGCTAGCTTTCTTATTTAGGAAGAACTAAACAAGAGAAGAAAAACTCTTGACAGAAACAATCCTACACCAGTGGCCTATTTACCTAATCCTTGCCAAGGCACTCAATCGGACAGGAGATGGTAAAACTAAGCTGAGCATAAGTAGTAAACTTTACATTGCTCAGTACGATAACCAATTCATTTTCAGTTTTCAATTCAAGTAGCTATTTAACCCAAAAGAGTAAAAAATAAGATATGGGAATATTCGTATACCATTGTGATGTCTAGAGAGGAAATAATATTACTTGCATCACTGCATCAGTATTGGCCAACTAATTAATTAATACTCGGAACCATCAAAGGAAAAAAACTTCAAATTTATGTAATAAGCTAGAGAGGTGGATAGGAAAGAGAATTCAAATTTTTTATAATAAGCTAGAACGGTGCATATGCATAGGTATCGATCATTATTGGACAAAGTCAAAGCCTCGATGATTGTTTTTGATTTCCGTCTGAAAATACTAGATGGAACCGGTGTTGATAAAATACTTTTTCTCAAGAGTTTAACCAACGAAAGTATGATGCTCGACACGAAGATTTGCTAACGCAGTGTAAACCTCTCCACTGAGGAAACTTCACTGCGTGGCTTTTAACGTAGCCAACACGAAAAATCAATCCAATATTAAACACTAGAGTTTACAGAATACAAGTAGTGTTGTTCACAACAAACACTTTTTCTTAGCAACAAATGCTAACTTGTTTTACAACCATTCTAACTCTAGATTCAACATTCCAGGCAATCAATCTTCAACCTTCCTTTCACTCAAATGAATCACTGATCTTGAGAGTGAATATGAATGATTATGCAAAGTAACACATGAAACAATTAAAGAGGGTTTTTCGAAAACGATTTGAACAAAACAAGAAGTTCAAAGAAAAACCAATTTATGCCGTCAAAAACCCTAACAAAAACTTTAGTTTTGAAACCTTTTTATAAGGGAGAAAAACTCCCCCTCAATCAAATCTTTTCTTAATAATTGATTAAGATAAATATGGAAAGGTTTAAAACAGTTTTTGAATGTGCAATCGACACTTTCCTAACAAGGTCTCAAATTGATATGCATGTTAAAAACCATTTTAATGCATAAGAGATTATTGACTCAATACAACCGATATGCATATCAATTTAGATTTATACCAACCAATATGGAATGAATACACATTAAACTCAAGATCAGTGACTCGATTTGGCTTGATCTTGTCTTCAAGATCCGATCTTGTGATCTTTCTCTTTGTTTCCTTGAAGCTCCGGTTTTCTTGTCGTAGTGGGAAATCATGTGTTGAATGGTAATAGGCCAATGTACTTACAATCTCCCCCTTTGGGCATTCCCATTCAACACATGATTTTTCCATCTTTTGTCCTGCAAGTTAGGTCTCACAGATAAACACTAATCACAAAACAAAGGGTGCTACTTGGATTAAGGAATCAGTTTCCATCCTTTTCCGGATCCAAGTAGCCAAAATACGATTACTTAATAATAATAATAGCAAGCATCCCAAGAGTATCTGTGCTTATGCACTTACACACCAAAAAAAAACTTTTGTCCATCAAAAAATTAAAAATGCAGAAACAGAAATAAGTAAGAAAAATCAAGTTACTTCTCCCCCTTTGAATGGGAGGGCACGTCAAATTCCTCACAAATCTTGGTGACGGTGTCCAGAAATTCCTCTTCATCCATGGAATCCGAGCTTTCCTCTGGTGCGACAGGCTCCTGCATGGCATGGGATGGACCGGGAGCGTCAAACCCGGGAGGGTGGCGCTGCATGTTCCGGATCTCCTGTGTGAGAGTGGTCAGGGCATGACGAGTTCGAACCAGAAGAGAATGCATGTCGTCCAAGTCCGTCGTGAGGCAAGCAATTCGCCAGTCAGCCACCATAATATGGTCACGGAGACTCTCCAGAGAGACAAGAGGAGGAGCAGCAGAAGATAAACTGGAAGTAAATGGGCGAGGAGGAGGGCTCCGACTGCGTGCACGGTGCATGCCGGGATGGAGAATCCCGGCTCTGGCAGCGGCCTGACGACCTTCTTCTGGAGGAGGCAGGCGGCGATGTCCTCCAAGGCGAGTTGTTTGCTGTGTGCGAACCATGGTGAGAGAGCAGTTGGTGAAAGAACCTGCACACAGAGACAACCAAGAGTAAAATCCGAGGGAGACAAGAGAGGCTATATGTAGTGAACAGTTAGGTTTAAGGAAGACCAAGGAACACACCGATTGGGATAGCGTCTCAAATGAAGAGAGAAGTTATGACAATTTATTTTCCCTAGATATACGCATGCAGAGAACTTCTCCCCCTCAACTTAGGCATAATCATTATGGAAATTAAATGTAGTCAGATTACCATCAAAGAAGGAAACGAAGAGCCAAAAAATATTCAGGGAATCTGCAAGTATATCAGAGGATCGTTTCCTTTGCTAAGTATCAAGGCAATGAATGCATAGGTCATATCGAGGAGAGAAAAAATAGCGAAGTTTAATCACAGAGAGCACATATCACGTAGTTGAAGGCACATAGTTCAGAGTACGAAGCATGATGTATTCTCTCAACAATAAGAATTGGTACTCATAGTTAGACCTTAAGGAGTAAACCTGTGATAGAAGTGAATATAACCACGATGTGGGGCGTAGAAATGAGTTTAGCGACATAGAGAAGGAGTGAAGTAAGAGAACTAAACTTAAGCTCATGAAATCTCCTAAGAAGGAGTAGGAATCATTGTTCCCAAGCACATGTTTTAGTGGAGTCAAAGACCTCCTTTATTTAGTGACAAATAGAACTCAGGTAACAAGACTCTTCTCAGCAACTCCCAGAACAGATGTTCTTAGGGTACTAAGCATAACAAGGATGCTCCATGGAGAGAGTCTCGAGGTAGTTGTCTGCATGATTTTATGTTACGTGCAAAGATCACTCACCAGCTCGTTTCTTGCAAACCTTAGAAAGTTCACCACAACTAAGGCCTGATTACTTTGAGAGATGGGATACAATTCCTTTCTCGTTTCTTACAAATCCTAGAAAGTTCACCACAACTAGGACCTGATCACTTCGAGAAGAGGGAATTAGCTATGTGAGCAAATTAAGCAGTTCGTCTACTTCACTGAATCTCATTTGACAGGAAACAAAAAGAAACATGCCACCACATAGGCTATAGGTGAAGGTGCATAGTAGGGTTACTTGATTCAGTGACTAAACATGAGTACACAATTTTATTTGTCCAGAATAAGGCATGATAACAAAAGATACATGACTGAAAATATGTACATTTCACTAGTGACTGTGATCAAGGGATACTAGGATCACAATTTTCTCAATCAATAGTGGACAGTCATCATTTTTCCTTAATGCGTAGAACATATCCCTAGGGCATTCCTCAACATTTCAAACCTAGCAGTGTCAAGAGGCTTAGTGAACAAATCAGCAAGTTGATTTTCAGTGGGCACAAAGCTTAACTCAAGTATGTTTTGTTCAACCAAATCCCTAATAAAATGATATCGGAGATCAATGTGCTTTGTTCGAGAGTGTTGAACAGGATTCTTAGTGATGTTAATAGCACTAGTGTTGTCACAGAAAATAGACAACTTACCTTGAGAGATGCCATAATCATGAAGCATTTGCTTCATCCAAAGTATTTGTGTGCAGCAACTTCCAGCTGCAACATATTCAGCTTCTGCAGTAGACAAGGAGATGCAGTTTTGTTTCTTGCTATGCCAAGCAACCAGATTGTTGCCAATGAAAAAGCATCCCCCTGAAGTGCTTTTCCGATCCTTTAAATTTCCTCCCCAGTCAGCATCAGAGTATCCTGCAATTTCTACATTAGTGTCGAAGGTATAGAAAATGCCACAATTAACTGTACCTGCCACATAGCGGATTATTCTTTTGACAACGTCCAGGTGAGATTCTTTGGGGTTTGCTTGAAATCGAGCACACACACCCACACTGTAAGAGATGTCAGGTCTGCTGGCAGTGAGATAGAGCAAACTCCCGATCATACTTCGATAGAGAGTCGGATCAACTGATTTTCCTTCATGATCTTCGCTCAACTTGGTAGTTGTACTCATGGGATTGGTCACTGTCTTCTTGGAAGCAAGACCGAATTTCTTGATCAGGTTCTCAGCGTATTTTGATTGAGAGAGAAACAAACCTGTGTCTATCTGCTTTACTTGCAGTCCAAGAAAATACGTTAGTTCACCACACATGCTCATTTCAAATTCACTTTCCATGACAGATTGAAATTCTTTGACAAGGTATTTAGAAGTGGAACCAAATACAATATCATCAACATACACTTGGGCAATGATAATGTCATTTTTGGTTCGTTTCACAAACAATGTTTTATCTATGGATCCTCTAGCATACCCTTTTCCCACAAGATGAGTGGATAGCCTCTCATACCAGGCTCGAGGAGCCTGCTTTAGCCCATACAGGGCTTTCTTGAGTCGGTAGACATGATCTAAGTTGTGTGGATCTTGGAAACCGGGAGGCTGTTCTACATAAACTTCCTCCTGAAGAAATCCATTCAGAAAGGCAGTTTTGACATCCATTTGAAACAATTTGAACCGGAGATGACACGCAATGGATAGGAGTAATCTAACAGATTCCAACCTAGCTACAGGAGCAAATGTCTCGTCAAAGTCAAGTCCTTCGACCTGTGAATATCCCTGAGCAACTAGTCTGGCTTTATTCCTAATCACGTTTCCCTTTTCATCACTTTTATTTCTGAAAATCCACTTAGTTCCTATAACATTGCACTTACTAGCCCGTGGTACTAAGTACCATACATCATTCCTAGTAAACTGATTCAGTTCATCCTGCATGGCGCTAATCCAGTTATCATCCAACAAGGCTGCCTTAATATTTTTTGGTTCAATAATGGACACAAAACCAAAATGAGATATAATGTTCATGCTTACCAAATTTTCGGTAATGAAACACAGTAATACATTCTCTTCACTTACCTCAGAGGGGCTTACCTGAACTGCAGCATTTCTCCTTGTCATCGGACCATCTGTTAGATTGCCGATGATATCTTGAGTGGAGTGGTCTTTTTGAACTTGCTTGAACCCTCTTCTTTGGGTGGGAGCTGGTTCAAAAATGTTGTCATGGATTTCCTCTTCCTCTTCCTCAGATGATGTTTCAGTATTCTGTGAAGGTGTGACCGAGAAGGGTGAGGTATCTGCAAATGTTACTTCCTGTTTCACACATTGATCATCAATAGAAACATTAATGGATTCCATAACAACACGAGTTCTTTTATTGTAAACCCTATACGCTCTACTGTTCAGAGAATACCTCAAGAACACACCATCATCACTTCTAGCATCAAACTTACCAAGGTGTTCTCTATCTCGTAGAATGTAACAAGGACTGCCAAAAACATGAAAGTGTTTAACATTTGGCTTCTTACCTTTCCACAGCTCGTAAGCAGTTTGATCATTACCTGGTCTAAGGAATACTCTATTTATTGTGTAGCAAGCAGTGCTGATCGCCTCAGCCCAAAAGTTTTTGCTTAAACCTGCAGCGTGTAGCAATACTCGAGCCATGTCTAGCAGTACCCTATTTTTCCTTTCCACTATCCCATTTTGTTGAGGGGTTATTGGAGCTGAGAACTCATGTGACACACCAAGCTCATGACAGTAGTTAGAAAATGAGGCATTTTTAAATTCAGTTCCATTATCTGATCTTATTCTCACTAAGCAGTTATTAGATGATTGTTTCTCAATGATTAATTTTTGACTCAAGTTCTTAAAGGACTCAAACGTTTCAGTTTTGTCTTTCAAGAAGTTTACCCAGGTGTATCTTGAGAAATCATCTACAACTACTAGTATGTAGCTCTTACCTCCAAGACTTTCAGATTGAGCTGGTCCCATGAGATCCATGTGTAATAGCTCCAATACTTGTGAGGTTGTCGCAGAATTTACCATTCTGTGAGGTGCCTTAGTTTGCTTTCCAACCTTGCAGTCTCCACACATCTTGTCAGTTTTACCTTTTAAATTTGGCAAGCCTCGGACACATTGTTTGGAAGATAATTTCAGCAAGTCCTGATAGTTGATATGTCCCATCTTTCTGTGCCAAAGTTCAAAGGTTTCCTCTGTGGATTTAACAGACAAACAAGACTGCACACTAGAAGATTCATTCGCTTGAATATGATAACAGTTATCAACAGATCTCTTACCTCCCATGATACCTTCACCTTTCTGATTTAGGACCAAACATCTCTGTTTGTTAAACCACACATCTTCATAGTCATCAGCCAAATGGCTGACGCTAATCAGATTTGCAGTTAATCCTTCAACAAATAACACATTTTTAAGGTTAGGTATACCTGGAGTGTTTACTGTACCTCGAGCTAGAATGTTAACTTTCCTCCCATCTCCAAACGTGACTGATCCAGTGGTATTTTCATCCTCAAACGAAGTAAACCAGGTTTTGTCTCCAGTCATGTGTCTAGAACAACCACTGTCAACATACCAAAAATCTCGTCGCTTGTCAGCAAATGCAGTTAAAGCTACCAAACAAGTTGCCTCAATGTGAGAGCGTTGATGAATTTTGCTAGCACAAACAAAAAGACATGTATCATCAGTTTCACCAACAGGGGACCAATGATTTTTGCTTTTAATTTTTCTGGTCCAGACATCTTTTCTTCTTTCAGTTTGAGGATTCTTTTGAGAAACAATTTCAGTTAATTTGTTAATGAGTTCCTTTTGTTCTTTAAGCTCAACCTGTAAGGTTTCAACAGTACATTTTTCTTGAGAAAATTGTAAGTTTAAAAACCGTTCATTACATCTAGGTCTGATATGGCCAATCTTACCACAGTGATGACAAGTAGGAACAAAGGTTCTAGGGTTTGCGTACCTGTGTTGACCAGTGGGGGATTCTTGGTCAAGTTTTACCTGATGATGTTGGTTTGAATTACCTTCCCTTACACTTTTGACATAATCATCAAGAGAGACATCTTTCTGCTCTACAGATGGTTTTGAGGCTCGTACGAATTTGGTACTTTTGGAATCTTCTCCAGTGTATCCTAGCCCACATGTATCATGAGGAGCTTTTCCTGATCCAAGTAACTTGGACATGGAAGTGGAGCTGATATCAAACTTCATGAATCTTTCTTGAGTTAATTTTAACTCATGTTGTAGAGACTCATTTTTCGCTAACAGTTCCAAGTTCAAGGCTCTTTGTCCTTTAACATCCAGTTCTAGAAGTTTGATCTTGTTGAGATACTCATTCTTTTCAGTCTTCCACGTCAGTATCTTTTGGTCACCTTGTAGATCTGCTGATTCACTCACGAGTTTGCTTTTCTCCAGCTTCCATGCAGATTGTGAGGATTCGAATAGTTGCTCCACCTTTTCTTTTTCAGTCCTCAGGAAATCTACTTCTTTTTCCAAGCTCAAGTTTCTAATCAGAGTAGCCTTTGAAGCTTTGTAGAGTTGTTTGCAGCGAACATTTGTTTCATCATCATCAGAGAAATACTCATCACTTTCAGAATCAGGCAACAATGATGAGACAAGAGCCACATTTTCAATTTCTTGAGATTCATCATCACTCCAAGTTGAAAGGAGAGACTTGTTGTTGCTGTTTCCAAGCTTCCTATTTCCACAGTCAGTAGAAATGTGACCGAAACCACCACATTCATAGCATTTTGGTTTCCCTGAGTGATTTCCTTTGAAGTTTCCTCTTCCATTCTTACTATTGTAGTCACTGTTGTTACCACTGCCAATATAGTTATTCCTTCTGGGAGCATTCGTGTTTTTAGAGGAGTTCTTGCTTTTGAGAAATTTTTTGAATTCCTTCGTCAGTAGAGCAAGGTCTAGTGATCCTTCTTCCTCTTCAATTTCTTTCACTGCTTTGAAGGCTACGCCCTTGTTTTTCTTCTCAGGTTTTAACCTCATCTCATAGGTTTTCAAATTTCCGATGAGCTCATCAAGTGGATAATCATCTATATCAAAAGAGTCCTCTATACTCGTAACCTTTGAGTGAAATTTTTCCGGCAGAGCCCTGAGTATCTTTTTGACTATTTTATCTTCATCAAAAGGTGCTCCTAGACTGCGACACTGACCAGAGATCTTAAGAATTCTACCATGGAAGTCATCCACGGTTTCATCATCTGCCATAGTCATGGTTTCGAATTCAAAAATCAGTGCTTGCAGTTTCTGTGCACGTACTTTTTTATTTCCTTCGTATGTAATCTATAGGGGATCCCATGCCTGCTTGGCAGTCTCACAATGACTTATCCTCAGTTTTTCCCGCTCCGATAGGGCTGTGAAGATGCTGTTCTTAGCTTTGAAATCTGCTTGCAAGTTACAAACTTCTTCCTCAGTCCAGTCCTTCCTTGGTTTGGGAGTGGTAGTGGAAGCGCCTTCTTCTTTTGCTTTTGTCATAGGTACACTCCAGCCATTTTCTACGATGTTCCACACGTGTTCATCTTGAGCATAGAGGTATGATTTCATGTAAATCTTCCATTGAGTGTATTTTTCACATCCACCCTCGAACCATGGAGGACTATTTATAGATCCCCCAGCAGCCCTGTCACGTGAATATTCCATCTTTCCTGGGATCTCTAGAAGGTTCTAGAACCCGCTCTGATGCCAATTGAAAATACTAGATGGAACCAGTGTTGATAAAATACTTTTTCTCAAGAGTTTAACCAACGAAAGTATGATGCTCGACACGAAGATTTGCTAACGCAGTGTAAACCTCTCCACTGAGGAAACTTCACTGCGTGGCTTTTAACGTAGCCAACACGAAAAATCAATCCAATATTAAACACTAGAGTTTACAGAATACAAGTAGTGTTGTTCACAACAAACACTTTTTCTTAGCAACAAATGCTAACTTGTTTTACAACCATTCTAACTCTAGATTCAACATTCCAGGCAATCAATCTTCAACCTTCCTTTCACTCAAATGAATCACTGATCTTGAGAGTGAATATGAATGATTATGCAAAGTAACACATGAAACAATTAAAGAGGGTTTTTCGAAAACGATTTGAACAAAACAAGAAGTTCAAAGAAAAACCAATTTATGCCGTCAAAAACCCTAACAAAAACTTTAGTTTTGAAACCTTTTTATAAGGGAGAAAAACTCCCCCTCAATCAAATCTTTTCTTAATAATTGATTAAGATAAATATGGAAAGGTTTAAAACAGTTTTTGAATGTGCAATCGACACTTTCCTAACAAGGTCTCAAATTGATATGCATGTTAAAAACCATTTTAATGCATAAGAGATTATTGACTCAATACAACCGATATGCATATCAATTTAGATTTATACCAACCAATATGGAATGAATACACATTAAACTCAAGATCAGTGACTCGATTTGGCTTGATCTTGTCTTCAAGATCCGATCTTGTGATCTTTCTCTTTGTTTCCTTGAAGCTCCGGTTTTCTTGTCGTAGTGGGAAATCATGTGTTGAATGGTAATAGGCCAATGTACTTATACCTTCCTTGTGGTTTCTTTCATCTTTGCATCTGCCACCGTCTTCATTAGTAGCTAATAATTCCTTTTCCGCTTCATCCACCATCTGTCGTCATTAAAAATCAAGGTATTCTCAACATGCATGGCATATAGGAATGAAAATGCTCGAGGCTAAGCTAGTGTATATACAAGCAAGGATGAATGGGTGTGACATATGCAGTCTAATATCCTCTTCTTGTTTTTTCTCAATGATGCAATCTATTATTGATAACATTCAATTTTTAGGTCCTCTTCTAGAATATTAGATCTCTGCCAAAACCAATCTAAATTGATCTACACATTACCTTCATTTGAATTTCCTTTTTGTACTTTTAAACAATAACAGACGTTTACATGACAAATTCCGAATTGATAAACCATTTTAACAAACGATCGAAAAAGGGAACTACTCCGAACAATAGACTTGAACTAACATCTTAAATTGACTCAAAAGTAAATACGTACTAACAATAGCAAAGTAATGAATTTGGAGTAAAAATGGCTTGGGATGTAGAAACTAATACATCTAGATCAAATTGACACACAGAGAACGTAAAGCTAGAAGGAGGAGACCTTCTTGGTGGCGTCTGGAGAGAGGTTGGGCAGCATGTCACCAAGTTGAGTTTTGATACAGTGCAACGCATCCGTGGTGACACCACGGGCCACCCCGGTAGCGTCGGTCACGTCCTTGACAACACTCTCCAAGAAGTGGCGCACGTTGTCCAAAGCATCAGCGGGAACAGCAGGTGCGTGTGCCGCAAGCTTCTCCAGTATCTTATCCTTGACGGCCCCCAAGTTCCTCTTCATGTCCATTGCTACTTCCTTTGTTGCTTCCACCACTCCCACCGCCGCGTTCGACGTCGTCCTTGGTTGCTCCGACGACGATTTTTCGTCTCGGTTTTCTTCGTTGCTGCTTACTTCGATTGCGTGAGCTGGGGAGTACAACTCTCCTTGACCTACGTCCACGGAGCTTTCGTGGTTTTCTTTGTTGCTGATCACTTTAGTTCTCCTTGACTGACCCTCGAGCTTTCGTCTGTGCCCATCATCAATTCCTCATTTCCTTTAATGCTTTTGATCCAGATCGAGTGTCGTAATTTTTTGAAGGTATTGTGTTCGAGGATCTCGATTGATATGTTTCTTAGACCGACCACCACAAATGAGCTAGCTAGGTAGGTTAATATTGCATGGTTGCTATCACCATATGATTAGCATGTGTCCCTTATGTCTTGTCTCTTCCTCCTCCCCTTTCGACGCTTGGGACCTTATACGGATAAACACCTAGCCAACTATACGTACCTACAAATGACATCATCGATGAACATAACTGTAATATGTTCACACGCCGCACTTGCGCCTAAACTGAGAACGGTATGCCCTCTCCGACGGCACGCCCTCGCTGCATCGTCGTCGGACGGACCAGAGAGGACCTCGTGTCCGGTTCTGGGTTGTCTCGCAGAAAGCTCGGCCGGAGTAAAGGCTGTTTGGTGATGGTTGTTGGCGTGAGTCATGCCATGTAATTAGGATTGTGAATTTTGTGTATTATTAGGATTATTCTCTTGTAATTAGTTTCCTAATAGGTCTTGATGTATCTTGTATATATACCCCGTTCTTGGAGAAGGTAAAACACATCAGAAAATTCTCAATCTCTTATTCCTTTGTTCTGTTTGACTTGGTATCAGAGCCGAGATCCATTCGGACTCGGTTTGTTCTTTCCGCTGCGCATATAGGGTCCTTTTGATTCAGTCATTTTTGATTTGGTTGAATTGGTTCTTTTGCTTCTGCAAGTCGTGAATTGGTTCTTTTGCTTCTACAAGTTGATTTCATCCTTTGTCCATCAGTTCATCCTTTTTTTGTTCTTGTGTCTGTCCATATCCATCCTGGTTCTTTGGTATTCTTTTGTTACAATTTGTAGGGTCTGAAAAAAAAAAAAAAAAAAAAAGATGGTGGATTTGACTCTTACCGACGGGAATACTGGAGGATCTCAGAATGGAGGGGTGAACTCTGTGGCCCGTGAGGTTGTGATTGTTCAGAATGTGACAGATAATTCAAGTTTTGGTGTAAAGCTCGATGGCACCAATTATCAGTTATGGCAGAGGCTTATGAAGATCCATATCCAGGGGATTGGAAAGTGGAGTTATGTTACCGGTAGTGCAGCAAGACCTGCTGCAGGACCAAAAGCTGATGAATGGGATACGGCTAATACTAATGTGATGGGAATTCTTCTCAAGGCTATGACTCCAGAGGTAATGAGATTATTTGCTAACTATGATTCTCCCAAAGCAATTTGGGATTCTGTTGCTGCTACATATTATGATGGGAGTGACTTTGCTCGTGTTCATGAATTGAATGTCAAAGCTTTCAAAATAACTCAGAGTGGACAGCCTGTTGCAACCTTTTATGCGAATTTGAAGACAATTTGGCAGGAGCTTGATCAGAGAAACCCTAATCCTATGACTTGTGAAGTTGATATTAATTCCTATTGGACTGAGCAGGACAAGATGCATGTCCATATTTTTCTTGCGGGCCTGGACCCTCACTTTGAAGGGGCAAAGAATGAGTTATTGCGTCTTACAACTCCACCTACATTGGAACAAGCTTTTGCCTATATCCGAAGAGATGAAGGTAATAAGGCTGCTGCTCAGAACCTTCATACTGAAATTTCTGGTTTAGCAATCCATGCTACACCTCCACCTCCACCTCAACCTCAGATTGGGAATTCTACCCTAGTTTCATCTCAGAGTTAGTATCAGCCACGGAATCAGGGATATCAGCAGAACCAGAATTATAATCAAATGTCTTGCAACTATTGCAAGGAAGTTGGCCATTTCAACAACTCTGGTTGGAGAGGAGGCAATAATAATGGAGGACGTGGTGGTGGTCAAAGAGGCAAAGCGACAGTCCAATTAGTGCCAGAACCTGACTTCTACGGCATTGCAGGGCAAGATCCCTCACAAGGTAATGTTTCCTTGACTAAGGGAACTTGAGGTAAAATTGGTGTTGCTTTACATGTTTCTGTACTGGTAGTGATACATGAATAATTGATTCTGGTGCGTCTGACCATATGACCTATGGTAAGTCCTTCTTTATGTCTATGTCATCCCCTTCTATATCCCATGTTTCTAATGCGAATGGTGCGTCTTTTCCAGTCTTAGGTAGGGGTCTGTTCAGGTTACACCATCCATTGTATTGCATGATGTGCTTTATGTACCCTCATTGTCTCATCATCTTTTGTCTGTATCCCAGTTGGGGTCACAAAATAAATGCTCTGTAACTTTTTATCCAATGTATGTTATTTTTCAGAATCTGTGCACCAGGGTGATCATGGGTAAGGGAGACCTGAGGGGGAGATTGTTTCACTTGGATTGCATGTACGTAGAGTCAACACAAGCACCGGAACAACCTTTAGCCCTGACATTGAATTCTGACAGATTAAGTGAGCTATGGTTGTGGCATAGGCGTTTGGGTCATCCATCTTTTGGAGTTATGAAGAAATCTATGCCTTCATTGTTTCTGGGAGTTAGTGAGTCTATCCTGCATTGTGAAACTTGTGCTTTGGCTAAGAGTCATAGGTCTAGTTATCCTTCGAGTTTTCATTCTAGTACTATGCCTTTTGAGTTAATTCATTCAGATGTATGGGGTCCTTCTAAACATTCTACCCTTTCTGGAATGCGATATTTTGTGTTATTCATTGATGACTTTACTCGATTATCCTGGGTGGTTTTACTTAAGTCCAAAGATTCTGTTTTCTCTGCTTTTACAGCATTCCATAAGCTTGTTTGTACTCAATATGATGCTCATGTTAAGGTCTTTCATTCCGATAATGGGGGTGAGTTTGTCAATCATTCTTTTCATGAATATTTCCAACACCATGGCATCATACATCAAACTTCATGCCCACAGACACCTGAGCAAAATGGGGTGTCTGAACGGAAAAATCGTCATCTTCTGGACATGGCTCGGTCTCTTCTTCTTAGTGCTAACATGCCTAAGTATCTTTGGGGAGAGGCTGTATTGTGTGCTTCTCATCTAATCAATCGTCTTCCGTCTGTCCCTCTTCAAGGTCGTGTCCCACTTGAGGTCCTGTCTAACTATGTTTCTATTCCATCTTCTAATACTCTTCCTGCTCTTGTCTTTGGTTGTATTGCTTATGTTCATCTATATAAGAATCAGAGGTCAAAGTTGGATGTTAGAGCCCTTAAGTATGTGTTTGTGGGGTATGGTTCTCATCAGAAAGGTTACAAATGTTATCATCCTCAATCCCAGAATTTTTATGTCACCATGGATGTTACGTTCAGTGAAGATGCATGTTATTTTTTTGCCTCCTGTGACTCCTCGTCAGGGGGAGAAGTCTTGTTATTATGAAGATTTATTTAGTGGGCAAGATGGGAGACTAGCATCCGAGTTCTTAAGGCTGGAGTGTTTTGGAACGGAACTTGAAAAAGAGGACAGCAGCCCACCGAATGGAGAAGAGAATTTGGGTAGTCAGCTACTGACCAGTCTACCGGATCAGTCTGACCGATCGGTTGAAGAGGAAGTTTCTGATTCTGTTTTGGATGAAATTCTTGATGTCACCAATGCCGTTTTGAACAGTTCTTCTGTCTCTCCCTCTCCTTTAGTGGTCTCTCCTGCTCAATCATCACCCGAGGTATGTTCTAATCCTTCTTTATCTAATACTCCTTCTGTGTCAACTAGTGTTCCTTTTTCTGTGTCAGATATTGTTCCCACCAAAACTCTGCCTAGTCGTTCCACCCGTGGTCAACCCCCAAAGCACTATGAACCTACTCTAAATGCCAAAGCTAAATATCCCGTTGCTAATTATGTGTCGACCCATAGGCTGTCTAAACCTTATGTAGCCTTTGTGAATCAATTATCTTCTGTGTCTCTCCCTAGTAAAGTGCAGGATGCAATGAGGGATGAGAAGTGGATGCAAGCAATGACAGTCAAAATGGATGCTCTTGAGAAGAATTGTACGTGGGAGTTAGTATCATTACCACCCGGGAAGAAGACAGTTGGTTGTCGGTGGGTGTATATTGTGAAACACAATTCAGATGGATCGGTGGACAGGTACAAGGCAAGACTAGTGGCTAAAGGCTATACTCAGAAGTATGGAGTGGATTATGATGAGACATTTGCACCAGTGGCCAAAATTAACACAATTCGGGTACTTCTTTCGTTAGCTGCTAATCTTGATTGGCCTTTACAACAGTTTGATGTTAAGAATGCATTCTTGCATGATGATTTACATGAATAGGTTTATATGGATTTGCCTCCTGGATATGGTACTTCTACTGGAGAGCAGGTGGTGTGCAGATTGAAAAAATCTCTTTATGGTTTGAAGCAGTCTCCCAGAGCTTGGTTTGGCAGGTTCACCAAGTTCATGAAGAAAATTAGCTACCGGCAAAGCAATTCAGATCACACCTTGTTCCTTAAACATCGGTGTGGTAAAGTGACTGCCTTGATTATTTATGTTGATGACATGGTTGTGACAGGTGATGACTTTGAGGAGATTCAGAGGTTACAAGGTCAGTTATCTTTAGAATTTGAGATGAAAGATTTGGGTAATTTGAAATATTTCTTGGGAATTGAAGTTGCTCGTGGGAATGATTGTATTGTGTTGAGTCAGAGGAAGTATGTTCTCGACTTGCTGGCAGAAACATGTATGCTTGACTGTCAACCTGTTGATACTCCTATTGAGCAAAATCATCGGTTAGCAGAGTACTTGGATCAAGTACCTACAAATAAAGCAAGATACCAGAGGTTAGTTGGCCGGTTGATTTATTTGTCCCACACTAGACCAGATTTAGCCTATGCTGTTAGTGTGGTGAGTCAGTTTATGCATAATCCCAGTAAGACTCATATGGATGCTGTATTTCGTATTTTGCTGTATTTAAAGTTTGCTCCAGGGAAGGGATTGCTCTTTTCAAAACACATTCACTTGGATGTTTCCAGGTACACAAACGCGGACTAGGCAGGTAATATTACAGATCGCAGGTCTACGTCGGACTACTTCACATTTGTGGGTGGTAACTTGGTTACTTGGAAGAGCAAGAAACAAAAGGTAGTGGCTCGTTCTAGTGCAGAAGCAGAGTATAGAGGAATGGCCCGAGGACTTTGTGAGTTGTTGTGGTTGAGAAATTTGTTGAGGGATTTGGGGTTCAGGCAGGAAAAGGCTATGCCACTTTATTGTGATAATAAGGCTGCAATTGAAATTGCTCACAATCCTGTTCAGCATGATCACACGAAGCATGTGGAGGTAGATCGACACTTCATTAAAGAAAAGTTGGATGGACAGATCATTATGTTTCCCTTCGTTCCTACTGAAGAACAGTTGGCGGATATTCTTACAAAGGCTCTCTCGAGTAAAGCCTTCTATGACTCACTTGACAAGTTGGGCATCCGTGATCTGTATTCACCAAATTGAGGGGGAGTGTTGGCGTGAGTCATGCCATGTAATTAGGATTGTGAATTTTGTGTATTATTAGAATTATTCTCTTGTAATTAGTTTCCTAATAGGTGTTGTAATTAGTTTCCTAATAGGTCTTGATGTATCTTGTATATATACTCCGTTCTTGGAGAAGGTAAAACACATCAGAAAATTCTCAATCTTTTATTCCTTTGTTCTGTTTGACTATGGTCTCGCTATCCTGTTTGCTTGGAGGTTGCGTCGGGAAAGGGATGCGGTCGTTGGCTTCCGATCTGGAGAGGTTGGCGAGGCTGGGTTTTGTCGGGTTTGGATCTGATCGGAATTTTTCAATCGGGTTTGGTTCGTGTGGATCCTGGGGAAGGTTTGGGAGAGGCGGCTCATCTTTATGGGGTGCAGGGAATGATGAAGGGCTGGTAGGTCGACCTGCGTTCGCCTGCTGCAAAGGAGGTACCGGCGGAGGCACTACCGGTGATGGAATGACAAGGAAGATGCAGACGCTGTGGCCAGTGGCGGTCTGCTACTTAGGCTTCGGCTAGATGTAGGTTGGGCTTGGGCTTTGGCTCTTGGCCCAGTTTGTCTATATTTTTATGTTATGTTGTTGTTTTTTTTTTTATTCTTAGTAATATGTGGCTTATTGTCGGCAATAAGTCCCTTCCATTATTTGGTAGGGCGACGTGGGCTTTGTCTCGGTATGCACACTTAGTGTGTCTTGTATGGCCTAGCGAGGCAGTGAGTTATTTGCTTGATTAAATGGACGCAACCTCCTAGTGGCAGGATGAAATTGAGTGCTGCCAGATTTTTTCCCGTGCGGCAACATAGTGGGAAAGTTGTACTATTTGTAATGATGCTTCTTCATTATAGAGTTATATTTTCGGTATGTCACCGCAATGTCAAAACAAATAGAGTAACTATTCGTACACTCTTTGCTAATTGGTGCTTGTTAGAATACATAACTTTTGTGGAGAGTTCTGCTATTATTTCAGGATGTTATCTTTATGCTTATTGTAATATGGGGTTCAGGCTCTATGTCCTCCCCCTTGTATTCTTTAATTTCATTAATCAATCCTTGAGGGCAGCCGCACCAGCCCCATTTCAAAAAAATAAAGAATTTTATGATTTTACTTATCCTTCAATTTAATATCAAATATTAAGATTAAAAGAATAAATTATATATATATATATATAAATATATATATTAAAAGAGATGGTGTGGCTGCCTTCAAGTCTTAATTAATGAAATTGCAGAATATAAGGAGGAGGAGGAGGGGGGGGGGGGGGGGGCGGGCCAACCTCTTGGCTCTCCCATCATTGGGTACCACCGAAAATCAATTGCTTCAGCTTCAAATCTAGGTTTGGTCCTCCATTTGCTTCAAGAGTCGGTAAACTACTCATGAAAATCAATCCATCAATCACATACATTTGACAAAAAGCTAGAACTCAAAATGTGATAAATGGAAAAATATTTCAACCAGTTAGACGGTCGCCACTTAAGGAGGAGAATGCAATTGCGAGGGGCTCTGCTATTTGTTTTCTATTTGTATTTCTCTGTTTTATTTTTTTTTCTTTAATTTTATGTGATGGTAATACTGGATATTTGAAGATGAAATTTATTTGTAAGTAAAACTAAGGAGTTTGTAGGATGGCTGTTTCCAATTCAGCAATCTAATTTTCAGTCACAGCAGGATCGATGGCATTGGTGAACATGAGTATATAAAAAGAGTTGGTAACATCGTGGGAATGAGCCTCCTAGCTTGACTGGGTTCCAAATTCATTATTTAAAAAAAAAAAAAGTAGGTAACATTTTGTTTTTTATCAAATTAGGGTGTCAGTCCATTAATAGGTAGAAAGAGGCAAACATTACACAATAAACTAGCCCTATGAAGGGCCTAACATAATTGAGCTATTGCTAAGAGCCCTAATACGTATTAGAACCCTACGTAAAACTGCCTTTGATAGCAACCAAAGAACAAGTAACCATGACATAATCAAAAAAGGTACTGGACTGGCAAATTCCCAACCCAACTTATTATGCCACTTTCGGGACCTCTCTACGCTGAGGGGGCTTCCCCAAGATCACCTATAACCCTACTTAGAGAACAAAGGCAAAAAACTAAGATAAATTTCCCTAAGCACGTAAGCACTAAGCAGACCTAGCAAAAAAAATAAAATAAAAAGAGGACTAAAGAGGCCCAAAACCAAATGGGGGTGGCCCAATCCAAGTCTAGCCAACACCACTCATCGCAAGTCCACACGCATCGCCACCGACATCACAACTCACCGGCCACTGCCGCCACACCGCAAGAGACCACCACGCCGCCTTGACTCCACCTCGCCGAAGCCATCAGTGAAACCCTATGCAACAAGCCCAGAATCAGAACATACGAATCTGGAAACCTCGCACACTAGGTCGCTGGCGTCTTTCTCTATGCTGCCTGCGCCGCCACTTAATTAAGGCAGAGTTGGATCAGAACCGACCTTGCTCCCTCCGCCATGCAGTCACCATCTCTTGCTTCGGTATCGCTAACTGTCCTTGCTACCGAGGAGTGTCGAACCAGAGATCGACACCGACCACCAAAGCAATCGATCTCAAAGACCAGGGCTAGAAAGCAATACTCGTCCGACAACAACCCAAACAAACAAAGTGGTAGAGCCTACGCTACTGTCGACCGCCATCGGACGAGAGCAATAACAAGCTTAGAAGTTAGAACGCTCTCATTGTGCTAGGTTTCGGGAGAGAGAGTTTTAGTCACTTAAAAAGAAGGCACTTATGGGTAGCTAGAGTAGGTAACATGAGTAGACGGATTTGTTGAAAAAAAATGGACTGAGCCTTTATCGGTTACTATATTCTCTCCCTACTTTTATTAATACAAGCTCTGAACAAACCGACAGTGGCAGAGCTGTAAAAAAATGTCAAATGAGGGCAAAATCATCTTTTTGCCTAAGAATAAACAGTAACATAGAATAAACAGTTAACTCAACTTTTATATATGTATAATTTAGACCTAATAATTGTTTCTGACTAAGACACGTGGATCATTTCCAACTTACTTCACCAAATTAGAGATTCCAACAGGATTAATTACCAACCCTGTAAATGCATAAGTAATAACGGCTCTGACTAAAAAGTAGAAATTTTGCCCATTGACTTGACAAAGCAACTTAATTGGAATGACCGTAGCTTATAATGATCGTTTTCCTTGTTCAGATAATAGCATATAAATTACCCCTAGCTTGAATCGTCATTGTCGCTGACTCACAATCATGAATTACTTATTTGGAGTTATTTATTCTCACTAACGTGTCCAAATTAAAGATTCCATAAGAAGTTGGTACATTGTGGAAGGTTAGTTCGCTAGCTCATCATTATCTCGTCATTGAACTCCTGTATGTTTAATGGTAGTCATTGTTCATCAAACGATGTATATATGTTGTTTTTTACTTTTTTATTAGTTCATTTAAATTTAAGCCATTCAAGATATTGTTTATAGTAATTAGAATTACAAATAGCTACCAACGTCATTTGGTGAATGATTATAGCTGAGTTTTAGCATTATATTGTCAATAATATTATTAATTTCACTCTCTAACTGCTGCCTATAAATTGACTGCCTCGTCCGGCTAGTGTCCTCACCACAGACCAAACCAAGCGTACTAAGCAAATAACAAAGAAACATGGTTGAAGGCAGAGAATTCGAGGTGAGTACGAGGAAGCAAGAAGTGGTGGCCGCTGCACTGCCATTGCAAGAGCACTGGCTACCACTCTCCAACCTCGACTTGCTTCTTCCTCCGGTCGATGTGGGAGTGTTCTTCTGCTACAAGAACCACAGCAGCCCCTCTGCGGCCGCGGCCAGGGTCGGGGTTCTGAAGAAGGCCCTGGCCCAAGCCCTGGTGACATACTATGCCTTTTCGGGTGAGGTGGTGGCCAACTCTGTTGGGGAGCCTGAGATTCTTTGCAACAACCGTGGGGTTGATTTCGTTGAAGCTTTTGCAGACGTTGAGCTTAAAGAGCTCAACCTTTATAACCCTGATGAATCCATTGAAGGCAAATTGGTTCCCATCAAGAAGCATGGAATTCTAGCTGTCCAGGTTTACCTTGATTCCTGTTATCCCTCATTTCAACCTTCTAATTTTTTTATATCTATGGAATGTGTAGAATCTTGACCAGAAATTGACCCATTTCCTTTAGCAAAAGCAGCCTAGCAACTAAAGGCCAAAAAAGAGAGGAGGAGAAAGGGCCTTTGTAGGAGTATAATACAAAGAGTATAATAACGCTAAAAGCCTAACTGACCAGATTATACGAGGGTGTTAATTACAATACAAAAAAATTAATGATAGTGTTCATACTGTGCTCAGTAATAGTCTTTTGCTTGGGACTAATTTCTGCATTACAGTGAAGCTTTTAGGGTATACAAAATTAAAGATTTCCAGGTTCAAGGTGTACTTTAGAGTTTGTTTTCTAAAAATAATTAAATGAGGACCTAAAGCCGACTTTATTTTGGACATATATAACACAATATCAACGCAAACAATCCATGAAAAGCATGCTAAAATTGAAGTGTCGCTATCGCTATCCAAAAGTTATAATAATGTATTCATCTCAAGTTCTTATTGAAGGAATATCCTAATCAAATTTCTCTTGTTGAAATAATTAATGTACAAATTTGCAGGCAACTGAGCTCAAGTGTGGAGGGATGGTGGTGGCATGCACATTCGACCATCGCATTGCAGATGCCTACTCAACCAACATGTTTCTCGTTTCATGGGCCAAGATGGCCAACTCAAAATCGCCACTCACTGAAGTCCCATCTTTCCGTCGTTCTTTGTTAAACCCTCGGCGTCCCGGTCAGATCCACCCTTCCCTAAATGACATGTACGTCCCCGTCACATCTCTGCCTCCTCCTCCTCCCAAAATGGAGGTCAATGATCATGAGGACCACCTCGTCAGTCGCATATACTACGTCACAGCCGAGCAACTTATCAAACTCCAAGCACTCGCCAGCTCCAATGGTTGCAAAAGGTCCAAGCTGGAGTCCTTTTGTGCATTCTTGTGGAAAATGGTTGCTGGAAGCGAGACCAGCAATGATGTCAAAACATTATGCAAAATGGGGATTGTAGTTGACGGACGGTCTAGATTAGCCGATGAAAATGATTTAATGGCTAGTTACTTTGGCAATGTGTTATCTATTCCATTCGGTGCTACAAAAATACAAGAGCTCAAAGAAAAATCACTGAATTGGGTAGCTGATGAAGTTCACGAGTTTCTGGAATGTGCGGTGACGAAGGAACATTTTTTGGGACTGATAGACTGGGTGGAGGCTCACCGCCCGGTGCCAGGCTTGGCCAAAATATACTGCAATGGGAGCGAAGAGGGGCCCGCTTTTGTGGTATCCTCCGGGCAAAGATTTCCGCTTTCTAAGGTGGATTTCGGTTGGGGAGCACCGGTTTTCGGGTCATACCATTTTCCATGGGGAGGCAGTTCCGGGTATGTGATGCCGATGCCGAGTCCGGTCGGGAATGGTGACTGGGTTGTGTACATGCACATGTTGAAAGGGCAGTTGGAAGTGATCGAGAAGGAGGCTGGTCATGTGCTCAGGCCCTTGACTTTTGGTTATCTTATTTAGTTAAATTTTATTACTGGTATGAGTGGTATCTGTTAATTAGCTAGGTAAAGTACCATCTATGTACCCAGCTAAATGTGCCATTATCAATCAGTACTCTTCACACTAGTTACCGGTATCGATCGTGTACGTATTTATGTATCTGGCTATTATATATGGCATTGTCAGTTCTCTCTGCAAATGTGTTTAGTATCAAAAATATTGATCTTCAGGACATATATTGCGCACTCTTCAACTTCCAATCAATCATAGACTCAATCCAGTACGTTTCTATACAGCTTTTAAGGTCTCGTTTGGTGTGAAAAGTAAGCATCTGGAAAGTTAAATTATTCATTGTGTTTGGAATGCAAAAAGAAAGGAAATATTTTCCTAAAGCAAAGAAAAATATGGGAAAAATAATTCATTCCATACTTCAAATGAATTACTTTCTCCCATTTTTTTTTTTGCATTTATTACTTACATCACATTGTTTTAATTTGTACTTTTTTAACAACTTTTCAAATAACTTTCCTTATATTATCAACCATCGGAATGAAAAGTTATTCGAAAATTTCATTTATCATCCTATAAAAAAAACAAAGAAATTATTTTCCTTTCCGCGTACCAAACGATACACAGATGTGAGCACCATTATCAACTTTAGTCCAAATCCTTAGTTCGGTCTATCGATGACGAGTGCCGCGAGTCAGCATTGATCCAAATCCAGAGGATGGTGTAGGTTTGGTTGTTCAGAGTTGAGATATATCACATTCTTAGTTCACGAAACCCAAGTATATCAGGTTATTATCAATCACGTACAATCAATGATAGGGATTGATATGAACAGCTGAATTGGTACGCATATGCCTGCCATGGTTTCATGACCACCTGCTCCAAACGGATCAGAATTAGTTTGCTTCTTCCGCCAAGTTTATCATATGTTATCAACCCTAACTTGAGCTATATATATGGACTGAGGCTAGTGAGAGCATGCATCTCCAATGATGATGTCAAATTGATACATCAAAGTTGAATTTGACAACTCAAGTGATTTTGGAACCTTAATTAGTTGTTTACCGTTATCTCTCCACTTGAATTTTGACCTGTGCAATGGAGCTGCTCTGATACAGTAAAGTCTGCAGAACGTCCACCGTTCAGTACAACTGACTGAGCTGTTGTCGAAAGAAATACAAGAGCCTTTTATTTTGAGGCGGCAGCCAGCTGAAGACCTAATCAACAAGAGCGAATGAAGAAATAGTTGAGTTAATTAATTGATACGGTTATACCGCTATTGGTCTTGTTTTTCTCTATTATTTCTTGATTGAATTCTCTCTCGATCAGATATATATATATATATATATATATATATATATATATATCATGAGTAACATAGAATCTGGATTAACGTGTTTCGTAACGTAGTGGAAATATATGAGAGCCCCATATGAGAGGTGTACGTGCAAAATGAATTAGTTAGGCTTTCAATTAATGAAGAGGAGCATAGATTTTGCAAGAGACTTAACCACCAACCCTTCCATTAGTTTATGTGTTAGCTGTACTCAACAGTTTGACTTAATTGTAACAAGTACAAAGTGGGTCACCTTAGTTCATACTTTTTAATTTCCAGTTTATGTGACTGATGACAGGCAATTAATAAGATAAGTGGGACTGGGATCGCTTTCTTGGGCACAAGTGGACAACTAAGCAGATCACCTATAATGAAATTAACCCTTTCCTAATATATATCCGCAGATGGTTACGTAGTTGGTATGGCATCTCACGTTTGAAAGACCTACCCTATAGATAAAAGTAACCTCTAGTACCAAACCCACAATTTACAATTCATCCCATTTGGTTAGAGAAGTGAACAAATAAAGAAACGGTCAATAGCTCGATTATGTAAGCTGTGAGGGTTTGGTTTGCTTGTGGGTGAGGGAAGCCAGCGACTATTAAGGAGTAATAAAGATATTACATAGATCAGCTTAACAACTCCAGGACATATATTACACGACTTTAAAATTTTGTGATTATAGTTCTTAGCTAAGGTAGGTCAAGGTCAGTTGAGGACTATATACTAAGAGAAACATATATATATATATATATATATATATATATACAGTCCGGCTACACTAAGGATGTCCTTAGTTTTTCTTATGTACGAATTTCCGGTTTTCACCCACTTTCCGATCAAATTTTCACATCTTAACCGTTCAGTTTTTAGGTCATAATGTATAGATCACCTCTGCAAAATTTCAGCTAAATTGGTTATCATTAAGACATCCAAAACTGCAAATTACAACAATGTAAACGAACGGTTCCGGTTCGACAGATTCGGTTCGTTCGTGTAAATTGCAGTTTTGGATGCCTTAACGATCACCAAATTGGCTGAAATTTTGCAGAGGTGATCCATACATTAGGACCTAAAAACTGAATGGTTAAGATGTGAAAATGTGATCGGAAAGTGGGTGAAAACAGTAAATCCGTTCCATAAGAAAAACTAAGGACATCCTTACCTGAGAAAAATCCTATATATATATATATATAAAGTCCTTCTAATTTAGGAGGACTAGTTGAGTACTTTCTAATTAACGGTTTGGGAGACTCATTTTTTTTTTTCGATTACATTACGGAAAATCAACCGTTAGATGTTTATGTGTACATGAGTGCATCACTCACTACTAGAAAATTGGCCATTCGTGACCCCCTTATTAGACACTTTTATAACAATATCGTTTGATAGAGTAATTGACACCCTTTGTTATTTTCTATTTCATTTGTTTAATAGATACACGTAACTGTGACAAATTCAAATATTGGAACTTATTAGATACCAATATCAGTATGAATGTGAGAAAAGCTAATAGTAGTGACTTCTAAAAATTTTCTTCCAAACTGCTAGTTGTTGTTAAGGAATGTACCGAATCAGATCAAATCAATGGACGAACCAAATCTGTCAAACATGAACCATTCATGTTCATAGCTGCTGATATATCACGATTATGAATGTCTTCTTGATTTTCAATTTATTTTAGTTGAAAAATTGCATAAATGATCTACACATGAATATCTAAATATTTAACGATTTGCGAAAATGTGATCGAAAAGTGGGTCTCATAGAAAAGTCTTAAACTAGTCCTCATTAGAAGCTCTCCCTATATATATTTTAGTGGTCCTCATTAGAAACTCTCCCTATATATATAGGCCCGTTCCAAAGCGGACGTCAGCACTTCGCTAAAGTGCCAACGGCGACGCAGCGGAGGCTATCCAAGCGGCGACGGCGGCGAGCGGCTTGCAGGAGGGATGCCGGAGGCATCTCAGACAGTTCTATGTAGCGTTCAAGCTAGGTCGGAGGAGGTCTGGGTTGCAGGTTCTGGGCAGCAACCCGACCTGCAACTGCAGGTTTTCTGGGCAGCGCTGCAACGACGTCGCCGACGATTCCCTCGACTGCAGATCTTTCCGCGCGACCCCTGGCGTCCTTCCGGCAACCCCTGCCGCTCCGTCGCCCCCCGAGCCAAGCTGCAGCGTCGCCGTCCGCACTTTCGCTAAAGTGCGGACGTCCTCTTTGGAACGGCTCCGTGTATATATATATATATAGAGAGAGAGAGAGAGAGATTTTATTTACACATATCTATATATTTAATACACAACCCTTATATATTTACCATTCAAAATCAAATTTAAAGAGTAGATTAAATGACCAAAAGGGACAACTACATTACTACATTCTCGTGTTCTTGCTGGCTTCTCTTCTTTGAACAACTCTGCAATATCTCCACACTCTATCACTTCCAACTTTTATCTCTTCTTATACTCTTTTCCAAATCTAATATTTTTTAATTACCCTAAATTTTTAACAAGGCCCTATTACAGAAGCCTTAGATTGTCCTTATTGTTGCCTTGGATATTTGGTAGGGCTTGGCTATGGAGAGTGAGATGAGATTTAGTACAAAGCAGGATGAGAACGAATTTGGATTCAACTTCTTCTAAAATAGGTGTGTGAAAATTAGAGTTGAAGGAAAATATCAATTAAGATGCCTATTTGAGATTAGGGGTAAATTGTAATCCAAACAAGTTGTTTTACAATTCTTATTACAAACTTATTAAGCAATGTAAGACTATTAGGTTATCCGTACGTAGCATTGGTCTGACATAGACAAAAATCAAATTGATCGATCATGGCATGCAGTGGTGAATATAAAGAAAGGACTATGAAAATATAGCGGTGAGAAGATTGACAAATTTAGATATATGAAAATGATTTCCTTCTTTTCTATGGATGTATGTGTATGAAAGAGTTGAGGAGACTTTGGGTAGTTTGGGTGGTGTATTTAGAATTAGAAACATGGTAGAATGAAAAATCTGTTGAATGGTGTATTGAAAATAACAAATTACTTATAAATTATTGACAAAAAAATAACTTCACAAATACATCATTTAAAGATTGAATTAAACAAATAAGGACTAAATCTTACAAATAAGGACAATTTGCTCTCCACTTGCCACATGTCTGTTGAGAGAAAATCTGCACACAGTGAGCGTAAATGTCACCCAACATAATTTCACTCGTATTCATTTAGTGAATAGAGTTTTTATTATTTCGGGTTCGACCCATTCAAGACAGAATGTGTCTCTTAATTACAATCCCCATTACAGGGAAACACCCTTTGATTCCATTTATGAAGAAACCAATTGATGGGATGTGTGTGTTTGTTTATTTTTGCGGCTGCACCCGGATATTTGGATGGGTTGCCTACGTACCCTTGGAGAGGGATCAAGCCACTCGTAGTTCAAGAGTTCCAATGGGTGAATGACCCATTGGAGGGTATGGCTTTTTGGAATAGGAATAGTGTTTGGACGAATTTGGTGTAAGTGAACCATGGATTCGATTTGTTTTGGATTTGTTTGGAAAGGTTGTGACGTTTCCTGGTGTTTGGCGGAATTTGACTGATGAGGTCAGGGATTCGGATTGGATGAACCAGGGAGTCATGGATTTTATTTGGAAAGGCTGCGACGTTTCCTGGTGTTTGGCAGAATTTGACTGATGAGGTCAGGGATTCGGATTAGATGAACCAGGGAGTCAGGGATTTTGTTTGGACTTGCGGTTGCATCTAGTGGGTCGCTAGATTGCCTACATACCCTGTAAAGGGATCAAACCGTTGTAGTTCTTGGGTTTGTATTTCTGGTGTTGGAAGAATTTGACTGGAGTCAATGATTCAATTTAGGACTGGCTGAATTTTGACTGGTGGAGTCAGGGATTCTGTTTGGACTTGTGGTTGCATCTAGTGGGTGTTGCTAGATTGCCTACGTACCCATTGTGGGATCAAACCGACCGTAGTTCATAAATTGTACTTCTGGTTTTGTACCGACTTTTGTGTTTGACGGATGTATAAATATTTTTTGAACCCGACAAATGTATTTCTTTTAGACACGTATTAACAGAGTGTCTGCTAATTTGATTTGGGCACCCGATGTGTTGCGTCTTGTATTGGGTCGTGTAAATGGGCCTTTGTGTTGTCTCCTCCACTTGTCGATAACAAATCTGACTGGGCCCGAACTTCTGAGGGAAACTGTCTTGAAGTGGGCTTTGTAGTGCTTCGGAATTCGTAAGCAAACCCATAAACTAATTTGGACACCCATCTTTTCGTTCTAGGCCTTTTAGCTTTGTTTCGCGTCAGGCCCGAATAAATTGATTAGGACACCCATATTTATACTCGGGCTTTAGTTTCTGCAAGCCCGAGTGTGAAAGTGATCCGTACACCCATGTTTCTTCTTCGGGTTTAAATTGAGCCCAGATGTATTTCTTGCCTCTAACTCATCAGAGACGCAACTAGAACTAGAGAGCAAAGTAGGAGATGGAGATCAACATCTTCAGTCCGTATTGGAGAAGGGAACACGGAGTACTTCTCCTTTCTTGAACTTTGTCATCTCTTCATAAAGGGGACTTCGATTAATCGGAATTCTCATTTGCGTTTTTGGCGTTGGGTTCAGCTTTCATGGCGGCAATTTGATGAGCAATTGGTGTATAGAGCTAACGCGACCCATTCTTTGAATTTTGGTGCAGCTCACTCATTCGGAACTCTTTTGTTCATTAACCAAATCAAATAAACTTTCATTTGTCTTCTTGCTTAACACATACAGCACCATATCAAGCAAACTTGGATTCTTGTTAATTAAATGTGCCACCCTTCATTTTGTCTTCTAGCTCAGCATGTTCAAGTTTCAATGCTTGTTTAGATTAGACAATTAAGCTTTGCCTCCATATCTTTTACTGATCAGATCACTGCTTCAAAATAGATGATCAATTAATTAAATGTGCCACCAATTTTTGTCTTGGTTATGACCATCGCTTCAAGTTCAATTATTCTTTATTGTGTTCCACAGCTTCAAAAGTATTTTGTCATCACCTTCCTTAATTAATGTAAGCCCCCAATGACCAAAACGTCCACCCATTTGTATTACTTCTGCACCACAACATCATGAGTCCTGCAGAATCCCATTTTGGTGTCGAGATGTCATTGTCTCCTTCCAGTTATGGTACTTCTTTGACCTTGTATGTATCGGTTGGAGCAGAAACAACTTGACTGCAGGTTTCTTCTCTTCATGGCGTCATGATCAGCAACAACACTTTATCAGCTTCCAATAATGATCAAACTAAAAGTGTTGGTCATGGAGAAAATTTTGGTCGTGTACATGAACGACTTCCATTCCCGTAATTTTGATAGGACGACCACAGTAACGTCATTTTGGAGGGAGTTTTTAGCACATTAACAGCTGTTCATGAACAACCATTTTATGCAATAACTCTTGGAAGAGCAGCACCATGTCGGAGGAGTTTTGAGCATGAAACTTGGCTGTTCATGAACAACCACTCTTGTTTCAATGCTCAAGCATTTGAGAGCAGCAACAACAACATCATCTTGACTGGTATAGGAAGACTCTTATAGTTGTGGTCGTTCATGAACGGCCTATTAGAGTCTTAAAGGGCCATAAGACATACAAGGATCAATTGGAGATGCATGTATCACAGAGAAGACATATGTATACCTGCAGATTGCTTTTCTTTTCTGTGCGTCTCCTCCTCTCTGTATTTCTTTTCTTCTTTTGCTCTATAGCGTCTTCCTCTCTCCTCTGCTGCGTATCTTTGTATTTCTCTCTCCTCTGTAGTCTCGTTTGCTTAGTGTTTTCTGCCCATATATTGTAGTCATTGGATAGGTGTAACCGGATAGATAACTACTTGTATTTTGTACTTGAATTTGAATAACAAGTCTATCCTTATCTGTTGAACAACAGAACCTATCCTTGACGTCATTCAAAACCAAAAGACTTCGTAATATAATTGAATAACCCCCTTGCTTGTTGTTTGAACTTGGTCAAAGATATGTGACAAAGCTTATCTGCATGTATTTCTTTTTTCTTTGCCACGGCAGCTGTATATATATGTAGCAACCAATTTTCAAATTTTTTTTTTTTACGTCTCAACAGTTGCCCCCTCAAGCGTCGTGCGTGGAATAGCTTTCGCGTGCGAGGCTTGACAACTTTTGTTTTTCCGAAAGTCCATCAGAGTTTGGGAAAGCTGCTTACAGAGCTTGTTTTTGCAATTCATCTTTGTCAACATTATTTTCACCATTTGTAGTTTATACTCGTATAAGGAGTTCTTCAGATATGCAAGGCTTGGTGCCATTAGGTTGCAACCTGTAGTGATGATAATGTGATTTTGAATATTTTGGGACTGGATCTAGAATTTGAGACTAGACTGCCTTACGTAGTTCCTATGAAGGAATTTTTTGATTGGTAAATGAAGCAACTGTTGCACCTTTGTAGCTTTCATGCTATTTGTAGGTATTAAACTATGTGCTCCTGAAGAGATTTTTCCCTTCTACCCGGATCAGCCCAGAAGGGATTGCACCTCACCAGGATTTTTCTCGAGGAGATTTCCTCTCACTTGAATCTTTCTCGAAGAGCTTCCTCCTTACTTACATCAAGCTCGAGGAGATTTCTACTCACCTGGATCTTTATCGAGGAGATTCCACCACATTTAAATCGACCTTGAGAAGATTTCCCCTCACTCAGATTTGTTTCGAGGAGATTTATCCTCACTTGGATCATCTTAGAGAAGATTTCTCCTCACTCGGATTTCCCTCGAGAAGATTTCTCCTCAAAGAGTTTCATTGACTTGTATTCCTTCCAAGAACTTTGATGACAAGCTGCATCCTTCTGTCATAGGCACATGTTAATTAGGCTTTCATGCTTGGCCAACAACACCCGGTGCTTCATTTATCTAATTCTCTCTTTCTTCCTGATTGATTCAGGAATGGAGATATATTTTTGATTGGGTGGCTGCATCTAGTTTTTGAGGCTAGACTGCCTACGTACCCCTTTTGAGGGATCAAGCCTTACGTAGTTCCCATGAAGGATTTTTTTTTTTTTTTAAAACACCTTTTGAGAGACCTGTAGGTTCGGAGGCAAATTTGGATTTCACTTTGCCAACGATGTCTCCACCTCAATTTCCTTGTTATTGACCATCTTTTGGATTATGTCCTTCACAACAAAACAATCCCTTGTTGAATGACTTACGATTCGATGATACTGGCAGAATTTGGGGTCGTTGGTCTTGTTGACTTCACCTCGTCGTTTCAGTTTAGGAAGCTCAATAGCTTGTGCGTTGATGAGCTCACTGAAAATATGTTCGACATCATCATCATCGAAAGAGTATTTGACTTCTTTTCTTTCTTTGAGGGTGAGCTTTCTAGACCCTTCTTTTGCTTTGCATGTATTTGACTTGTTGTCAGTCTTGACAAAGGTTGCCAGCGACTCATCTGTGTTGTCAACTCTGTGGTCTTTGAAGGATGCCCTTTGTGTCATAAACTTTTTACGGGCAATTTGTCTTTCAACATTACTAGCTTTTGAGACTAGTGCTTCAAATGTTTGAGGTTCTGCGGTGCTAACAAAAGTTGCTATCTCTGGTAAGAGATTGTTTGAGCACATTTGTACTGCCGAAATCTCTGTCAATTTTTCTGAGCATTGGAGGTTTAAACTCCTCCATCTGGAAATGAATTCATTGGTGCTTTCATCAGAATTCTGTTTAGTGTCAGCCAAGTCGATAATCGAAACTTTCTTTTTGGAGCTGACAAACTGTGCTAGAAAAGCTCTTTGTATATCGTCCCATGTGAGGATAGAACCTGGTTGTAATTGACTGTACCAAGTAAAAGCTGCTCCTTTTAGGGACTGAACAAACTGTCTTATTAACAATGCATCTGACTGTGATGTTTCCCCACAAGCTGAGAAGAAATGAGCCAAATGTTCATACGGAGAGCCATCTACTCCATTGAACTTGTCAAAAGTTGGCTTCTGATAGCCTTTAGGGAATGGTAGTGCATCGTAATGAGCAGGGTAGGGTTTCAAGTACCCAAAGAACTGTGGATTTGAGGAGGTGTATACTTCACGGATTCCTTCTGCAATTAGTGTCTTTATGTCTTCAAGACTTGCAATTGTGGAACCATGTCGTCCGATGTTCTTTTCACGATCACTCTTTTCATTATTTTTATGATCGCTTATGTTGGCCATAGCAGCCAATTGAGAAGTCAGTGCTGCTATTTGAGCATCTTTTTCAGCTAGCATTCTCTTCATTTCCTCTAGCTGCTCTTCTATTGTTGATGCGTTTGTGACCATAACTGACATAGTCTCAGGCTTTGTGCCGTCATTTGTCTCAAGCAATGCTTGAGTATGTTGACTAACAATAGGGACCATAGATAGTCTTGATTCTGCTGAAGAGTCCGGGAAGGCCCCCTGTGGTACGTTAACTGGAAATGCCCCATGTGATTTGTGTGCTTGGAATGCCCCCACTGGTGTACGTGTTTTCTTGGACTTTCTAGTTGTAGAGGCTGTTTTGTTGACCACTGATAGATTCTGTCGGTGGTGTGCCTTAACAAATTTGTCCTGTGTGCCAGATGAGCTGTCAGAGGTTGAGATGAACTTGACTATCTGAGGTTCAGAAGCTATAGTAGCTGTCGCTGATTGTAGATGTACTTGTTGTGGGGACTTGAGGCACGGGGCTTCGGGTCTATGTGGTGTAATGACCAAATTGATTGGAATAGACCCGATCATTATCTGAGTACTGACAGGGGCATGGTTAGCATTGAGCGTAGCGGTCTTAATGACTCTGACATCATGGTTGAGCTTCTGAACACTGCTTGTCAGTGGAGCTTGATCAATGGTGAATGAGACATGATGTTCAGCTCGTGTTGCTTGTCCAGCCTTCAACCCAATAGCCTTAAGCTCTTGGAAATACACTGTAACTTGTGGTGCCATCTTGTATCCTGTGGCAAACAAGTAACACATATGATTAGTCATATCACAAATGGAGATGAAAAGGAGAATGGATCCCACCGGGCGTGCCAAAAATTATGTTGAGAGAAAATCTGCACACAGTGAGCGTAAATGTCACCCAACATAATTTCACTCGTATTCATTTAGTGAATAGAGTTTTTATTATTTCGGGTTCGACCCATTCAAGACAGAATGTGTCTCTTAATTACAATCCCCATTACAGGGAAACACCCTTTGATTCCATTTATGAAGAAACCAATTGATGGGATGTGTGTGTTTGTTTATTTTTGCGGCTGCACCCGGATATTTGGATGGGTTGCCTACGTACCCTTGGAGAGGGATCAAGCCACTCGTAGTTCAAGAGTTCCAATGGGTGAATGACCCATTGGAGGGTATGGCTTTTTGGAATAGGAATAGTGTTTGGACGAATTTGGTGTAAGTGAACCATGGATTCGATTTGTTTTGGATTTGTTTGGAAAGGTTGTGACGTTTCCTGGTGTTTGGCGGAATTTGACTGATGAGGTCAGGGATTCGGATTGGATGAACCAGGGAGTCATGGATTTTATTTGGAAAGGCTGCGACGTTTCCTGGTGTTTGGCAGAATTTGACTGATGAGGTCAGGGATTCGGATTAGATGAACCAGGGAGTCAGGGATTTTGTTTGGACTTGCGGTTGCATCTAGTGGGTCGCTAGATTGCCTACATACCCTGTAAAGGGATCAAACCGTTGTAGTTCTTGGGTTTGTATTTCTGGTGTTGGAAGAATTTGACTGGAGTCAATGATTCAATTTAGGACTGGCTGAATTTTGACTGGTGGAGTCAGGGATTCTGTTTGGACTTGTGGTTGCATCTAGTGGGTGTTGCTAGATTGCCTACGTACCCATTGTGGGATCAAACCGACCGTAGTTCATAAATTGTACTTCTGGTTTTGTACCGACTTTTGTGTTTGACGGATGTATAAATATTTTTTGAACCCGACAAATGTATTTCTTTTAGACACGTATTAACAGAGTGTCTGCTAATTTGATTTGGGCACCCGATGTGTTGCGTCTTGTATTGGGTCGTGTAAATGGGCCTTTGTGTTGTCTCCTCCACTTGTCGATAACAAATCTGACTGGGCCCGAACTTCTGAGGGAAACTGTCTTGAAGTGGGCTTTGTAGTGCTTCGGAATTCGTAAGCAAACCCATAAACTAATTTGGACACCCATCTTTTCGTTCTAGGCCTTTTAGCTTTGTTTCGCGTCAGGCCCGAATAAATTGATTAGGACACCCATATTTATACTCGGGCTTTAGTTTCTGCAAGCCCGAGTGTGAAAGTGATCCGTACACCCATGTTTCTTCTTCGGGTTTAAATTGAGCCCAGATGTATTTCTTGCCTCTAACTCATCAGAGACGCAACTAGAACTAGAGAGCAAAGTAGGAGATGGAGATCAACATCTTCAGTCCGTATTGGAGAAGGGAACACGGAGTACTTCTCCTTTCTTGAACTTTGTCATCTCTTCATAAAGGGGACTTCGATTAATCGGAATTCTCATTTGCGTTTTTGGCGTTGGGTTCAGCTTTCATGGCGGCAATTTGATGAGCAATTGGTGTATAGAGCTAACGCGACCCATTCTTTGAATTTTGGTGCAGCTCACTCATTCGGAACTCTTTTGTTCATTAACCAAATCAAATAAACTTTCATTTGTCTTCTTGCTTAACACATACAGCACCATATCAAGCAAACTTGGATTCTTGTTAATTAAATGTGCCACCCTTCATTTTGTCTTCTAGCTCAGCATGTTCAAGTTTCAATGCTTGTTTAGATTAGACAATTAAGCTTTGCCTCCATATCTTTTACTGATCAGATCACTGCTTCAAAATAGATGATCAATTAATTAAATGTGCCACCAATTTTTGTCTTGGTTATGACCATCGCTTCAAGTTCAATTATTCTTTATTGTGTTCCACAGCTTCAAAAGTATTTTGTCATCACCTTCCTTAATTAATGTAAGCCCCCAATGACCAAAACGTCCACCCATTTGTATTACTTCTGCACCACAACATCATGAGTCCTGCAGAATCCCATTTTGGTGTCGAGATGTCATTGTCTCCTTCCAGTTATGGTACTTCTTTGACCTTGTATGTATCGGTTGGAGCAGAAACAACTTGACTGCAGGTTTCTTCTCTTCATGGCGTCATGATCAGCAACAACACTTTATCAGCTTCCAATAATGATCAAACTAAAAGTGTTGGTCATGGAGAAAATTTTGGTCGTGTACATGAACGACTTCCATTCCCGTAATTTTGATAGGACGACCACAGTAACGTCATTTTGGAGGGAGTTTTTAGCACATTAACAGCTGTTCATGAACAACCATTTTATGCAATAACTCTTGGAAGAGCAGCACCATGTCGGAGGAGTTTTGAGCATGAAACTTGGCTGTTCATGAACAACCACTCTTGTTTCAATGCTCAAGCATTTGAGAGCAGCAACAACAACATCATCTTGACTGGTATAGGAAGACTCTTATAGTTGTGGTCGTTCATGAACGGCCTATTAGAGTCTTAAAGGGCCATAAGACATACAAGGATCAATTGGAGATGCATGTATCACAGAGAAGACATATGTATACCTGCAGATTGCTTTTCTTTTCTGTGCGTCTCCTCCTCTCTGTATTTCTTTTCTTCTTTTGCTCTATAGCGTCTTCCTCTCTCCTCTGCTGCGTATCTTTGTATTTCTCTCTCCTCTGTAGTCTCGTTTGCTTAGTGTTTTCTGCCCATATATTGTAGTCATTGGATAGGTGTAACCGGATAGATAACTACTTGTATTTTGTACTTGAATTTGAATAACAAGTCTATCCTTATCTGTTGAACAACAGAACCTATCCTTGACGTCATTCAAAACCAAAAGACTTCGTAATATAATTGAATAACCCCCTTGCTTGTTGTTTGAACTTGGTCAAAGATATGTGACAAAGCTTATCTGCATGTATTTCTTTTTTCTTTGCCACGGCAGCTGTATATATATGTAGCAACCAATTTTCAAATTTTTTTTTTTTACGTCTCAACAATGTCATGAGTTAATTTACTTTTTTACCCTTAATTACTTCTTTCGACTTCTTATCCCTTTGTAAGGACTAAATATTACAAATAAGGACAGTCTGCTCTCCACTTGCCTCATGTCATGAGTTAATTTACTTTTTTACCCTTAACTACTTCTTTAAACTTCTTTTTTTTTATATTACTTTTTTTTTTCTGAGAATAATCCCTTTATGTTACTTCAAAAAAAAAAAAAAATCTCTTCCTTTTACATGTTGCTAAGAGAGAGAATCTCAAAGCTCTTGGTCAAACTTCTTTTTCTGCTTCTTTATTGCTAAATGTGTCCCTTGGTTCAGTAGCAGCTTCATTTGCAGTAGTAGGAGTAGTAACAGTAGCAGGAACAGTAGCAATAGTAGGAGCAAGAGCAGTAGCAGGAACAGTAGCAATAGTAGGAGCAAGAGTAGTAGCAGGAGCAATTAGATCTGTCAATCCATGAATGACAGATCAATTCAATTTGAACAGTAGCAAGGTTCTAAAAAACGGTAGGCGCTAGTCGGGCGGTAGCTCCGGGCCTAGCGCCCACGCCTAGGCGGTTTTTTATTATTACTTTATTTTATATATATATATATATATATATATATAAACAAGTGTGTGTGTTTTTTTTTCTTTTCTTTTAGTTTTAATTATCTCACTCTCTTATTAGAGTGTTATTGATTGTAATTATATTAATTAGTGTGAGGACATAATTGTCATTTTCCAATTAAATGTGATTAGAAAAATCTGCCTTCTTCTTCTTCGTGAACTCTCCTATTTTCCTCTCTGCAGTGTCTCATCTTCTACCTCTCTCAGTCTCTCGTCATCCTTCTTCTTTCTCTCGCCAAAATTGATAACCAAGCACCTAAGATCTTCGCTGTCTTCACCAAGGAAAGCTCCAGTCATCGGGTTCAGACTCAAGATTTGAATTTTGGTCTCTAGCTTTCTCTCTCATTGGATTCATCGCCGAAACCACCACTGTCAATCAAGTCGCCGACGTTGGGTTGTCAATTTTGAATCAAGGGTTTAGTCGAGGACTGGGTTTCAGTTCAGAGGGTAGCTCTAAATGATTTTGAGTTTTGAATCTTCTTCTTCATTCTTTTGATACCTGGCTAGAATCAGAAGAAAAAAAAAAAATTCAACGTCCAGCCCTGAACAAGTCCGCCTAGGCCGCCTACCCTCCGCCTAATCCGCCTAGGCGGCCGCCTGGAGGTTCGACGCCTAACCACTTCGCCCAGGCCAAAATCGGAACTGGATGCGGACGCCTAGGGCCTAGGCGCCGCCTAGTCGTCGGCCGCCTAGGCCGTTTTTTAGAACCTTGAATAGTAGTAGATCATATCATTGACAGTAGCCGATCATATCATTGAACAAAATTGCAGATCATATCATTGAAGAGTAGCAGAGCATATCATTTTGAAATCGTTGCATGATAGTCTCATCATCTATACTAGTAAAAATGTGTTTCTCAATATATGAAATCAAGCTTTCATTCATAAACTCGTCTCAAATTTGATTTTGGAAACGAATCTTCACAATGTTCATAACAAAAAATATGCTCTCTACACTTGCAGTCGCAACTGGTAAAATCAATTTCAATGTCACAAAAGAATTAGCTCAGAATCATATATTACTTGACAAAATACAAACACACACACACACATATATAGATGCACATGTTATTGATATTCATGTAATAAAATATTTTTTTAATCGTTTTTGTATTGGACTTGAAAATATGTAAATAAGAAAGAAATAGAAATCATTAATATAGAATGGGTTATATATTGGATGTAAAAAAGATTTGGAAAAGAAAAATATTATATGATATTAATTATCAAGGTTGGGAGCACCGAGCATTAGACCTGTAAATGGATCGGATTTGATCCGGACCCGCTCTAGATCCGTGGTTATTGGACAGGTTTGGATCAAAAATTTTGATCCGTTGATCCGTTAATGATTCGGCCCGTTTTCATAATAATAAAAAAATATATTATTATTTAAAAAAAATATAAAATATAAAATATTAAGAATTTCTATTACAAATATTTTGCAGAAATCTAAGGGACAGTTTATCACCCAAGATTCCAAGAAACATTAAGAATTTTGATAATGTAACTCTAATTTTGGTAATACTCTTCATGTTGTTTTAATATTTTATGAGGTATCAAATTTAATATTACTATTGAAAATTTTAAAATATTGAAATTATAAATGGGTCAGGTTAGCAGATCGGGTATATGTTAATCTGGCGGATACGGATTTGGATCGAACTATCAATGATCTGCCGGGTTAACAGAGCGGGTTTTGATTGAATTTTTTTTTAAGTAAACAGATTTGGATTTAGGTCGATCCGATCCAAATCCGGTCCATTTACAGGCCTACCGAGCATGTCTGCTCAAACAATCCCACACACAAAAAAAAAAGAGCACGTGAAGTACTCTACTCTAAAGATGGTCCATCATCATTAGTCAAGTTGATGAATTAATATAAAAATATATAGCAAAATTTGATTCAATATAATATATATATATATATATATATATATAGGGTACGGACCCAGCGAGCCTTTGCCTCTCTCCCATGATTTGGGTCAGCGACAATGTCCATAAATTGTGATGAAACCCGAACATTTTGGTCATTTTCCATTAAAATTAAGAGTCAGACTTGCATTATTTGACTTTTGGACCTGAGCTCATGTCCTTATTTGTATAAATCTTTTTTAAAGTGGGTTTTCTGTGTTTACATTTTTGGTCATGTGCTACTATGTAATTTTCTAGTATTAAAAATGAGATGTGTATTAAATATTTTGAGATGTATAAATAAAATTTCTCCTATATATATATATATATATATGTGTGTGTGTGTGTGTGTGTAGTCTTGCTATGCTAAGGGCCTCCTTAGATTTTAAAATCTAAGGATTTTCTTGAATAGACTCACTTTTCGATCACATATCCACATCTTAACCATTCAGTTTTTAAGTATATATGAGTATATCGTCTCTGCAAATTTGCAGCCAAATTGATAATCATTACACTACAGGAAAATTGGTCATTTATAGCGCGCAAAAAACCCTTTAAGTGACTTTTTACGACGCGCAATGATGCGCCCTTTAGACCGGATCGTAAAATTAAATTAAATTTTTTTTTCACTTTTACAGCTCGCAAAATGCACGCCGTAAATGAACTAAATGCATGTCGTAAATTTTCCTTTACGGAATTCCTAATGCGCCGTAAATTGTCATTTAGAGTGTGTTTGGATGAGGGAAAAAATGATGGAATTTAATTGAAAGTGAGGATTTCCTAATTCCTAAAAGCCAATTCCCTCGTTTGGCATTATCAGATTGGAAATTTTAAATTTCTCTGTGGAAAAAAAACAAAGGAATTCGTTATTTAAATTCCTCACTTCAATTTCCACCAAAATAGGTGTCATTTACGAATTCCTTTGCAGTATTCAATTTTTATTTCCAAAACAAGACTTTTTTATATTTTATCTTTTTATTTATTTTAAACTTTCTTAATTTGTTACACATTTGCAACCAAACCATAGAAATTGTAATTAATGAAATTTTAGATTGATAGAATTAAAGATTCCATCATTCATAAATTCCTACGGATTTTATAATTTTCTCATCCAAACGCACCGTTAAGGCTTGCATTACATGCCGTAAATGAACCAAATGCGAATTGTTATTTTATGGCCTGCATTGCACGCCGTAAATTTTCTTTTCATAAAAAATAATAATACTAATAATAGTATTATAATTCTCTATTTATCCTTAAACAAATAATAATAGTATTATAATTGTCTTTTCATAAAAAATAATAATAATAATAATAGTATTATAATTCTCTATTTATCCTTAAACAAATAATAATAGTATTATAATTGTCTTTTCATAAAAAATAAAAAAATAATAATCAGGAAATCAATGCCTCAATCCTTAGACATATTAGTATCTTAGAATACTAAATACAGTTGATAAAGTTTAAATATGAGCTATACATATTGTCATATTGATACTGCAACTGATATTATCATAAAATCTATCCATATTACAGAGACTAAGATACCAGAGTTTCATGCTATAAAAAAAAAAAATAAAAGAAAAACATAGAGGATTTCACATTTGTAGATGGTCTTAATAAACAGAAATGTGAATAACTACATACACTAAACAAAAAAAAAAGATCTTGAGAGGGATACCAGTTCCATAAATTGATCTCACTCTAGTCCAGTGGGTACATAGAGATCTTGGCAACCTTTTGTACACTGCCAAAGAAAGAAAAGGGTTCATTCAGATGGGAATAGGAAACTTCATGATTCTATTTATTACTAGATTGAGACCATCCAATTCACCAAACAGTCGAATATTTCAATAAAATAACAAAATGAAACCAAGAGCCTCATCTCATTTTCCTTTGCTAAGACCCAAATACATTACCTTAGTATAGCTAAATACAGTACTTGGATCGTAATAGTATAAAGCAATCAAACACTATCTTAGTAGAAATCAATCAAATACTATGCTACCAGAAAGCAATCAATTGTCCCTTCATTGTAGTCTTGCATAGGCAAACCACAAACACACACATTAACCAAATTGGAAGTCCTAGAAACACTTAGTGATTAAGTATACAAACTTACTCCACTACAAATTCAGAAACAAAATAAGATCAAACAACAATACCTTTGGGTGAAATAGAGCAGTGAAGGAGAACACCGGCCAAAATTGTAACCTGCAAAAGAGCAGACATAAAGAGGGAAATGAACTTCACAAGGCAATAGTCTTATTCCAGCTTTCCCAAGACCAATACAAATATATATATATATTTGTGTGTGTGTGTGTGTGTGTATCACTGCTTGCAAATATCATTACTTTAAACCGCTAATAAATCACTCATATAGGACTTTAGTTATCAAATAAAAATTTTGAATTACAAGTTACAGAAATTTTTCCCAAAACCTTCTACACAAATGCTGAGCGTAAAATCTTTTGCACAAAGAATGAGTGTAAAATCTTTTATAAATAATTGTTATCCTGACATGGCCAGATCGAGAGTGCATGAAATGCCATGCTTTTTTTAGGCTGATTCCACCATTGGCCAAGCTCCCTACAATTATGTTACTGAATGTAAGAATGCTAGGTGAGAAAGTCTATGTTCTTTTGGATAAATCTTAAACTATTTTCAAAGTACTTAACAATAGGCATCATAGAACAAAGTAATAATCACTGCAGCAAGGTAAGGCAAACACAAACAAAAAAATGACATCTCTGTCCCAATGTGAAAATGTTTCAATTCCCTAATGTTTTTCAGAGCACAGGATTTCTACAGAACCATAAGCAGAAGCAGAGAACTTACATGCTCTTAATATCAGGATTTCCTCCATTTGTTTCCCCTTCACCTATTACATCCCTACCATTAGAAAAACAACACATATATAACAATGCAACACGAATTACATTACACAAAATAAGAACAATGAAACCTAACCAAGGGAAGCAAGAACTAATTATTTATCTCAAGTGATCCCCATAGGCCATAACTAATTCATTTTCATTTTCGATGAGCATGAAATTTGCAATACCTCAATTGTCATATACATGAAGCCCACACTGCTAATTGAATGCAACTACGAATTCTCACACCATATGCAATAAAATCAATAAATTCATATAAATCTCCAATGCTAATTAGAATACAAATTCACTCCTTCAAACTTTCTGAGCAACAAAACAATCAATTATATATAATTATAACATAGAGATAGATTTGTGTATAATGAAACCCTACACTTTTGACAGATTTGGATTACTTCCTTTGGTAATGCAAAGGCCGAACTGGAGCACAATTCTGCAGAGGTCGTAGCCAAGGCCGGGCCTCTTCGGGCAATTGACCGTGACAACGATCGGGTCGCCGGGATTCTTGCCTTGCTGAACTATAATGACGTTGTTGCCGGGAATGCCTTCAAAAGAGAATCAGGAGCCGTCGGAGGAGGGATGGAATCAGGCAATTTTGGAGCGGAATCAGGCATATCCCTTGTCCAATCCGTAGGGGTTGATGGAGGAGGTAGAGGCCGGAGTGGTGGGAGAAAACCTTCCGGTGACTGGATCTGAACAGAATTCGAGGTGTCGACGAGGAGGAAGAGAAAGAGGTGGAGGCGTTGTAGAGTTCGGTACCAAGGGAGGAGAGCTGTAGGTAATCGGGGGTTTTGCAGAGGGAGGATGAAGGAATGGATGGATTTCAAAACTTTTTAATTAGTGCGGAATTAGTTTAACCATTAAACTACTAACTAAACATAAAATCCATTCCTTTAACCTTTGATCTTGGCTTATTGTGATATGTATATAAACATAGCATGCAAAGTAAGGAAGAACAAATAAGTAGTTTATGTTCTACTCACCCTTGGAGCGTGATCTCAATCCGATCCAAGTGAACCACCAAAGTTCCTCTCCTTGATCTCTCCTTGTGTGTGTTTCCTCCACCTTGAAGCACCTTGAATTAAGAACTCCTTCTTGTACTCCTTCTTGTGCTTGTAATCTTCTCCTTGATGTAGTAAGGAAAGCCACAAAAAGATATGGCCTCTAAGGATCTTCACCAAGTGAATCAAGAGATGAAGAAAGATGAAAGAAAAGAAGAAATTATGCAAGTGTTCTTCTTTCCTTTAATTTTTGTAATGGACCAAGGGAGAACTCTTTCTCTCTCTCTCTCTCAAATATGAAAATAATAGTGTGGAGACACACTTATTATTATGTCCATGCTTTCACTTTTATATAATAGGAAATAACTCCAATTACTAAAAGAAAAATATTGGCTTTCATAAAGCCAATATGTTGGCTGGTCCATACATGTTATTGGGCACTAAAAAT
Source organism: Rosa chinensis (assembly GCF_002994745.2). Taxonomy (NCBI): domain Eukaryota; kingdom Viridiplantae; phylum Streptophyta; class Magnoliopsida; order Rosales; family Rosaceae; genus Rosa; species Rosa chinensis. Next base: position 66,076,591 of record NC_037089.1, read on the forward strand.
GTGTCTTGGGCTTTCATTTAAATCTCATTTAGTGAAGCCCAAGTCCACACCAAAAACCCGACAATCATTTAGGCCCAATAGGTTCGGTTTTACCCGAAAATCCTAATTATGTCCAAATAATAAATCTAATTAATTATTTGGTCATAACCAACTCTTGTTTAATCTTCTTCATATACAATCTCAATGATCCACTTATATGGTGTGCGATCTCTTAGGTTCTAATTAACAAGGCAGTGAAGTTTATAGAAACCATTCTATTTTGTTTACGAATCAAAAACTCCATTTTTGATTCTCCCTTGTTATTAGGATTATAAATGTTTATTAATCCTCGGGGACTTCACAAGTCATGAGTGACGTCTTGCAACATATCATGACTACCCTAGTTAATGTAGAATGACAAAGAACCTATTCAATTGGAATTACAATACAATACGGTCCTTCTCTAACACTATGTTCTAAATCACATCTTCGGGGTATGGAATTGATATGTCAATCCCCTAATGTGATTTTCATTCTTATGTGATTCTTAGAATATGATTAGAAACTCCTTTTTAATCTCATTCAATGCTTTGGCCAAAGACTTATTGAATCACATCTTTGAACATACACCTTATTTACTTAAGGATAGAGATTCCTTATTGTACACTCACATGTCTCCATGACCGAATTGATTATACCAATGAATGCATCTATTATATCCATTAAGGGACACAATATTATTGCATCATCAAGAAATAATCAATTCACTCATAAGACAACTATGGTGTCTCAGGTCAAAGGACTAATTTGTATTATTGCAATTTAGAGTTCAAGTTTGACATGTAAGTAAGACTCCATACAAGAACTCTAATGATCGTGTTCAGTGTACTCTTTAAATTAAGAGCACCCACATACTTGTATTAGTGTCTCCACACAAATGACAAGAGACATATCATCCTCCATATTGAGCATACATAGTATGTGCTAGTCTTTCCGGATTATCAATGTCCAAGTGATAATCCTATGACTAGGAACCTTTTAGGATAAGAGTGTGAAAGAGTAAAGGTCTCACACATCTAACTCTTTAGATTACTTTCTCTTTAACTCATATTCCTTGGACCTTGTTCAATAAAATATCAAATATAAGCAATGAACAATAAACTTGCCCTTTTGATTAATAATAATTATAATAATAATTACATCAAAATGATTGTTTTAGGACACAATTCCTTCAGAGGAGAGCTTGGAGATGAAGGTGGAGAGCTCGATGTCGAGCTTGTGTGACAATTAAAGTTTCAAATTTTTCATATTCTACAAGGAGGGAAGTTTAACTTTCAGCATTTTTAGTGCGCAGCAATTGCACACCCAAAAGCTTTTTATCAAAAAGTAAGAATTTTACGACGTACATAGCAATACGTCTTAATTTTTTTTTCAAAAAAGTGCTAATTTTACGGCCTGTATTTAAAACCCGTCGTTAATGATACTCATTCACGGCATGCATTTGATGCACGTCGTAAATTTCGCATCGTGAAAAATCAATTTTCATGTAGTATTAAGACATTTAAAACTGTGATTTACAATTATGAACACGAATGGTTCAAGTTGGACAAACTCGGTTCGTTCATTGATTTAATCTAGTTCGATACCTTAATGATCATCAATTTAGTTGAAAATTTGCAGAAGTGATCTATACATTAAGACCTAAAAACTGAACTGTCGAGATATGGATATGCTATCGAAAAGTGGGTCTATCAATGAAATCCTTAGATTTTAAAATCTATGGATGTCCTTTGTGTTAATTACTAGTAATTTTTAATTAGTTTTTATTTTATTTTGTTGATTCTCTAAACATCCCAACCGTATTTGTTTCTAAGATGGTGGAATTGAAATTGAATGGAAGGTTTTAATTTTGTAGATCAAAGAAGAATATTGGATTAGTTGATGACCCTTCTGACCACAAATCATTTTTTTTTTTAAAAAAAACCCCACCCCATTCCCAACCTTAATGGGGCTCGAACTCCTGACCTCTTATATAGGAGACCAAAGCCTTACCACCCCACCAAACACACACACCTGGGTTTGGGTTAGTTGGCTCATATAGTATTGTTAAGATAGTTTTCTTCGATGAAGTTTTGTTGAATTACATACTAGTTGAAGTTAATGTTTTGTTGAATTACATATAAGTTGAAGTTAATTAACTAATTGCATATTGACCAAGTGATGAAACGGTTTGAATAGAAGATTGTGATCGATCTTGTATTCTTCCACTTCGATCTTGAATTCACGTGAATTCCATAATTGTAAGTGGAGTAGCATTGAGAATGAGAAGGAAGATCGATGTGTAGGTGTCGAAGAAATGAGGACAAAATAAGAAGTTTAACGGGAAAAATGACCAAAAAAATTTGGGATGTGTATTTTTTGAAATTGTGATTTCATTGAATCAGATAACGATTACATCGTTTCGAATTATATCCCTTATAAATTCGGGAGCTGTTACCAACCAAAGTTGGCTTACATTATTCCTAATATCATGAGAAGCCAACAGATGTGCAACCTTATTAGCTTCTCTTTTGACATGTATAATGCTAAATCCAGGATTATCTCGTAATAAAGATCTAACCTCTTTAATCAAAACATTCATAGTAGAGAGATCATGTGAAACCATCTGGATGGCTTGGACCAACAAAGCACAATCACTTTCAAAGATTACCTCGGAGTGCTACATGGTTTGAGCCATGATTATCCCATCTTTGAGCGCTGCAAGCTCAGCACGAAAGGGGGATGTATGCAAGGCATATGGGCGCACTTGACAAGCAAGGAAGATGCCATCACTATTCCGCAACACGCACCCTACGCCACCGTGTCTTGAAGCGGCCTGATATGCACCTTCACAATTCATCTTTAAGACTCTCTCTGTAGGTGGTTGTCATCGAATAGCCTCCCTAGATTGTTGTGGAGGCCTTGCATTACTTTTCTTGAAATCCTCATACCACCCCATCGTAAGTAGATAATCCTCGGAAGCATGCTTGCTTTTTTGGTCCCAGACCTGCGCATTTCTATTCTTCCAAATGCCCCACATAAGCATGATCACCTTGTTCATAACCTCCTTGTTAACCTGTGAAGTGACCGCTATAAGCCATTCTTGGATAGATGTAGCTGGGATACTCTGCCAATTCATCCCAGCCCGACTCCAAACTTCCTGAGCATAAGGGCAAGTCACAAATAAATGCAAACTGTCTTCGTGCGTATGATCACAAAGAACGCAACCTAACTCACCATTATACCCTTTGGTGCTGAAGTTAGCTCGTGTCGTCAATATCTGACTAGCAATTCTCCAAGCATTGAGTGCTACTTTATAGGTACTTTTGCGTTCCAGATAGTCCTCCAAACTCCTCTTAGCGGGTCAACAGGTGGCTTGGGAGTTAAAACCATGCTTAATGCCACATCCCTTGCCATGAAATAGGCACTGTTGGTGGTGAATACTCCCTTCTTATTGAAATGCCAAATCTGTTTGTCTGGCCTAGCTGAGCGACTTAATGGAATGCTCAAAATTAAATCAATATCAGCTGGACAAAAATATCTTTGGAGAAGTACCAAATTCCAGCTCCTTGTGTGAGAATCAATAAGCTCCATAACAAACTTAGGTGCATCTTGAGCAGGGGGAGATACTGGGCACCTCGGATAGACATCTGGAATCCAATTATGATTCCAAATATCAATCTGGGAACCTATGCCTACTTGCCATCTTAATCCTTGTATGAGTACTTGTTGAGCCTCCAATATGCTACGCCAAGAGAATGACAGGGCATATCCCATCTCTGCATTACAATACTCATCATGGGGGTGATATATTGCCTTATAAAGTCTAGTTATCAAAGAGTGAGGTTGCTGAAACAATCTCCAACTCTGTTTCGCTAGCATTGCCAAATTAAACCAATGCAGATTCTTGAACCCCATACCGCCAGCCTGTTTTGGAACACACAGCCGTTCCCAAGACCGCCAATGAATCTTGTTCTTTTCTTCCGAGTCACCCCACCAGAAGCCCGCACACAGCTGATGCAAGTCATCACATAGACTCAACGGTAGCTTGTAACAATTCATAACATACATAGGCATTGCTTGTCCCACTGCCTTAATTAAAATTTCTTTACCTGCACCACTTAACAGCTTTGCTCTCCAACTCACAACCTTCTTAGTAAGCTTCTCCTTCAAATAAATGAAAGCTGCAGATTTCTTCCGCCCCACATGAGTTGGTAAACCAAGGTATCTATCATGTTTATCAACTCGCTTCACTCCCAACAACTGGGCTAAAAATTCCTGCCGATCCAAACTCATACCTTTACTGAAAGCGACCTCACTCTTCTGGAGGTTAACCCGTTGTCCTGAGGCTATTTCATAGGTATACAAAATGTTCCGAATTTGTTGACATTCCTCTTCAGTTGCAGTTCCAAACAGAAAGCTATCATCTGCAGAAAGTAAATGGTGTAACACCGGAGCATAAGAATTAATCCATAACCCCTGCATCCACCGTTGATTGACAAAGTGCGTGATCAAAGCCGACAGTCCTTCTCCACACAGAATAAACAAATATGGAGATAATGGATCCCCTTATCGAATGCCCCTAGTGGGTCTAACATAACCCCGTACCTCTCCATTCACTAGAAAAGAGTAGCTGACTGTCTGAATACTAGCCATTACCACTTCCACCCATACCTCAGCAAAACCCAATCTCATAAGCATACTTTTTAGAAAACTCCATTCAAGCCTGTCGTAGGCCTTGCTGATATCTAATTTCAAAGAAAAGTGTTACGCATCAGGCCTCCTCTCATTATGTAAGAAGTGAGCTACCTCCGTTGCAACCAAAGTATTATCAGAGATTAATCGGCCCGGCACAAACGCACTTTGTAATGGAGAAATAACCTTTCCCAATAACACTTTCAATCTGTTAGCCAAAACTTTAGAACAAATTCGGTACAGGACATTACATAGAGCAATGGGGCATAACTCTGTCATATTCTTCGGCTCCTTCACTCTTGGAATAAGAGTAATATGAGTAAAATTCACCTCCCGAAGAAGATTACTAGAGGTTAAAAACGAACGCACAGCATCACACACATCTTTTCCAACTGTACTCCAAAATTTCTGATAGAAAAAGGGTGACATACCATCATGTCCAGGACACTTTGAGGGATGCATCTGAAAAGTCGCCACCCTGATTTCCTCGTTAGTGCATGGGGCTAACAGTTCTTGATTCATTGTAGGGGATACCCGCCGTGATACTGTTTGTAAAATCAAATTCATGGCAGTCCTCATTGGTGCCTTCAGTGGAAAAGATTTTCCAATAGTAGTCACTGACAACTTTCTCAATCTGAGCTAGTTATGTCATCCAGTTACCAGACTCATCATTCAGCCCTTTAATATTGTTTCGTTGCCTCCTATTGGATGCCCTTCGATGAAAATAAGCGGTGTTTCTAGCCCCCCTCTTTTAACCACATCTCCTTTGATCGTTGGCTCCATATGGTTTCCTCCTGTGTCAACAATTCCTGAAGCTGGACATTTAAATCATGCTTTTCCTGGTTCATGGCCGGATCAAAGGGAGCTTCCAACAACTCATTCAGACGAGCCCTAACTGCTCGCATCTCCATCTGTTGAAATTGGAACATGTTTCGCTGCCAAGCATTAAGGCCACTACTAGTTGCTTTAATTTTCTGGCAGACCCGATTCATTGGATCTCCATCCCCACCATTCTGCCATCCAGTGCTAACCACTCCCTTACACTCTCGATGTTGTGCCCAGAACTGTTCAAAGCGGAAAATCTGTCTTCTCTTGCCCGACTGCAGCAAAGGAGCATTGCATATATCAATCAGCAAGGGACTATGGTCCGAGGAGCTGGGATGCAAGTGAGTTGTCGTGGAATGTCCAAACAGCCGACGTAAACCAGCATTCCAAAATGAACGATCAAATCGTTCTTTTGTTTGATAATCGGACCAAGTGTAAGGGCTCCCTCTATACCCCATATCAATCCGCGAACAATCCATCACACATTCACGAAATGCTTGCATTTGCACTAGTCTCCTCTCCCCACCACCAGATTTCTTTGAGTGTTCAAGGATTTCATTAAAATCCCCACAAATCAGCCATGGCAACGATACTTGAGCAGCAAGCCGACGCATCAGTGCCCATGTCTCTCTTCTATCCCAGGTCTGTGCATAGCCATATATACCAATCAATCTCCATTCATCGGGAGAACCCCTCGTCCCAATAGAAACATCAACATGCTTGGTAGAGTAATTACAGACATGTAGAGGTACATCATTCATCCACATCAGTGCGACTCCCTTTGAGTCATCGCTCTTTTCACAAAGGCAATTGTCAAAACCCACCTTTATGAGCAGTGTATCCATCTGCTTTGCATCACATAGAGTTTCTGAGAGAAATAAGATACGTGGCTTCTCCTGCCTTATCAGATCCACCAACGTTCTACGTCTACAATTCCCCACAATACCACGACAATTCCAGGCCAAAACCCTGAACGTCATATAGACTCAGGCCACCTCACGTGCCGCTTGCTTTTACTTCTCAGAACCCCTTCGCTCTGCTAGGGTTTTTTTTTGTTTTTTTTTATTACTTTTTACACAAATTTAGGCATATTTGGGATGTGTATTAAGCATATTGCAAGGAATAAAATTTCTCTTTGAATAAATATTGATCATGATTTTATTGATGCCATTTTTATTCATGTACGTACTTATGCAATTATTACCGTTTTTAAGAAATATTTTCCCAAGTCCTAACCATAATGTGACATGGATGTGAACAGGTCGATCACCTAATTTGTTTTTGCAATATAATTTAGTTTTGGGTTTTTATTATCACTAGGGTCAAAACTTTCTTTCACCGGATAGAATGATACCCAACTTTTAAAAGTGATCAAAGAGGTACCTAGACCTATAAAAATTGATCAATTTCATACTCTACTTTCAAAAGTGATCAAAAATGTTCCTAGACTTATAAAAATTGATCAATTTCGAACCCTACTTTCAAAAGTGATAAAAACAAAAGGTAACTAGACTTATAAAAATTGATCAATTTCATATATCTGTCCATTTTCCGTCACATCTCCGTTAAAATTAAGGGTATATACAACCTTTCACTAAATATTTAAGCAAAACAGCTAAATTACCCCCTAACTTTTCCCATAGTTGCCAGTTTACCCCCTGACATTTCAATTTTGATTTTTCACACCCTAACTTTTCTAACTCTTGTCAATTCACACCCTACCGTTAACTTTTAGATTTTCCATCCAATTTTTCCGTTAACTTGCTCGGCGTTTTTGTCTTTCCAATTGTCACTAAAAAAAAATTTAAACAAACCAATTGTTCAAGAATATTAATACATACAAATGATACATTGGTACCCACTAACTTTTCTCATAGTTGCCAGATTACCCCCTAACTTTTCCCATAGCTGCCAAATTACTCTCATTTGTATGTATTGATATTCTTGAACAATTGATTTGTTTAGTTTTTTTTTTTTGTGACTATTGGAAAGACGAAAACGCCCATCAAGTTAACTGAAAAATTGGATGGAAAATCTAAAAGTTAACGGTAGTTTGTGAATCGCCAAGAGTTAGAAAAGTTAGGGTGTGAAAAATCAAAATTGAAATGTCAGCGGGTAAACTGGCAGCTATAGGAAAAGTTAGGGGGTAATTTGGCTATTTTGGCAAATATTTATTGGAATGTCATATTATCCTCTAATTTTTTCTCTTTCTCTTTTTATTTTCTCGTTCTTCCTCATTCTTTTGCAATCTACATGTTGCATCTAGTCATCTACAACCGGACTATCCAAGATTAATTCTTCTTTACTTGTGATTGCGCGACTTTAATTCAATCATCTTCCTTCTGCATATTGCATCTATAACCCAATCTTTTTTCTTGTTTATGTAAAAGTAGTTTGATCAATGATTATTAAGCAATAGAACTGTGTGAAAATACAATGGTCTCGTCGCCACCGATGACACCACAAAATTGTAATTCGAATTCAAAAATTTTGCAGAATTGAAATTTGAAACTGAATATAGAGATGCATAGATGCAAAATAAAACCCATAAGTTGAAGTGATTTGGGGTTAGAAGGGTCATCAAACATCTATAACCCAATATTCTTCTTCTACAGAATTAAAATCTTCCATTCAATTTCAATTCCACCATCTTAGAAACAAATAAGGTTGGAATGTTTCCCACCTTTTGAAAAAATAAAGAAAAAATGGGGGGAGGTAGACTATAGAAGAAGAAGAGAATCAACAAAATAAAATCAAAACGAACTAAAAATTAGTTTTTGTGTGAAAATACTATTATAACCCCAAAAAACACCTCACATGCACCGTACGTGATCAATTTTAACAGAGAAGTGACGAAAAATAAGCTGAGGTATCAAGTTTATTTGTTTTTAAAAGTTTAAGTATTATTTTGATCACTTAATTAAAAGTTGGGTATCATTTTGTCCAGTGCAATAAAGTTTAGACAATGTTGATGATAAAAACTCTTATAATAATGTCAGTAACCTTTTATTTTGAACCTGGACGTGAAAGCTTTTGTCTTGAACCTGGATAAGTTTTCATGGATTGTTGAGAAGAGGTTACCTGCACAGTTTGTTTTGAAGGATCATGAGACTTGTGACGTTTGTGCTTAGCTGCTGGATTGTCCTTGATATAGAACAACATGACTGAGATTAATCAAAGTTCATATGGCAATGGAAAATTCTGAATAAGTGAGATGGGATTGAAATTATATTAGCTTTGTCGTGGGCATGTGGCCACTACTCATTCCCCTCTCAAAGGTGACAAAATAGAGTGATGCCACCGATGAATCAAAATGATATCCCTTCCGACCGTTCCCTTTTGTTGAAGACAATGTATGATTGGTATGCAGGGGCAAAAGTAGAATTTATAAGTTTGGTGGGCTGACAAGTAAAAGCAAATTTAACTATATAGATGGTAACAAGTTTAGTACCTATTATTATTTCTATTTTTAGTTTAAGGTACTATTATTAATTGGCAAAACTAGGAAGTTTTTATATATAAACTTTTCTATAGATTTTTTATTTATTGAATACGAGAAATGCACTAAGAGCATCTTTAGCAATGCTAACCATTTTTAAATCAAATTTTTGTCAAAGTAACTACAAAGTCATTTTGGCTAGCCACTTTAGAAATACATTTGCATCAGTGCTCTCTATTTTAGCTAGTTTTGAATCTATATACTATCCAAGCTTAATTCTTCTTTGCTTGTGGTTGCGCGACTTTAGTTCAATCATCTTCCTTCAGCATATTGCATCTATAACCCAAGCTTTTTTTTTTTTTCGTTTATGTAAAAGTAGTTGGATCAATGGTAATTAAGCAATAGAATTGTGTGAAAATACAGTGGTCTCGCCGTTGCCGATGACACCACAAAATTGTAATTTGAATTCAAAAGTTTTGCGGAATTGGTGAAATTGAATATAGAGATACACAGATACAAAATCAAACCCATAAATTGAAGTGATTTGTGGTCAGAAGGGTCATCAAGCATCTAATAACCCAATATTCTTCTTCTATAGAATTAAAATCTTCCATTCAATTTCAATTCCACCATCTTAGAAACAAATAAGGTTGGGATGTTTCTCACCTTCTGAAAAAATAAAGAAAAGGGAGGAAGGGGGAAGGGGGAAGAGACAGAGGTAGACAATAGAAGAAGAAGAAGAAGAGAATCAACAAAATAAAATATAAAATAATTAATTAATTTTTTTTTAAAATGCTATTATAACCCCAAAAAACACCTTACATGCACCACACGTTATCTTAACAGAGAAGTGACGGAAAATAAGCCGAGATATCAAGTTGATTTGTTTTGAGTTTTTCTATTGGAACCCCCAAATTTACTCACTTGACCTCTATGCTTTTTACACCTCCTATCAAATTTTCAAATACTAAATTTACTCATTAAAGCTAACTAAAGTTCCTCAAATAACCTCAATCATATAATTTACAAACAAACTAAGATCTTTATAATAAAAAACTTAGTCATTTCAATGATTTAATTATTCTATAAATCTTAATTACTTCTCCATTCCTTAATCAGACAAGATAAATCTCTTATCCAATGAAAAAAAAAACACCAAACACAAGGTATTGAGTTTTTTTTTTTTTTTGAGAATAAAGGGCTTGTACGGCTACGTACCCTCAAGTTTTGATTAATGAAACTTAATACAAGGGAGGGTGTTGAGCCTAAACCCCTGATTACAATAAACACCTAGAGAATGTCCCGAAATAATATCAGGAGTCTCTACAAAATACATGTATTCTAACAAGCACCAATTAGCAAAGAGTGCACTACTGGCTACTTCATTTGCTTTTACATAGCGGTGACATACCGGAAAAATAACTCGATTACAACGAAGCATAATTACCCAAATCACAGATTTCCTACTATGTTGCTGCCGGAGATGAAACCCGACGACACTGAGTTTCATTCTGCCACTAGGAGGTTGCCACCATTTAATCAGAATGAATCGCCGCCTCACTAGGCCAGACAAGACACTTAGAGTACACACACAGGCAGTTAGCCCGACTAGCCCTACATGATAGCTACATGGACTTATTACACTCCAAAGGCAAGACAATACAAACCAACTAACATAAGCAAAACTAAAAACATAAAATAAAAAACCAACCCAGGCTGGGCCTAGAAAAAGGGCCCAAGCCCAAGCCCTCGCCTCCACCCAAGAAATAGGAAAAACCACAGCCGCCGTCCAAACCCCGGCCACCTCTGCCTCGCCGCGCCAGAGTCGCCGGACCACCCACCTTCTGCCATCCTGATCACGCCATCTCGCGCTACCACGAGCGAACCAAATCCCAACCAGTGTGCGCCCGATCCATCCCCAGATCGGATCTGTCCTTAGATCGGATCCTATAGCACCAACCCAGATTCGCCACCACGACCCAACCAAATCGGACACCACCCAGATCAGAAGCAATCCTGCCGCCGATCCGACTCCAGCCACGCCGCTACGACAACTGCTACGATCTCTCCCATCCCGCATCTCACATACCGTCGCCTCAATCTCCCAAATCCAGACCAGAGACATGGATCCAGAAGCCCGACCTCACAGTAGTCCCACACGAGGATGCTTAAACCAATCGACGAACTGAATCTGTCCAACCTGAACCGTACTAGGTTTAAGGCAGTTATCAATGCTTTAACGATCATCAATATGGCTTAAAATTTGCAGAGATGATCTATACACTAATACCTAAAAAATGAACGGTCATGATGTGGATATGCGACCTAAAAGTGACCAAAAACTCAAAGTTCACTCTGTAATTTAAAGGCGGAACTCCGCTGTAGATAGGATATATATATATATATATATATATATAATTAATTAATCTCCCCCCCCCCCCCACGGTTTTAGGAGAAATTTTTGAATTCAAATTTGCTCACCACAGATTAGTAGTGATACCACAACTCAATATAAAACTACCATGTGTTATAAAATATAATTATAGTTAATCATGATGTTTTATTAAAAAAATATAATTTAAGTATTCAATTAATTATATATGACGTGACAAGTTTTAATAGGGCGGTAATATCACCACAAAATAAAAGTGGTGAGCAAATTTGAATCTTTCGAAATTTTTTCATGCTACTGTCACACTAAATGGCTTGTGTGACGCTCCACTTAAACGTTCCCACGTGGATATTGGATCCAGCTCTGATCCACGTTGAAAACTGAGTTCTGTAAAATGCCATTTGGGTTGACGATCCAGTTCCCTTCAATCTTTCTGCGAAGTCCTTTTCCTTCGAGCAACTTTTCTCCCACCTCCAGTGGTATCTACCTCCCAACGAAACCACCACACTGTAATTCATGAGGTATTAAAAAAAAAACTTAAGAAGAAACCCAATCATATATCCATAAGAAGATGGGTATGTGCATGGAAGAAGACATATGTTGGGTGGATCAATGCAACGTGGTGGGCATCCAATGTAACCTAAAAGTCTACAAACCCAGATGAATGAATCCACATTCATATATTGATCTTGTACAAACCCAAGATTGAGCATTCTCTCTTCTCTCTTCTCTCTTCTCTCTTCTCTCTTCTCTCTTCTCTCTTCTCTCTTCTCAGTTGCATATTTACCTAGAAGTCTACTAACCCAGACGAATGAATAATTCCAATAAAGCATTGAGCTTAAGTAGGATACTGTTGAAATTATCCCAAATATTGATTATATCGAGTAGATGACTCCAATTTAATTAGAGGGCTGTTAAACTCAGAGTCTCAGAGTAGCGCACTCTGCAAAACTGGTAATTAGAATAACTTTCTATTATGTAGGCATATTTGCAAGTGTTAAAAACTTCGATTATTTATATACCTGAAATGGTTTTGGGGAGAAGTAAACATGCAAATTAACATTAATTAAGTTACACCATGAAGAATTTGACGGTTTAGCATTGAGGTTTTTATTGACCAAGTAAAAAAAAATCATTGAGGTTTTAATAATTTGACCAAGAAACTGAGAATTCATTAAATGCTCTCATTCGGGGGGTGGGGGGTTTCATTTGACCAACGATTCGTAGCTACAAAGTTTTCCATTAATTCGAACTTGGTTCCCAATTGCAGAAAAAACCTTTTGATTAAAATATATTGATTTAGGCAATCTTTATTTTAGGTTATTTAATAATTTTTTCTTATCATTTAATTTATAAAAAAAAACTTCAATATATTAAAAGACCTTCACTGGCGTGGATTTACTTTCCCCAAATTCTTAGAGCCAACCATTTTGACAGATATACAATAACTCATTTGTAAAGACATTTTCAAATAAAGATATTAGGTGAATTACCTTTTTAGATACCATATACTGATATACATATCACTTTAGGTAAATTGATGTAGCACGAAGCCCAAGCTATCCGAGAATTTAGGTAAATGACATGACTGTGTCACCTAAGCTGCCACATTAGAGCGTCTCCAACAGAATACTTATTTAAAAAAAAATTTGAAATTTAACTAGTTTTAAGCTAAGTTTGATCTCCAACAGACTAGCTAAACAAAAGCTAAATTTAGCTTTAGCTAAAAGACCTAGCTATATTTAGCTAGAGAGGAGAGAGAATTTAACTAAAAGTTAAATTTAACTTGAGTTTTAGGTATTTGCTGGAGCATAACTCAATATTCAATTAGCTATATTCTAATTTTAGCTACTTTTAGCTATCAACTGTTGGAGATGCTCTTAGGTAAGATATATGTGGTACTCAAAATGGTGATGTAACTAACATTATTCTTTTTATTTAATAATAAAATTAATTTGAATTCCTAAGCATCAGAACACAGAATAGTACCAATTGATATTATCTACATTTAAACTCTAAATCCATGTGGTCAGTACACAGCTGATAATGTAATCTGTTCTATCCATATTCGTTCAATCTCTCAGTTATAGATAGATTAGTAGATTAACCTAAACGGCTAAACTCTATGAATACAATGAATGGTTTACACAAGTCACGGCGTGTTAAATGTTAACAAAATGAGTTATAGATCGAGACACTGAGCTCATCTCGACACAACATGGCCATCCCTATAATAGTCATGCTTCTCGATTCATGGTAATATTTGGAATCTACAGCATAGGCCAGCACTCGTCCAGTTCTAGGTAAGATTTCAAACCTGAAGTAACAAAATCACACGAGGCAAACACGATTGACAAATATGAAATCATGAGCATGCTTCATCAGACCATTAGAATGTCCAACATTGTTGCAATACTATTACACCTTCAGCAAATTCAGCCAGTTGTATAACGCTAATGACTGCACATCTTACAGATTCATGATGTTACTGGATTCAAGACCAACTTTACAAGAACTTGAACGACCAAAAATCCTCAACACTATAGTGTAACTCTCGGACACTGACAGTATTGCATTTCACAATCAGAAGTCACCAGATAATTACTGCTCACTCTTATTTGACATTTGTGGAATACAAGTGAATCACAACGATCTCCTAAACACTGTATCTGAACTCCTGTTATCCATTAACAAAATGTACAACACCCATGAGGGATTATAAGAGGTCTATGAGGTGAAAGACCAAACTGACCTGTGTTTCTAAATGTACCATTACTTCAACCATCTGGTTTTAGCTCAACCTGAACTGACTAATCCAGGGTATTTAAGTGTAGTATTACCGGGAATCATCATAATGGAATTTTGTCGGGCAGAAATAGGTATCGGAAGCGTGAATCAAATGGCAAAATGCCACAGTTGCGCGAACCAAGCAGACTTTGTCGCCTTTGTGATATGCATTGCTCAACAAAGATAGCTTGGTGGGGCGGGAGGTAATGTGATATCCATACAGCCAAATTTGAATCATCCACAGAGCCTTTGGCAAAGCAGTGCAACATTTTTGGCACCAACAACCTCCCCTTGTTACTAACCCCAACTGAAGCTCGAACAAAATCACGCTGTGCTTCCTGAAGTTCTTCCCTTACATTTTCAGCAGTGTAGATCCTTACCTGCATTTAATAAGACATAGAATTCAGGTCAACTTCCAAAATAAAACAAAACTTAAAAGAATCCTTCTGCACATAGCACAGGTGTAACAATTACCGCCGGTGAGGAGTACATTCCACAGCTTAAAGCAAAGGTTATAAGTGGTTCATATGTATCGATTACAGACTTCCGTTGCTCATCTGAGACCTTAAGCTTGTGAAGGGCAAGAAGCAAAGCCTGATATTTTTCACTACATATGTCAGCCATGGAATGAAATATATGAAGGGAATAAAGTCATGGTAAATTTTCAGGGAGCATTGAACAAAGATCATACAATTTGTGGTCTATGAAGTGGAGGTTTCGCCTTCAAAATTACGTACTCAATAGCAGTGGCACTGTAAGAATGTCCCCCAACAGTGTAAGCTGCCTGCAAAAGGAGAATTTCCACCAATTAATACAGTCTGAATATGAAAGCCAGTAGGTATTCATTGAGTTGTACATCAATGACATTTCAAAGTCATCTAAATCTTACATATAAAACTACAGGGAGCTTTATAAGAAAGCAGACCTTTTGCATTAAAGAGAAGAGCTTCAAATCACTTCTAGGGACTCCATAAGCCAAGTAAGCCTGTTCACAGTAAGAGGTAGATAACTCCAGTGTTCATATGCATGTTTTACAAAGTTGACCATCACAAAAAATGTAAACGTGTGATCAAATATAGGAAACTTACATGCATGATAAGTGCATTATATAAGTTAATCCAGAAAGCAAGCTTCTCATTGCAGCTCAAATGGATAGGATTTACTTTTGCCAGTTGCTCCACAAGTACTCTGTTCCCAGAGAAGAAGAAAAAAAAACAGACATTTGTAATCAGCTCTATCAAAACAACAATTTAGTATTACAAGACAAAGGTGGGTTCATAAAATTTCCAGTTATTTATCCTCGTGACATAGCTACACTAAGAGAGACTTAGATGACAACACTGTGAGTTAAAAGCTTGGAGTATAATTTTATAGAATTAGTCTTAACAAAATACGAGAAGGCTATTTTGAAATTTATGAATCACATCTTTAAAACTTCTTGATCATAATCTCAATTACAATTTGCCAAAAGAGATGAGAAAATTCAAAACAAATGAAGTTGAAGAAGATCTTACCTGAACCTCCTCAGAGCACCAGCAGCATATTCTAATTGCTTCTTCCCAACTGACATCCAAGAAACTTCAGTTGCTAGTCCATAGCTCCCAATGTCTGCCCAACTCAGTTTCCCTCGAACTCTATAGGGATCACAGGCGTTTTCTGAAGCTAATACTTCAGAGTTACTCTGTATATCTACTTGTGGGCTCTGTACCCATGATGAAATCATCGACCGTTCAGATGACGACCACCATGAGGAATTAGAAAGATGTCCACGTGGTGACAGAGGTGACAACTGGCTCTCTTGGGAAGAAGATTTTGACGGTAAGGCTGAATCAGCCAAAGATATGAAAATATTTTTCATGCATCTAACCATCTCCTCTGACAGTTGATTAGGATGATCCCACAGGCCCTTGGAGGGCATCCCTTTAGGAAGCTTCCTAAAGTCAGAAGGTTGCAAAGATACGAGATCCATCTTCCTACAGTTTTTCATATCATGGCCACATGCAACTGAGTCCACCGCAATCTGATACAAAAGTTCACAAGAAAATGTTATGCCACTGGTTTTACTACTAGGAACTTTTAAATAAATGTTCATAATATAATAATAATAAAAAAGAGTATCGTTAATCAACTTAAAATTACAATGAATGAAGCTGATTGACGTCAATTTACTCTGTGACCAGAACCAAAAGAGATTTACATTGATTAAAATTAAAACCCAGGAACAAGGAAAATCACCCTCAATATCTTGTCACCATGGATCTCAGATGTACCGTTTTGTGTACGTGTACTTTAGGGTTTTTTGAACTTTTAGTTTTGAAGATTAAAATTATCGATATCATCAAGTTGAAAGCAGTATCTGACATGAAACACTAATAGATACCTCAGTTACTGATTGCATGGAAGATGTTTCACCGCTAGTTTCTGATGATTGATCTTGTGGCTCCTGCCATGAGTCATCTCCTGAATAATGATGAATTTCAGGACTAGACTGCTCTGTACACCTCGAAGGAGATGAACTCTGGATAAAGTGAAAACATGTTATGACATCGCTTTGTTACTACAGTTTATTCTTTTAAAGAAAATGAATCTAAATAAGCACAGACAACAATATCAATGACTACATCCATAAAATGAGCAATATTACTCTATTTCATCCAGGCCATTATACAACATGAGAACAATATATGACAAGACATCATACCGGCAGTTTCATAATACCACACAAGCGAGGAGACATTGACTGAGGAGATGGATGCCTCAGATGATATTCTGCCAGCCTTCTTTCATTTCTTTCTTGACTTAGTTGGAAATGCAAAGCAACCAACTCCTGTTCTAGTTCTGAAACTGTAACCTCCAGGGCAGCAATATTGCTTAGGAGCTCTTGAGCCTGTACATAGGTTTTATGTAACAGAAGATTCAAAAATAAACTATTAAAATCAAACATTAAGCAGGGGAATCTCACATCACTTACAAACTACATAATAGTCTGCACTGAAGCCTAGAGTCAATAATTTGCAAATGTGTCCCCTAGATTAATTTTAGGACATTCACTCGCTTGTTGAGCTGATGATTTAGGAAATGCTGAAATAGAGAGAGAATAAATTAAACAATGTTTAGAAAACATACATTGTAAGGAAGGCATGCTGGACTGGAGAATTTAGTAGCATTTTTCTCAATTGCATTTTCCAGAATAGCATGTAGCTCTATTTCTTCAAGCAGCTGCTGTTCCAATCTTTGTACCTATAGTAGAAACACATCCATTGGTGACACTATGGCAAAGATGTCTTAAAATATATAACAACTCTAGGATACTGGTGAGATGCTCACTAGGTGCAATATGAGGAATTTCACGTTCAAAGACAATACAGGATTGCTAAAAATGGCTCTAGCATACCATTAACTACCGTATGGAATATGAATCCCTCTAGTTGATGCTATTACACAACTGCCTCTTAACTAGCACATCTTATTGAAATTTGAAAGAAATTCCTTTGTTAAGTACTATTATCCCTAAACTTTCACATGAACCCCTTACAAATGCAAACAGAATAGTAGAAAAGAGAAACATAATTTGCTTGTTGCTTTCAGGGAAAAAAGCTTACATCCTGTTCAAGCTGGAACTTGTACGGGTATGAACTTTTATTGCATGATCCAAGTCGTTCAATACCTTCATCAGGATTACTCACCTAAAGATCAAACAAAATACCAAATTTAGGAACCGTAGAAGAGAGAGCCCATGTCCTAAATTTACTAAACTAACCTGGAAATATCTTCATTAAATAACAGTAGACTTCAGTTACAAATGAACAGAACAAATTGATTCATTTCCAGATCAATCGAATTCACATGGTTCCCAACAGAACTATAAAGAAATTTGAAAGCATTTGCCAGGAAGATGTGCACCAGTGCTTACCTTAGAAAACGAGTCATCTTTCACAACCTCTGACTGAAATTCAGAATCACATGAGATGCTAGAATGAGAATATTTACAGAGGGAATCATTTCTGCAAAATGCAACCAAAGAACAAAGAAGAAATCATTACAAAGGATAAGCTCAGAGATCCCCCGCATATATAACTTAAACAAGAAAGTGTAACTACAAAGAACAAGAATGCAGCCTTACTGGCTCAACTTAGTTTGCACAATCCGTGAGTCACACATCATCCTGCGATCATGGGGTTTGGCTTTTACCACATAAAGCAAATCCTCCAAACGCAGAAGCAGCCTGGCTTCTGGTACTAGAAGACCAGAAACTATATGCAGGTACAAACAAGCTTTCACAAATCCTGCAAATCCACTTCAAAGGTAAAACGTCTGGCTCTTTTGCATTTTAAAAATGAGATACTTCAAGATGCTCTGTGTCCGAGTATCTTAGTATAAATTGGACACCCCTCATGAGATGCAGAACTAGAAAAAGGACTGTACACCTGTGAGGCCGCATAAAGACAAGCAATCTCATGAATGCTTTAGCTACCAGTCATTTTCAACACAACCTTACAAATATTATCATGAAAATATTTGTAACCCCAACTACTGTTATCAAATAATAACACACTTGACTAAAATCTCAAAAGAGAAAATGGGGAAATTCGACCAACAACGTTCTGCAGTTCCATCATATGGCAATCCATTTCATCGTACATTCCGTAAAAAACAAAGCTGTTCAAAAGGCATTAAATCGAAAAAGCTCAGGAATTATCGTCTCTTTAGGGATGAATGATTAGATTAGAGTAAAGGGCATTTTGCACAGTAGTAGGTAGGACACTAAATGCAAAAGAAAAGAGTGGGGTTAACTCTCAGCCCTCGTGCAAGACAAAAGCAGCTTGCCTTGTGAGGTAACAGGACCGCAGTGCATCCACATAACCTCAGAAAAAGGCTTCTCAAATTCATAAGAAAAGAGGTAGTGCTTCAGTGGTTGCTCTGCCCCATTCTTTTCCTACTTCCCCTGAAATTAAAAACTTGATAGATAGATAGATAGATAGGTCTGAAACAGACCCACTCAGCCTTTCTCACACATAATTTGACTGGGAAACGCCACTGTGTGTTTACATCTCAGTGCTTGCAAAAGTAGAGTCAAAAAGGCAAAGGCGTTTGCTTTACAGAAGCCTCCACTCTATACGACATGATCAACCAAATTACTCAAACAAAGAAATAAAGACGGATCTCAGTGGTCCCTAATGCCCAAAAGATTAAGACCCCTACCCTTCATTTATTTTCACACTGATCATGACCTGAGCCATGAGAAAGATTAAAAGACCCATCTTTTTCTGAATCTATAACAAGGTAACAAAACAGAACAGAACAAAGAAATGGAGGCCCAGTTTCCAGAAACTAACCTGGATCTCCCTGATTGAAATGGGTATTTGAAGAAAACTTTTTAGAACCAAAAAAGACCCCAAATTTCTAAAGCTTCTTCTTCTTCTTCTTCTTCTTCTTCTTTTAAAAGGACCCTCAATCTGAAAAAGTCCCAAACTTGAACTCAAAGGCTACTTTGTCTCTCCAAAACGTCAACTGGGTATGAAGTCACATCCATATTCTCCCTCCTCAAATTTCAAATCTTGCTGGTCACACTAAAAAAGTGACAAAGATGCGGCTGAGCAAGAAATACCAACTAAAACTAGTAACTGAGATTTAGTTTAAACAAAGGAACAAGAAGTTCGGAGAGAATCGGAGCTTAGTTCCAAACGACTAGAGACTAAAATAGTACCTGCCCTTTGACTAACAGTGACACATAATCAAATAAAAACAGCTTCCTGTTTCATGCACGGCGGGTTTTTCTGTCTGTTTCTGCACAGAGCTTAGTGAAGTAGAAGTGCGATGCTTGGTTCAAATTTTGTTCATGGGTGGCATAGAGAAACACACATAGATACACATTTTCAGAATGGTGTTTGAAATTTGAAATTACAAACAGAAAAGACCCAATTGCCAGAATACCATGCTGATTATGTTATATGGGTAGTTGAGCTTTTTGAGTGATATAGAGCAGTTTCCATTTTTGAGATGCGTGAAAATAACAGCATTTATTTGATTTGATATTATTTGTTCACAGTTACCAGAGCACGAGGAAGATGAGAAAAGGGAGAGGGGAGAGGGGCATATTGGGTAAAATTTGAAGGGTGCTGTTATGTTGTTCTGACGTAAAGGGTGTTTATTAGGGAGACGACAGTTATGTGCGTATGAATGTGATGATTCCGTCCGTTACCGAGTGAGAAGGAAGACCTTAATTTTCTGAATCCTTGCATTGAATGCGAGGTCTTAATGTAGATGACAGGGTGGTCAGTCGGTCAGATATGGAGAGACATTTCTAGCATTTTATTTCCCATGTTAGGTCTTTAGCAATTTTAGACCTTAGATTTTAGTGAAGTTTGTTTTTAGGAAAAATGCACGAACAGTGTTTAGGGTTTAGGGTTTAGGAGACTCTGAGGACTGTCAAAATGATACATGAACTTTCAAAGGTATCAATGTGATACCTGAACTTATATTTTCTTGTCAACGTAGTACCTACATCAACTTTCCATCATGGCACCGTTAAATTTACCACGTGTGAGGCACGACATACAAAATGAAGGTAAAAAGACTGATTTGCTCTATTACTGACATTTAAAATGCACGAACAGTGTCTGGAGACTCTTAGGGCTGTCAAAATGATACCTAAACTTTCAAACATATCAATGTGATACCTGGACTTATATTTACTTGTCAACGTAGTACCTACATCAACTTTCCGTCACGGCACCGTTAAATTTACCACGTGTGACTGTGTGAGGCACGTGAGGTACAAATGAAGGTAAAAAGACTGATTTGCCCTATAACTGAAATTTTAAATATTTTTTTTGGTAAAAACATTTTAAATATTTTTTTTTGGTAAAAATAATGATTTACCTTTAATTTTTTTGATTAATTTTTTTCACCCCTCCACCTCTCGTCTTCTTCCTCTCCCCTCAATCAACCGCTCTCTAAAAAGACTGGTTGTCCTCGCCAATTCCTCCCGCAACAACACATCAGTACTCCTCGATTTCAGGCACACAACGCTGACGTTATTGACCTCGACGAAAGGATCAGCGACGCACCTCATCGCCTATTTCAGTTCTTTGACAAGCGAGGCTTCAAGAAGACTATGTCCTTCATTTTGGAGGACGAAATTGAAATTGAAATTGGGATTGAGATTGGGATTGGGATTGGGATTTGGATTTGGATTGGGTTCTCTGGAAACTTCGACGGTACTCAAAGCGGGACTTGAGATCGAGGAAGGAGGAGGGCGGAGAGATCATCTTGTTTGGACCCAAAATGAGCATTTTGGCCTGACAAGGCGCGTCTTGGAGAAATTGAGCCAATGTCAGTGGCTCAAGCTATATATTGTCGACAAGTTCGAAATATATATTTAGAGGCTAAATAAAGCCTACTATGGAAGCATGAAAAGTCAACTTTAGCACATTTTCCTACTTCGGCTAGGAGAAACCGAGCTAAACAAGGAAGGAGGGGAGGCAGACTAACCAAATGAAATCTAAATGAGCTAAAACTTTCCAGATTAATACTAGACATCCCAATGATCATTTCTTATGAAGAGTGCCAGAGATATTTTTGAGTGGAAAGCCTTCAAACAATCAGCCCAATATTCTACAGAAGCAAAACTGGAAAACTGGACCTGTAAGAGGTCCAGCAGCATTTCCGGCCCAACCACATGGAAGAAAGCTCTGAAAATTTGTCAGGATGATCTACACTCATAGTGGAAAGTTTCATATGAAGAAGTCGAAGGCTTATACTAAAGTCTTGTTGGAGAAATAATTGAAGGAATAAAGGGGCAGAAACTGACCTAAAACCAGCTCAATATTCACATGTTCATGTTTCCTACCCACATGAAGAAAGCTAGATGCTTTTCTTTTTTTCCTTTGATATATTTTTCTACTACAATCTCTTTAATAGATCATCATCACTTCCATGTTTCTGCACCTTCATGCTTTGCTTTCATTTCATCATTTCTCTATCTTTTCCATATTTTACAAATCACTTTCATACTCCACTTTCATTATTTTTCTTCCACTCATCATTCCACTCTTCTTTTTCTTCCCTATATAAACACCTTCTCCTCTCATTCTAAAACACACATTCACAACAACAACATCTCTAAGATGATCTAAGTTCTCTCTAGAGCAAATCTCTCTAAGAGCAACTCCTCTCCTTGTTTTTCTCTTAGCGGTGATCACACTCCTAGTCCTAGTCTTCCCAGAAGCTGACTTTCAGTGCCACCAAACCCTCTGTCAACGTATTTCGGTCCTAGTCTCCTCGAGAGCCGATTGTAGTACCACGACCAAACACTAACACCAAGACACATTCACAACAACAACATCTCTAAGATGATCTAAGTTCTCTCTAGAGCAACCTCTCTAAGAGCAACTCCTCTCCTTCTCTTTCTCTTATTGGTGATCACACTCTAAGTCCTAGTCTCCTCAGGAGCCGACTATCAGTGTCACCAAACCCTCTGTCAACGTACTTCGGTCCTAGTCTCCTCGGGAGCCGACGGTAGTGCCGCGACCACAACAGTTACGGAACCAGCCAAGCAAGGGTAACGCCCTAGCAACCCAGCCAAGTTAAAGTCACGCTTTAGCATGTTCTCCTCATTTCCCAGTGGTTCTCTCTCTGCTCGATCTACAACATCGATTATCGATTTGGTGATTTTCAAGAAGCTCAGCAAAAGTCCTCACCACGAGGCACAAAGAATCCCACGACGAGGTTGGTGCTCTCCTCGTCCACAATCGCTTGAAAGAAGTCAGGTCAAGGGACACCCCCGACGACCGCACCGGAACGGTGCTGGCACGCCCGCGCAGAAAAGAGACTGTTGACCAGCTGCAACAAAACTGGAGCCAAACACATCTATATCATTACTTGCTGGTGTTTTTGTTGTAGTTAATAACTTGATATTAATGGATTTTGAGTTTGAGTTCGAGTTTTGGTGGAGGTGTGGGTGTGGGTGGTGACGAAAAATGAAATTCAGGGTTTCTGCAACGTCTTCTTGGTTCTTCTTCTTCATTGCCCATTTCACAACAGGTCTGCATTGATGTTGTTGAGGCGATTTCAAAGGAGGAATGAAATTTTGTGTTAATTCGATCTGATACATCTATGATTGTTTTGGTTGTTTTGCAATCCAAGTCTTCGTACTTTCTCTGTTGGACTTGGAGGTGTTGAAGAGGCCATCGAACTCGCGGCGAAAGCTGATAAGGCAGCGGGTCTTCTCCTAGATCCAATGCTCGGCCAGCTTCTTCGGGGCGCGGACCTCGTGGTCCTCACCCCAGCTACTGGTGTTGCCACCAATTAAGGCGGACTTGGGAGTTGAATAGGGTTGAATGATTTTGCAGAAACAAGTTGGACTTGGTTTTGTGTTTTAGAAGTGAATCAAACAAGGGAGAAGCTTTGCTAAAAAAAATTATTTCTCATTCTTTTTTGTTCTTGGAGTTCCCAGATCTTTCATTTCTCTTTCAAAATGGGTTTGTTGAGTTTAAGAAGATGAACAAGAATGGGTTCAAGAACATGGACAATTGAGATTTCTTTTATTTATTTTTTTCCTTTTTGCTGGGTTTGAGAAGATGAACATGAAGAAATGTTAGGTTCATACTTATCGGATTGGGATTTTTTTTTTTTTTTTTAGAATACATTGGATTGATCTCGGTTAATAGAAAAAGCAAAAAAAATTAATCATCTTTTATTTTCAATATAATAAATTATTATGTTTTTATTTTCAATTTTAAATTTATTCATTTAGGATTTGATGGAGTGGAAAAGTCTTTTTTGCCCTCATTTTCGGCCTCACATGCGTCAGATGTGACTCGAACTGACGGAAAGTTGATGTAGGTACTACGTTGACAAGAAAATATAAGTCTAGGTATCACATTGATATGTTTGAAAGTTCAGGTATCATTTTGACAGTCCTTAGAGTCTCTAGACACTGTTCGTGCATTTTTCCCTTTAGGATTTAATGGAGTGGAAAAGTCTTTTTTGCCCTCATTTTCGGCCTCACATGCGTCACACGTGACTCGAACTAACGGAGCCGTAACAGAAAGTTGATGTAGGTACTACATTGACAAGAAAATATAAGTCCAGGTATCACATTGATACGTTTGAAAGTTCAAGTATCATTTTGACAGTCCTCAGAGTTTCCAGACACTGTTCGTGTATTTTTCCTTTTATTTTTATTTTTATTTTTAAGAAAGACAGAAACGCAGGTAACAAGGCCTACAGTCTCGTGGAGGTGTCTGTCTCACTATGCGCCTCAGACGCTAGGGTTAGGGGTTCATAAACTTAGGGCAGCTAGACGGACCTCCAGTTTGCTTGTTCTTTTGGTTTGTTTGGGTCGTAGTTGCTATGCATGGCTAGTCTTTTCCGACCTAGTCAGCCTCTCTCTGGTGGAATTGGTTGCCAAGCCTTCAGATCTAAGGTAAAATAGCTTGGGATAACGCGATCTAGATATATTTAACTCGATTTAAACTTTTGAAGTGAATGTCTACTATATTTGGAATTATTTGAGTTTAAGAAACTAAATAATCTAAAATCAGATCTTTTTAAATTAAGAATGAACTTTATTGCGATATTGAACAAGCTTTTAGTTAATAATAATCGTCAAATATGAGAACTGTCTCTTCAAGCTCTTACACCATTATTTGCATCACATAATCGACTAGCCAAGCACAACCAACCTCCTAGCAATACATTGCTTAAACTAAAGTTAAAGCTCTCCTAGCCAAGCATTGAGCTATTAATTTTATGCACTAAACAATTAAAAATTGTGTCAACACCAAAAAGAAAAGAAAAAAAGGATAAATGCTTATACTCAGTCTCACTATTCACAACTTCCAATCATACTTGCGTAGAACCCCACCATGCATCTAGAATCGTTTTTGAAAATTTTAGTGGGAAGCATTCCAAAACGACCAAATATCTCTTGCTATAAAACTTAGCCCCGTTTGAAATTGTTTTGTTTTTAAATTTTAAAAAAAAAATCAGTTTTTGTCTAAAATTTTAGATTTTATTGTGTTTAGTAAATAAATGAAAAATAGTTTTAATTGAAAATTACAGGTCACTGGCAACAAATTTTAAAAGCAATCTTAGAAGCTGTTTTGAATTAAAACATGTTCTGAAGTTGTTTTATGTACTAACAGTATTGTTAAAAGTATTCTTTACCAAACATGAACCTATTTTAATTCACAACTGATTATTCTCACAACACAGCAACAATAATTTTTTTTTTTTGTAAAGTCACAGTAATCCCAAACTAACCCTTAGTTTTACAAAGACAACAATTTCAAAATTTAAGTGGATTCTTTAGCACCGGTGTTGAAATGAAGGTCATGGACTCACAGTTCTTGAAAAACAAGAACAGAAATGGATAATAGCTTATGTTGATGGATACCAAAAGTTGTTACTCACTTTCTTTTCCCACTTAATTGTGAAATCAAGAAATTGAAAATACTATAAATAGATTTTTGGCTGGTTCAATCCTTTCTTTGAAACAATATTTAGGAACCTTACCGTGCATGTAGTTACAATTTATATGGTCAAGCGGCCAATTGGACCAAAATATCATGTATAGCACTTTTTGGTTGGGAACATAAAATTAGCTGAATATATTGTAAATAATAGAGAGAACCAAACAAAGAATTCAACTTGGTGTCGTATCAGTTTTACCTTCTTTTGGAGAACATAGTGTCATATCATCTAGGGCTTATTTGTTTGGAGAACTAAGCTTGTACATGCTATCAAAATGGGGTTTCCATCGCTAAGGACGGCGGTGGCATTTGGCTTGCTACCGGCTTAGTAGAGACATCTTTCGATGTCAGGATAGAACTTTCGGCAAGGTCACTAAGCTAAAGGGAGTAGTATTGTTCGAACAATACAAGCTGTGTGCTTTGTGTCTTCTTTTTCTCAGTCCCATAGGAGATTTCGAGTGGCACCACGACCCTTTTCTTTGTAGGCCATGTTGTATCACACAATTTTGAACAACACTACCCAGTGCAATTTGAGTGGATTCTTTAGCACTGTTCGATTATGGAAGAAATGCTAGAATTTTCCAATATATTGTTTCTGTTCAGGATAATTTTAATCCGAATGTAAGCATTTCGAAGGTGATGGGGAATCAGGTATAGAACATATGCTTCCAATACTCAATCAACAGATACAGAAATAAGTAGTAACAAACTTGTAAAATAAGGTAAATCCATGCCACAATTAAACTCATTTTAATTATAAAACCGTAAGCTATTTAATAATAACTACAATACTCTTATTTATAGGGTTTACACTACTTGGAGGATAAGTAAATTTAAGCTAAAATAGAAAGCTAATTAAAAGTAAATCTTAAACTAAATGTAAAAAGATACCTTAAAAAATATCTCAATAATAAATTATTAAAGATTATGAATCTATAATTAAATGCCGAAATAATGTATTTGATGTTGCCTCATATGCTCTGGCATCATTGTTTGGCTCCAGTTTTGTTGCAGCAGCTCCATTTTGGGTCCAAACAATCATAAAGAGTAAGGATATTGCAATAGTTTTCAGGTAACTGATACCATCTTATTTTACTGTAAGAATTCTTCTGCCACTTCATGCCAAGATTCAAACTCACAAAAGTATGAAGCCAAAACAACAAGGCATGTCTACTTTATAGATTCTATTGCTGAAAGCTGCTACATACCACATATGCTATTTTATTGCTCTCCAAATATCTTACATGGATTCTATTAATATCTTACATGGATTCTATTTTAAGCTGCAATCTTGAACATCCTTCACTGGTAGCTCCATTAGCAGGCTCCACCTTCACATCCCCATTCTGAGAAACAATATCTTGTGCTTCATCGATGATCCAGTCATCCATTGGATGAATATCCTCAGCTTCAATGCCGCTCTTCACACCTGAGCAAAACTTCTGTAATTGCAAATTATAATGAAGAAAAGTCAGATCACTCAACCGTTGCTGCTCGATAGGATTCCTTCCATTTGTAACCAGCTTCTCAGCTAGAGTCCTTCTGAGTCCATATCTTGTAGCACCATCGCAGTTCTGGCTCAAAACTCTAATGGCAAACCTCTGGAGTTCAGGACATTGTTTCCCATAAGAAGACCACCACATAGCTGCATTCAATTTAACATGAATCATTTTCAAATCTTGGTTTTCGATTAGCAATAAAACCCAAGCACTCAGTTGTAACAGAGTGAGAAAACATACAGAACAGTTGTTCATACATTTTTATCTTCTTTACCTGGATGAGTTATTCTTCGGCTAGAGGAACTCCCCTCCTTGAAACTGCCTTCAGCACGTATGTACTCCTTGAGTTGATTGTGTATTACATCTTGAATTGAAGGATCCCGCACCATCTGTGCAATGCAGCACATAAGCCCAAGGTAAACCTCATCATCGCAATAGAAGTCATTAGAATATTTGAGACTTGGATTAAGATAATAACCAGCCCCGTGGAGAGGGATATGGAGAATATTGTCCCAAATGTCATCAATAACTTCCCAAAAAGGCCTGTAGTGGGACTTTTTGTTTATTAATTCTTCTTTAATTCTCTCCTTCACTTGATCCATGGTTTCGTATATGTGCCCCACAAGTGGCTTGTCAGCCTCAAAGATCAATTCAATAGCACGAACCAGCGGCATAGTTGCTTTTGAGACCATCTCAGCTCTAATCCAAAAGGACTGATCTTCCACTATATCTGCTACCATCTTGCTCTCCACTCTTGAACCCCAGATTGACATGTTCCACTCAGATGAGGCAAACATGTCTTTTAGTTCCTGCTTTTCGTATACAATACTATCTAAAGTCATAAAGGGCATTGCTCCTCTTATCTTGGAGGGCTTAATCAGGTCACGGCCACAAGTATGTTTCTTCAAAATCTTCAAAACTTCTTCATGCCCATGAATGAATTTTGTAATAGTCTTCGCTTTATCCAAAATCCCCTTAGTGGAGGTACTCATTCCAATCTTCTCTAGCATCAGCTCAATGCAATGAGATCCACTCACTGCCCAAAACACTCCTTTGTGCTTACTGAACTCCTTGCCTAGAGCACCAACCCAGCCAGTTGTAGAATCTGCCACAATCTGAACAACATTGTCAGCCCCAACATCCTTAATAATCCCCTCCAATAGTGCACGTATGGCATCAACATTACCAATGGAAGATGAAACATCATGAGTACAGAGATAAACAGGGCCTTGAGGGCAGTTGACCAAAAAGTTAACGAGGTTTCTACCCTTTTCATCAATCCAACTGTCCAACAAGATGCTACATCCAGTAGTAGCCCAGGATTCCTTAATCTTTCTCACATATTCTTGCATCTCCTTCACTTCATCTTGAAAGATGCAACCTTTAAGCTCTTCACAGCTAGGAATCTTGTAATTCACACCAGGACCAGCAACAGAATTTATCATTCTTTTGAAGCTAGGAGAATTTGCAGCAGTAAATTCTAAGCCTGTTTCATAAAAGAATCTACCAATGCATTTTTGGGGGTTCATTGATATCGAAACATTTCTCATGTCATTACTTTCTCCTCTT
Source organism: Rosa chinensis (assembly GCF_002994745.2). Lineage (NCBI taxonomy): Eukaryota > Viridiplantae > Streptophyta > Magnoliopsida > Rosales > Rosaceae > Rosa > Rosa chinensis. The sequence continues at coordinate 66,105,292 of NC_037089.1, forward strand.
TGAAGGCCTATATTTCCATTGGGACTGTTGACATAATCTGTTGCATTTTCTTCTGACATTGAGTCTGTATCTTCTTCGCTTCCATCCTGATAACTAGAAGTTTGAGAAGTCTCATGCTTCTTACGCTTAACACCATTTGAGCTGGAAGAGTGGTTAACTTTCTTGCCACGACTTTCAAGCAACTTGTTTCTCCACAGCTCCTTCACCTCAGCAGGAACCTCTAAACATGGTTTTACTTCCGGCCCTATTCCTCCTAAATGGCACTTCAAACGGGTGATACCGCTCACCTCTTTATCACAGTAGTTGCATTGAAATCTACCCTTTTTACTATCAACAACTCTTCCATGATCATGAATATTAGTGATTCGAGAAATGTTAGTGAAAATGCCCAATGTGTTCATCTAGCCGTTTGGCAAGCTGGGCCTGCGGTGCAGATTAAGCCTAAACTTTATGATCAATGCGTAAACTTTCATCAAGTAAGTAGACTACCAAACAAGGATTAAAACAGAATAGATCTCATCTTTGCCCACAATCTGAATTTGCATCTTCATCACATTTTCATCAGGTCTAATTTTACTAAATGGTCAAAGGAAATTTTACTCAATCCAAGCAAATATTTTTTTTTTTTAAAGGATCAAGCAAGTAATTAGACTAAAACAAAGAATCTTTTACCCAAAAAAAAAAAGAGAGAATCTTTCTTTTAGCTGGTCACCATGTTTCTCTCTACCAAAAACTTTCAAAAAATCTAACTTTACTATATGATCAGAAAAATTCCACAAACAAAATTGAACATACTAAATCATAGGTGAAACTGATGTGATCAAAACAGAAAAAGATGTCCGCTCTCCCACAACCCACTTGGTCAATATAGGAGAAAGAGAGAGAGAAAAAAGAACCCATTTCTGAGCCTAGGTTATTTCTCTTTTCTAATTCTTCCTAAGAACGGAAACACAAACAAGAAAATCTGGAAGAAAAAAAGACTGAATCTTTAATCATCTAAAATGCCAAACATGATACAAAAATAACAGAAACACAAACAAGAAAAACTAGAAGAAAAAAAAGACTGAATCTTTAAGCATCTAAAATGCCAATCATGATACAAAAATACAGACACAAATGTATATATGAAAAAGAAGAAGAAGTGAATAGCACAAACCTTTGCAAAGTGAGGAGGAAGAGTGAAGCAGAAGCTTTAGGTTTGGAACAAAGAGATTGAGAAGGTTTGAAACAAAACAAAGGGTGGTGTCTGGTTGAGGTCAGGTGCTGAGCATCAAACTCCCTCACATTGATTATGTGTTTTGTGAAGCGTTATACAGCTGACGTAGACAGAGCAAACTTGGCTGGAAATGAAAACTTTTTATTTTTAACATTTATATTGCACGCGCTGCCTATATCAGTCGCCCTTGTTTCTCATGCACTTGTCCTTTAGTGATTTCACAACCCACGCGCCGCTGATGCGGAGCCTGTGACCCACTCAACTCATCCAGCACTTTGTCACATCAGCTAACTGGTCAAACTGGTCCAAATCTATGCGACTTTCTTCGTTTTAGGATGGTGACATAAAACCTGAACCCCGAGCGACAGAATTACTATTACAATAATCTTCGTAGAGAACATCCCGAATAATAACAGGAGTCTCATCTAACCATACATCATCAATAGAAAATAAATTAGCAAGGTGCGCTAGCCTATCAGCTGCATCATTTGCTTCACGGTAAATATGTCGAGTTCTAACTGACTGAAAAGCATTAAAATAATCTTTGCATTCATCCAAAACCCGACTCACCTCCGAGAATTTTTTCTCCACACTATTGAGAGCAGTAATCAGAATGGCAGAGTCGCTTTCAATGTCAATGTCAGACCACCCTTGATGTATATCAAGGCGAAGACCAGCTATACACGGCTCAGCTTCCATATTTAGGACTGAGTGAGCATGTAGAAAAGGTCGAGCTAAAGCAGCAATCCCCTTACCAGCATCATTTCTGACCACTACCCCAATGCCTCCACACCCATTTTCCGATCTAAAAGCCCCATCAACATTAATTTTCAGTCTGCCACTAGGTGGACATTGCCATTTGGTTAATGGCCTCTTCTTCTTTCGCACTGCCTTAGGGTGATATTTCTGATAATCCTCCAGAAAATGGACTGTCCATTCAATTAAACACATAGGCTTAAAAGCACCATTATTCCAAACCAATCTATTTCTTTCTGCCCATATAGCCCACAAGCCCACAAAGAAGAAATCCCTTTGATCAATGGTCAATACAACCAACATGTCCAGCGTCCACCCTTCTAGGCAAGTTGATGGGTGCTCCACAACTTTCAGCTTAAGTGGTCCAAATAGCCAAAAACATATCAAAGCTGGGCAATTTTTAAATAAATGCGTACCTATTTCAACGTCACCCATGCAAAACATGCAACTCATATCAGCAATAGGAACCATTTTCTTTGCCAACGCACACTTTGTGGGTAAGACCCCTTTCAGCAGCTTCCACATAAAGACCCTCACCTTAGGGGGAACATTAGCACTCCACACCATTTGCCAGTAACGACGCCAAGCTCCGCTGCCCACTGCCATTGACGTTGAAGCCCTCTCCAATGCAGTTTGAGTTTTATTAAACACATAATACCCACTCTTGACATTATAAAGACCCTTCCGATCAAAATGCCATATTAATCTATCATCTGCCCCACGTAGGCTTAAAGGAATTGATGCAATAGTGTCAACCTCCCCTTCAGTGAATAGTTCATCCATCAAGTCTAGTAACCACTCCCCATTCTCCCCATCAATTAAATCTGCAACCACAAAGTCCTCCGTCCCTTCCATCATGGGCGATAAAGGTTTAAAAGAATGGGGAAATGGCACCCATGGGTCCTTCCAAACAGAGATACGACTCCTATCACCTACCTGAAATCTCAACCTTTTTTTAACACTTCTCTTCCTGAAATAATACTTCTCCAAATATAGGAGTCACCTCCCTTAACCTCAGCCTCCATAAAAGTGCAATTAGGGAAATACTTTGCTTTTTAGAGTCTAGCAATAATGGAATTCGGATTTTGAACCAAACGCCAACCTTGTTTGGCTAAGAGCGCCAAATTGAAATGATGCATGTTCCGAAAACCCAAACCTCCTTCATTTTTAGGACTACAAAGCTTCTCCCAAGAGATCCAATGAATCTTTCTCGCAGTTTCATCTCCTCCCCACCAAAAACGGGCCATCAGTCTATGCATCTCATTGCATAAATGCTTTGGAAGCTCAAAACAACTCATCACATACGAAGGAATTGCTTGTGCAACTACCTTAATAAGAATCTCTTTGCCGGCAACACTAAGGGTCTTTTCTCTCCAACCTTGCGTCCGAGTTCGTATCTTCTCAATCAAAAAGCCAAAAGCTTCTTCTTTAGAGTAGCTAAGTTCAGTCGGCAACCCAAGGTACTTGTCATGCTTGCCTACACGCGCTACTCCCAACGACGCAACAAGCTCTTCCTGTAAAGTCATATCAACATTCTTACTAAAAGAAATACAACTCTTCTGATAATTCACCTATTGTCCAGAAGCATACTCATACTCCTGCATAATACTCTTCAATGTAGCACAATCACCTCTCTCTGCTTTGAAGAATATAAAAGAGTCGTCGGTGAAAAATAGATGACTGATGCTAGGGGTTCCTAAGCATATTTCCACCCCATGAAGTAAATCACGACTTTCAGCCTGAGAGATGCACCTTGACAATACTTCAGCGCATAGAAGAAACAAATAAGGTGAAATAGAGTCTCCTTGCCTCGGGAAGGGATAATACGGCCTCTAGGTTCTCCATTCAGAATAAAAGAATATGTAACAGTACGCACACAACTCATAATCCATCTTACCCAAACATCTCCAAATCCCATCTTGATCATAACCGCCTCCAAAAAAGGCCACTCAACACGATCATATGCCTTACTCATATCGAGCTTGCGGGCACAATAGTCTTTTTTACCACTCCTTCTTCTCTTTAGGCAATGGGAAATCTCGAAGGCCATCAAAGAGTTATCTGAAATTAATTTACCTGGCACGAATGCACTTTGAAACGGAGAAATCAGAGAATCTAGCAGGGGCTTCAATCGGTTAGCCAGAACTTTAGACCCGATCTTATATATCACGTTACAGAGACTAATAGGTCTCAGTTGACTCGTGTACTGTGGAGCCTTTACTTTAGGAATCAGAGCAACATACATATTGTTAACCATCCTCAGACAATCCTCCGAGACAAAAAACTCACGAATCGCTCCCACAACATCAAGACCAACTAAATCCCAGAAGGATTGGTAAAAACAAGGGGAAAATCCGTTTGGGCCCGTAGTTTTAGATGGGTGCATTTTCTTGAGTGCGAAGAAAACCTCCTCATGATCGATGTCTTTAGTAAGGGAAGCATTATCATCCAATGTGACCACACTATTAATAGCTTCTAGAACATTTTGGAAGTTTTGAGGTTGTGAAGAGGTAAACAGCTTGCCAAAGTAACTCAAAATAATTCTCTCCAACTCATAATCATCGGTACACCACTGTCCATCGTCGTTAAACAAACCAGAAATCATGTTCTTTTTCCTCCTGTTATTAGCCCTTTGATGGAAAAATTTGGTGTTCATATCCCCATCCGCCAACCAGAAAATCTTTGCTCGTTGCCTCCAAAAAACATGTTCTTGATTAAGAAGATCATTAAGCTTTGACTCTAAAAGCAACATGTTCTCTGCCGAGGAGTTCGATGACGTAGTTGGAGAGCGCTCATCATAGAAGCTAGCAACCAGTGCACGCGTCTTTTGAATTTCCTTCCTGATAACCCCAAAATGCTCTTGACTCCAAGATTCCAACGCTGCCCTGGTTACATGTTATTTGTTCCACAAAACATGGAATGGACTAGAATGACCAGAAGAAGAACCCTCCCAGCCCAACTTAACTACCTCCCTACACTTACCCTCCAACAACCAATATTCTTCAAAACGAAATGTCTCTTTCTTTTCCTCTTTTTGACTTTATGCTCTCTGACTTCCAACATAATGGGCACATGATCAGATTTACTAGGATCAAGGTGTTTTACTCTTGACGCAGGAAACAAATCTTTCCAAGGTATAGTACTAGTGAACCTATCCAATCTGACTTTCACCTCCTCCCCACCTCTAATACCCCTCCAAGTAAACTTAGGACTAACAAATTTAATGTCTCCAAGCTCACAAAACTCCAATGCCTCATGCATACCTCGCATTTGTGTTACACTACGTAAAGCGCCACCCATCTTATCGGAACTCACCGTAATCTCATTATAATCACCTCCTACCACCCAAGGTAAATTCCCTTGTAAACTCAATTGACGCAGCAAATTCCATGTCCGATGTCTCTCCTCTTCTTTAGATTTTCCATATAGACCCGTAAACCTCCAGCAATCAGGACCCCCATTCTCCCCTATAACAACGCCAATATGGCTCTTAGAGTAAGATTGAAGAGCCACAGAAATATCATCGTTCCATAAAAGGCAAAGTCATCCTGCTCTACTTACCCCTCTCTTTCTTCTTCTTTTAACGAACTTACAGTCCGCCGTAAAAGAATTCTTCCAACCCACCTGCCTCGGCACACCCTTAATCTCCTCCGCTGTACACCGCGTTTCACTTAGAAAAATTAAATTTGGAATGTTCAGGGAAATTATCCCTTTAAGCCCTGTAACTGTCTAGGGATTCCCAATCCCCTCGCAGTTCCAACACAAGATATTCATTTCTCGTGATGGGTCAAATCCAGACCCATCACGGTTGAACACTTCAGAGCGCATCCCTGACTCAAAATTTTCATTATGGAGAACCTTCCTACCTTTCCAAACAGTCTTCTTCTTGCCCCCCACGGCAAAAAATTTGCCATTAGGAACTAATCCCGTCTTCAAACTAGGCCGTAGAGATGATGGGGCCAGCCCGGCCTGTGAATGACCCCCACGTCTAATTTTGTTGAACTGCAGTCCAACATGCACCTTCAAATCTGTAGACTCAATTCGTGGCTCAATAACCTCAGGCCCACTAGTTCTTGACAAGACCATTTCTAAATCACCTTTGCACCCCTGTATGGCAAGTTTCTGTCCAACTCTAGGTCCCATCAGAGACAGAGGATCAGACCCATGTGGCAAGGTAGGGGAATTTAAGTTCAAACTCCTTTATGGCGGGACGCAAATTTCACGCCCTAAACAACTGGACCGACCCTGAGACTCCTCCCCTGATTGCACCATCCCCTCATCCACCTTTCCCTTTTCAGCCGCGTTAGCAATCAATGCCAACGATAAATCTGGACAACAATCAATATCCACACCCCGTAAATTACTATCATCCAAAATCAGAACCTCTGCCGTAGCCGTCTGCTTCTGCCTTCGTTTCGTAACCCTGGCGCCTTCAGCCAAGTCCGTCATCGGACCACCATCCACCTCCATCCCATCACCAATGTTCTCCGCCCCGTCCTCCTCCTCCATCTCTGTTCTATCACGCACCATGCCGGAGAGAGGAAAATCTGGTGGACGCATCGTCCAACCACCCTTTCCCTCCTTGAACAATCCAAATCTCCTTCCATTTCTCATCAGATTTTCCAAAGCCTCCTCCTTCTTCCGATTCTCTTGCTCTAAAAGCCACTGATCCTTCCTTTCTGCACTCGTCAAAAAGTCAAATTGTTGCTCCACAATTATACCAGACTTGTGAAGCTCACAATTATTGGAGTCATGTGAGAGCATTCCACAATAATAGCAGAAGGATGGTAACTTCATGTAGTCTAACTCAAAGCACGACCCCTTACTATGTCCAGGAAGTCGGACATTCGCCACCCGCCATAACGGCAAGTCTGTATCAATAAGAACTCTGATCTTCAAATATGAGCCCAGAAAAACACTGTGATCCGGTTCGTCCGTTCTCCCAAAACGACCGACAGCATTACCAATCCTAATCCCGGTCTCTTCCTCCATGTAAAGCGGTGGAATACCCCAAGCCCTAATCCAGAAAAACTGCCAATTCAATGGTATCCTGAGCAGATCATCTCGTCCATCACTTGCAGCCATAGCAAAGAAAGCTTTATTGAAATGCCACTGGCTTCCCCACAACACCCGATTCTGATCATACTCGTTCGAGAAGGAAAAGACTACCCGGTCACTACCCTTAAGAACACAAGAGGTAACCCTAGCCTTCTCCTTTCTGTTTTTCTTTGGAGTCCAAAGCGCTCTCATCGTTCCAACAAGCGATTCCTTCCGATAAATCTTGTTGGTCAAAAGTTGCCCCATAATCAGGAATTTCTTTGGCTTCCACTTCTCTGGAGCATCCGGAAGAATGATCTCCTATGCCTCTTCCTCAGTTAGAACTAGCTTCCTGACCAAACCACCCAACTCCTCCTCCATATTGCAAAGCTGAGATCCCACCCAACAAAACCCATCCCTCACACTATTCAACAGATTGGACATACGTTGTGCCACACCACACGCAGACAAACAAGCAACTGTCACCCTTGGATCGAAGAGATCTGGTCCGAAGGGAAACCCTAACTCTCAGACACTAGAGAGAAAACGAGAGAGAGAAGGGACAACAAGCTAATTTAAATATTAATTTAGTTTTGTTTGGTCTTGTTTGGTTCGCAAAAATGAAATCACTTTTTGTATCTCCTACGAAAAAGGAAAACAAGTTTCACACTAGTTTTCCTCTCTGCTGTTTGGAAATCTTCGGAAAGCAATGAGAAGATATAAGTTTGTTTCCATTTTATAGTTTGGTTTGTGCAGGCTTCACACTAGCTTTCCTCTCTATTGTTAATTTGGAATATTTGGAAAGCAACGAGAAGATATATGTTTGTTTGCATTTTAGTATTTGGTTTGTGCAATGAAATAAAACTTAAGGGGTGTATTGTATATGGAATTAGTAGAACTTTTAAAGAAATCTATGGAATTTAAAAGTCTGGGTGTATTCAATATAGACTTTTAACAGTCCATGAAAGTCTTGAGGTATTCAATTAGGATTTTTAAAGACTTCATGAATTCCACCAAAATCTAGAGGTATTCAATTAGGACTTTTAAAATGAATAAAAGTACAGAGGTATTCAAAATATCATTTATACTTATGGAATTAGAAAATCATGGATAATCATGGACTTTGTAGTGTTAACTATATATACCAAACTCCAATAATTTTCCAGCCTCCAGACCAAAGATTTCAAAAAGTCTATCAAAGTTTCCTCTTCCAAAAAAAAAAAAGTCCATCAAAGTTCTTCTTTCTACGCACGAAGAAGTTTGTCCTTCATCATCTCTCTTTCTAAATTTTTTGTCTTTTCTCTAATCTTTTATGATATCAACATTTTTTGATACCCAACATGTTCATTGTAGTTGTTGAATGTAATTTTTTTTTTTTCAATTGTGATACTTCGAACCCTAATATCAATAAAAATGATTTATGAAACCCTAAAACTCAAATATTGTGGTCTAACCCTAAGACCTTGAACCATACTAAATTTTATTTTATTAATTAATTATTCTCATTAATTTGAATTTATATTATGGTTCAAAAAAAGGTTGAACAATTGTTGATACCCGAAAAATCATACGACAAATTAATATGTCATCACGACATATACACACTGAAGGAATGGATGGATTTCAAAACTTTTTAATTAGTGCGGAATTAGTTTAACCATTAAACTACTAACTAAACATAAAATCCATTCCTTTAACCCATGATCTTGGCTTATTGTGATATGTATATAAACATAGCATGCATAGTAAGGAAGAACAAAGAAGTAGTTTATGTTCTACTCACCCATGGAGCGTGATCTCAATCCGATCCAAGTGAACCACCAAAGTTCCTCTCCTTGATCTCTCCTTGTGTGTGTTTCCTCCACCTTGAAGCACCTTGAATTAAAAACTCCTTCTTGTACTCCTTCTTGTGCTTGTGATCTTCTCCTTGATGTAATTAGTAAAGCCACAAAAAGATATGGCCTCTAAGGATCTTCACCAAGTGAATCAAGAGATGAAGAAAGATGAAAGAAAAGAAGAAATTATGCAAGTGTATGTTCTTCTTTCCTTTAATTTTGTAATGGACCAAGGGAGAACTCTTTCTCTCTCTCTCTCTCTCAAATCTGAAAATAATAGTGTGGAGACACACTTATTATTATGTCCATGCTTTCACTTTTATATAATAGGAAATAACTCCAATTACTAAAAGAAAAATATTGGCTTTCATAAAGCCAATATGTTGGCTGGTCCATACATGTTATTGGGCACTAAAAATGTGTCTTGGGCTTTCATTTAAATCTCATTTAGTGAAGCCCAAGTCCACACCAAAAACCCGACAATCGTTTAGGCCCAATAGGTTCGGTTTTACCCGAAAATCCTAATTATGTCCAAATAATAAATCTAATTAATTATTTGGTCATAACCAACTCTTGTTTAATCTTCTTCATATACAATCTCAAGGATCCACTTATATGGTGTGCGATCTCTTAGGTTCTAATTAACAAGGCAGTGAAGTTTATAGAAACCATTCTATTTTGTTTACGAATCAAAAACTCCATTTTTGATTCTCCCTTGTTATTAGGATTATAAATGTTTATTAATCCTCGGGACTTCACAAGTCATGAGTGACGTCTTGCAACATATCATGACTACCCTAGTTAATGTAGAATGACAAAGAACCTATTCAATTGGAATTACAATACAATACGGTCCTTCTCTAACACTATGTTCTAAATCACATCATCGGGGTATGGAATTGATATGTCAATCCTCTAATGTGATTTTCATTCTTATGTGATTCTTAGAATGTGATTAGAAACTCCTTTTTAATCTCATTCAAAGCTTTGGCCAAAGACTCATTGAATCACATCTTTGAACATACACCTTATTTACTTAAGGATAGAGATTCCTTATTGTACACTCACATGTCTCCATGACCGAATTGATTATACCAATGAATGCATCTATTATATCCATTAAGGGACACAATATTATTGCATCATTAAGAGATAATCCATTCACTCATAAGACAACTATGGTGTCTCAGGTCAAATGACTAATTTGTATTATTGCAATTTAGAGTTCAAGTTTGACATGTAAGTAAGACTTCATACAAGAACTCTAATGATCGCGTTCAGTGTACTCTTTAAATTAAGAGCACCCACATACTTGTATTAGTGTCTCCACACAAATGACAAGAGACATATCATCCTCCATATTGAGCATACATAGTATGTGCTAGTCTTTCCGGATTATCAATGTCCAAGTGATAATCCTATGACTAGGAACCTTTTACGATAAGAGTGTGAAAGAGTAAAGGTCTCAGACATCTAACTCTTTAGATTACTTTCTCTTTAACTCATATTCCTTGGACAATAAACTTGCCCTTTTGATTAATAATATCAAATATCAAATATAAGCAATGAACAATAAACTTGCCCTTTTGATTAATAATAATTACAATAATAATTACATCAAAATGATTGTTTTAGGACACAATTCCTTCACACACAATTTGGACAAAATTCTATAATTTTATAGAATTTTATATTCATCTCTAGACTTTAACCTGCCAAGCAAACGTGCCCTAGATGTGGACCCAAGCCACATCCATGTATTTTCTTGGGGCTTGCAGAAGTGGGTATGGTGTGGAAGGTTACAGAAACACATAACGCTCATCTATTGATTTAGAGTCGTCGGTGGTCTCGATCTTGGGCCTGAGATCCAAGCCCGGTAACTTAAATCAATAGCGAATTGGTGAATATGAGATTTGAGCCAACCTTTTTCCCTTAAAACTCAAAGCCCAAAGAAGGCCCAAAACCCAAAGGAAATAAGATAGCCCAGGCCTTCCTTATCTTTCTTCTAGCTTCGTTTCCTTTCCTTGCAGGTGCTAAATACACTGCTCAACCCAAATATCCAAGAGAAATAAAGTTCCCTCTTGTGAGTTGGCAAGGAGGAAACTTTCTGACTAGTAGAGAGATATCCTCTTCCTCCATAGACTATGAGCTCACAACTCCCAAACCTCGTCAACCTCGTTCCAGGTTTTGGGTCACCGCAGCTGTTTCTACTGCAACCTCTGTCCACAGCTGCAATGACCTTCTCCTTTTCCCAAGGCTTCATCTCTCAAGTAAGCCCCCATTTCCCAGATTTTAGGGCAGAAATCCTGTATCAGCTGAAGGAGAAGTATTTTACCCAAAAAACTAAAGGCTCTGAGCCACCACAACATCCCTCCAATTGAGCCTATAAAAGGAGAGACTTGGAACTGAAATGATCATGGAGCAACAACCCAGACAGCTTAGAAACATCCAAAAGCCTCCAACCCTTCAAGCTTCCAAGCCTTTAAGCACAAAAAGCCATTTTTCTCCCAAAACCCCCTTCAAACTCATCTTCCAGAAATCCGAATTCAAAAATCCCCAAATTCTCTCACCGCAGTGCGTTTCTAGCTCCCACGCCGTCCTCATGCTGTCAAGCCTCACTCAATATCTGAATCACGCCCAAGATTCTCTTATTAACATCAAGTTATTGAGTTAATTTTGGCCTAGTCTTGCTTTATTCAAAAGAACCCTCACAACAATTGAATTTCAATTGATTGATTATAGATCAAGACATTGACCAATATTACTACAATATATGTTAATCGGCGAAAACAAAATTGATGAGAATAATTAACCATAAACATCAAGTGATCTATATTGTATATTTATGTTGTTAGGAGATTAGGAATGAGAACAAACTCGCTAGACAGACTAACAATCATTTATTTGAGTCAATTTCTATTAGAAGATACTGGAGCATTGAAGAGACAACAAGTTATTATTTTGTTTTGTGTTTGAGCTACATTTGTTTTGTTTATTTTATTTTATTTTTGTTTTTGTTTTTTGTTTTTTGTTTTTTGTTTTTTGTTTTTTGTTTTTTGTTTTTTGTTTTTTGTTTTTTGTTTTTTTATTAAGGACAAAATACTGTTTACTCCCTATACTTATAGGGTTTCGACGATTCAGTCCCTGACGTTTCAATTTCACCTAAAAACTCCCTAAACTCTCTAATTTCACCCAATTAGTCCTTACCGTCAATTCTCCGTCAAAAACTCGGTTACTTTGCTGACGTGGCATGCTTTTCACATTAAAATGACTGTTATACCCTCACTTTCTCTTTTTCTTTTCTTTTTTATTTTTTTATTTTTATTTTTATTTTTTCCTCTCTCTCTCTTCTTTTTACCACTTCTTCTTCCCCTCTCTCGTCTCCATCCTCATCATCACCGCCGCAGCTCTCGTCTTCTCTTGTAAGTCCCTCCCCGATCTCCGATCCCTTGATTTTACTCGTTTCTTCCTAGAACTTTGATTTAATTTCTGATCTTGCCACAGGCATGGGCGCGGCATACTGGTTCGCCAAGAGTGGCGTGGGCGTGGCCTCGATGGGAGTGATGCCGCAGGAGCTGGTCATGAAATCGATTGTTCCGGTGGTCATAGCTAGAGTGCTTGGGATCTACGGCCTCAACATAGCTGTGATTATCAGCATCGGGATCAATCCAAAGGCTAAATCTTATTACCTGTTTGATGGATATGCTCACTTGTCCTATGTCCTTACTTGTGGCCTCGCTGGACTTTCCACCGTCGTCATCCCCCCTTCCCTCCTCTGATTCTCAACCTTCACCGTCGCCGGCGCTCTTGGGAGTTTGAAACAATCTTGCGGAATTGGGTAGGAGCTTCTAAACAGGCCTCTCGTTTCTCTCCATCGCCGAAATCTCCAAATTGGTTTCGAACTTGATGCCAGTTCGGAACGCAGCTTCAGAAGAAGACGGCGGTAGTTCCGTGCCAAGAATTACCAATGAAATTCTCGGCTTCGTCGCTCAGATTTTGAAGCTTTCGAACTATTGGACCCGCTTTCCTATACTAGTGGACCACCATGGTAAAATTTCTCATCAACATTTTGTATTTGTGTAGTCGAAGACTGTATAGTTCATCTTTCAAGTTGATTGCAGTTTGGGTTTACTTATTTGGTTTGATTTTGTTTTTGAAGTTGTGGATTGTGAGTTTAGAAGTTAGAGTTGATTTCATTTGAATCATGTTGTGGTCGCGTGCAATATGAACAATTTGAGATGATGAATTTGCAGAAGTCGGAATGGAAGCTGAGCAGAGGGAACCTATAGCAGAAGAACTGGAAGGAGGTGGCTGACATCGTGGGTAGCAGAGAGAACTATGGCAAAACCCCCTAAAACTGATTCAGTGCAAGATACTTTAAATTTCAATTCTTTGTGGTTTTCAGGTATATATGTTGGTGGTTGAAGTTTGAATCAGGGATTTAATTGAATATGAATAAGTTCTTGTGAGATTGATGCTACGTCAGTATGACTCTATTTGTTTTCTCTGATATGCTAGTTTGCTTGTTTTGTTCAAATTTCGTCTTGGAAAAGAGACTGGGTTCATGTTGGTTGTGGATATTTGTTAAATGGTAATTGGGATGTGTGGGATTTGAATTGATGGTAGTATAAGCTTTGCTTTTTCCTGCCGTTGGTTTCGCCATGAGTTTTGCATGAACAACCAAGAGCAGGGACATGGAGGAAGAAAAGATCGAAGAGGAGGGACACGGAGGAAGAAGAACAGGTAAAAAGAAAAGAGAAGGAGAGATTTTTTTTTTTTGTCAGTGAGGGTATAACAGTCATTTTAATATGAAAAGCATGCCACGTCAGCAAAGTAACCGAGTTTTTGACGGAGAATTGACGGTAAGGACTAATTGGGTGAAATTGGAGAGTTTAAGGAGTTTTTAGGTGAAATTGAAACGTCAGGGACTGAAACGTTGAAACCCTATAAGTATAGGGAGTAAACAATATTTTGTCCTTTTTTAATATTTTGTACATCTTAGGAAATCTGTAGAAGTCATTCATAATAAAGTATATAGATTTTCATGAATCAATAAAAGATACACCTCCCTTAGTCTATTTATATCCTCATATACTAAAAATCTCTCAAACTTTTTAAGTAAAATTGTGAATAATAATTTTTGAAAAGATATAAATGTATTTCTATTACATAATTAATGCAGAGTAAGGAAAAAAGGAAATGACTTGTTTGGAGGATCGGAGAATTCAGTTTCTTCCATATTTTCCCTTCTTTCCTTGTGCACACCAAACATATATAAGAAATAAATAAAATTCTTTCCAAGTCCTCAATTTCGCAAACTGAACAAGATCTTCTAGCGAAGACTTGTAATTAATTAAGTAGAAATTTTAGTGTTGGTATCAAGAAGGATAAGTCCCCGCCCCAGAGGCCCTGTCGCGGGGGGGGGGGGGGGGGGGTTTGTTCTTGATAAAAAATTAGTTTGTGCTTAACAGCTTTTTATAAAAATTTATATTTAAGGGTGAAAAACAAAACAAATCAACTTAAAAATAATTTTTCCACCATTGAATTACATCCAAAGATGATCGAAAGATAGAGCATAAATTTCTTGGTCAATTACTGACCAAGTGATTATTGTATAAAAAGTAGGGTGCGGCTATTGCCACCCTACCATTTTCTTAGTTCACCCTACAAATATTTAAATTATTGGAAGACTATATTACTGAAGTGCAAAATGACTAATAGGTACACTAATTTTCTAAAATCTAAATTTGTAAAGAAAACTAAATACATAACCAGTTAATTAAATACAAATGCTATTTAATTTCTCATTGGATAACATTAGTCTTCTTCTCCTACACCCAAATTTGAATTTAGTACTTTTTTTTTTGTCTTTTTGTTCTCTCCTCATGGTTAATTCATTATTCAATTCACAAAACCATTAGTGTTAACTTCATCAAAATATTTGCAATATTCTTTATAAACACCGAAAGTAAAAAATTAAAACACAAAAAAAAAAATCAATCTTTTCTTCATTGCTCATAGTTGTTAACTTACTAATTTTTTGATATAGATTGAAATAGACGAACATTGAAACTGAAAGAAAAAAAAAAAAGTAAATTAGATTATGATAATAAAAACTTTAATATATTTTAGTTTTGTTATTGGTATAAATTAAATGAGAGATTTTCGTTAAAAAAATTCTTTTTAAATTGGATATGTCATATAAGGATATTTTTGAAAAGAGAAATGAGTTAGATAAGTAAATTTAATAATTGAAATTAAAATGTAGGGTGTAATGAGTAGGAATGGGCAGGAGGGGGGTTTCCCATTACCCGTGGGTTTTCCCCGCATTTGTCAAGCAGGGGTGGGGACGGGGTTTCCCATTACCCATGCAAGTTCCCCATCACAGGTGCGGGGGCAGGGACGGGGTTCCCCATCACAGGTGCGGGGGCAAGGGCAGGGTTTCCCATTACCCATATTTTTTTTTTCAACCAGGGCATTTTTATAATTTTTCTTATTTCCCATGAGGATCCACAGTTGGATCTTCGTATAATTGTGAAAAGACGATTCAAAAGGAGATCCGTGAGGATTCAACCTTTGGATCGTTGTATAATTTTGTGAGGATGATTCTAAAGGCAATCTGGGACGATCCAACTGTTGGATCTTCACATAATTTTGAGAGGATAATCCTAAGGGCGATTCGTGAAGATCCGACCGTTGGATCTTCGTATAATTGTGAAAAGATGATTCAAAAGGCGATCCGTGCCGATCCTACCGTTGGATCGTCATATAATTTTGTGAGGATGATTCTAAGGGCGATCCGGGATGATCCAACCGTTGGATCTTTACATAATTTTGAGAGGATGAACCTAAGGGTGATCCGTGAGGATCTGACCGTTGGATCATCGTATAAATTGGTAAAGATGATCCTCTAGGTGATCCGTGAGGATATGACCGTTGGATCTTCGTATAATTTTGAGAGGATGAACCTAAGGGTTATTCGTGAGGATCCGACCGTTTGATCATCGTATAAATCGATAAAGATGATCCTCTAGGTGATATGTGAGGATCCGACCGTTGGATTGTCGTATAATTGTGATTTGTGAATTATTTTTTGTCAAAAAAGGAAAGGAAAAAAAAATCTAAAAAGATAGAAAATAAAAAATTTCAAAATAGAAAACGAAAAGAGTTCATATGGAAAAAATGACAAATGCGGGGTCGGGGTGGGAAATCGAAATATCCCCAGATGGGGAACGGGGGCGTTGGCCACATGCGTCTAACATGCAATCAATGCACCTTCATCACCAAGGTCTTCCATAGGACTATTTAAACTCGCAATTACTTCCCGACCATCTTGCTCACTTTCAATCTCATCTTGTTGGTACCCTGCTTCAGTGCAAAAGTGTAATCCATGGATATTGCCAAAGTTTCACAAGCGGTAGAACTGAGATTACCAATGTATGGTACCACCAGGGCTCCAGGGAACTGACTGCTTCATTCTGTACCACAGTATCGGTGCCATGTTTCATACTTCTATTGTCATTCGCACCTTTCTTCATAAAGCTTTACATATCCCGCTTTTGGTCCCTGCCATTATCTTAATGTGCTACTTGAGTCTGTGTTGTACGGTTGTACCACTGTAACTTGGTAGTATAGTTTGGTTAATTGAAACAAGCTGTAGATAACTTTAAGATTATGCCGCCATAACTGCGCACTAATCCACTCCAAATCATCATTTTGTGCAAAGAAAAAAAATTTGAATTGTTGATCAAGTGGGTTCTGCGACTGAACTTAGCTAGAATAGCTGATTTTCTTTTTCATTGAACTACCGTCTGTTAAAAGATACAAAGCAGCACGTCTTGATTACAACTTTACTTACAAAAGCCCTGAAGTTCTATACATTACACTACAAATAATGAATTTTAGTGCAGCTATTGGGAAGCAGTAGTAGTAGTTACTGTTGCAGAGAGATTTTCAACTACAGGCTCATCTGGTTTTTCTTCAATGCGAAGCTTTTTAGTGCATGCTTGTGCCCCAGAGTCACTACAGTCAGCAGCTTTGTGCTTCAGTGACAGAGGTGATAATGAGTCAGACTCAGTTGGTTGTGAAGGTGATACACCAGCTGATGGGGAAGGATGCTGTTCAGGGTCTTTAATGGAATTAGTAGTCAGTGACGACAAGGCTTGTGGAGAAAATAACGCACTACCGGCTTTCTGTTGTTCCTCCAAGATCTTCTCCAAGTACTTTGCATGCTCCTCTATGCGTAGCTGAAGAGACCTTTGAACCTATTTACAGAAACAGGTGAAGAAATTGAGCTTACAATGAAGCCAAAGTATGTAATATGGTTCAATAATTGAACCACTACTGACACCGGAAATGCGGCCAAGAGGAAAAAGGAAGCATATCACCAAACATGCTTAGATTAATTCTTACTGTGCCAGATATTAAAACAAACACATGCTCACCTCAAGCTGCTCATGCAGTTGTTTCTGAACTTCCATTTGCATGCGGAGAGCCTCAGTGATATGGAAGCTCCTAGGAAAACAAGCAAAACTAAGCAAAACAAGATATGCATATATGTAACTGAGAAAGAAAATACATGGATCAACGTTAACTAACCCTTTTCTTCGTCCATCGCTTTCCATTCCGCTTGCAGCTGCTTTCTTTTCTTCAGAGCTAGAGGCCTTCTTATCTAGTGGGAGTCAACAACTTTGTAGTGAATTAAGAAAATCAACATTTCCAACTTTGTAGCAACACTTGATACACATGAATAGCTAGCCATGAAGCGAAATGGATGCACAATGTGGATTTGATTATGTATGATGATTGCATCTCAATTTACATATACAAATCCGTTGGTATGCAAGTCATCAACTAATTAGAATTCCTTTATATATGTACTCGATCTTTCAAGTCAGGTTACTTCAGTTGTCAGGTTGCAGCAGACCAAAACATAGATTTACTTGTAGAGTGAAAATCCGTAATTGAGATTGCAAACTCGATAAAATATCATTATTTTCAGACAGATAACTGTGACATGTAAGGATAGCATAAGCATGATTCTAATTTCTCGTATATATACATGTTCCGTACCTTCCTTTTTCTCGGGCATATACTTGGCAAGTCGGTACTTCTGCAAATGACATGAAAAATAATGATATTGTCTCAAATAGTAAGACAATTATTCTTAACTCACCTGATATTAAAAAAAAAAAATTTACCTGTAAGTGGCTTTTCACATGATAGATGGTTAAGCCCTCAACATTCATAACCTTTAAAACGCCTTTTGGAGTAGCCTCTGCATTTCATAGTAAACTATTGAGTTTCAAGTACAACTCATAATAGATTAACTCAAGGAACTAGCACTCCTATTGAAAATGAACGAAAGCACAGGACACAATAAATTAGAAATTGTAGTATTTACTTTCAGCCCCATCAAGCTTCTTTACAGCCTCTACAAAACGCTCATGGAGCTCAGGCGTCCATCGCATTCTTGGTCTATGTGCAGATGAAGGCCCAGGAGAGGGGTGACTTGAAAGAGCATCAACAGGTGGTGCTGTCGAGCCACAACTCTTACTACATGTTAATTCTATGGCTGGTTTCGATGAGGCTTGAGGAATTTCATATATTTCCTACACAAAAAACATAATTCAAAATTATTAGTAAGCATATGATGAGCAAAATATTCAAAATTTAACTTAAACACAAGTAATTTATAAGTCAACCCATTCTTCTGAATATTACATCTACATTGCAGATAGTAAAAAATCTATCTGTTTAAATGCCATGCTTGTGGTTCACACAATATTTATGGAATTTACACCATGATAATCCCAATCCGAGATTCTAAAAATGAAAAACAGTATCATCTATACGTTCTTCTAGAAAATGTATTTGATCAAATATGGAAATGAATAATGAATACAGAGTACTTACATCAAGCCGGGGATTTTCTCCATTGTCTGTGATAGCTATGTCAAGTTGATCTGACAAAAACTGAAACTCCAATTGATCTGTAAGTGCTATAGTGTCACCTCCACGGCCAATTCCATGGAAGCTATCATCAGAAGCATCTCCAGTCAAATTAAGAAAGTCCTTCATGAGATAATCTGATTGTTCATCATCATATTGATTGCTCACATCCTCACTTAAAAGCATTGGATATTTTGAATCAACAGCAGAAATGGACTGGCTGTATATTGGAGGGTGGGGAAGAAATGGCAGATTTCCAAGCTGCCGTTCAGAACTCGATGAAGATGACTGATACAAACTTGTACAAAAAACAGAAGAACGAGAAAATGTGCTCTTGGAATGTTGAAGACTAGATTCTCGCACATTAGTAGGAGAGCTAAAAGATTCTGTCCGTATGAAAGGTGAGAGGCGTGCTGATGAACATTCACGGGCCACTGAACTCCTGCCTTCTGATTCACAACCCCAAAAATCATGTACTGGGGATAGGGATGTACAGTATGACTCTGTGATTCCTTTGGTAGTCTGACTTTGTGCTACAGAACTGACTCCGTGGTGACTCATGATTACATGTGAAAGCCCTACCTTCATCGATGTATCAGATAGGTGGTGAAATGTGCCACAATCAAGTGGAGGAAATCTACAGGTAGGGATGTATATATCTAGATTGGGAGACAATGAATTAGAATAAAGGAATAAGTGAGACGATCAAAAGTGAGATATGGTTGCACAACACTGAACACTATTCTAGCAGACTTTGAGTTTCATTTAAATTCAAAATCCACTCAAAGAATCAGCAGCAACAATCTACATTTCCACAGTTAAAGTACTTGGAGGTGAAACGACCAAGTCAAATCCAGCACACCAAGTAAACTGTACAAGGAGACATATAAAGCATAATCTTCTTAGCTGGAAGACAATCTTATCAGGTGGAAGGCCATCTTCTAAGGTACATAATCTGAAAAACAGACCACCAACACAGGTGATCAGAATTCTAGCATATAGTACTGATATGAACTAATTTTATACAGACATAACGAATCCATTCATTGATTGTCACAAACACGATAAATCTATTTCATAATCTAATAAGAGGGGAAAACTGTTTATGAACTCCTAAATAATCATCTTATAGGTAATGTACAAAATCATAGAGCAATTAATTATATAGTCCATTTTTCATCCCTATATGCAGTACATGGTCATAATAGTAGAAGACTTAAACAAAGAACTGGCTTACGTTATAGAACTTTAACTTTTAACAGATCACAGTCATACCATTTCATAGATTTACAGGTAAAACCTAATTTCTAGAAAATCCTACCACTTAGATGACAAACAAGTGGACTAATTTTACACTCATCGGTCAGAAGAAGGTGTGCAATTTTTTTCTTTAATATAAAAAATATGCTACAGAGTTCACCAAAATTTTACAATCCACACTATGTTTCTATTGTTGCTAACTTGAATTTTGTCTTTTTATAAGAATTTTAATGAAAAATGGAAAGGAGGAGTGTGAATTGCAAATTAGGGAGCATGAATTTCGTTCTCCAAACTTTTAGTTAAACTGTACTAGCATTATGAATTGCACAGGAAATTTTCAACATCAGTATGCTGTTGTAAACAATGTAAAGGTTCTGCTTTAGTTCACTTAAAGAAGGTTTAAACAGTCAAATAGGATAAATCTCCTTTCAACTAAACAATAGGTTCAACTATTGCAATAAAGGACTCTACAGACCACAGAGTCCACAGGAAAATTCACCCACCAAGCTAATGTTTCCAAACCGGGCAAGTCTTCAAGATGAGAGAGAACACTCTGAACTGAGTTGATGATCAGTACTGATGTTCATTCCTCCTCTAACTGACATTCTAATATCAAAATTCGAAGACAAAAATTCAAAGAAAGAAAAGAGGATCACATGACTATATCTCCTAGTAATCTCCAAATCTTCCTTCGAATCATAACCACACAAAAGCCACATGATTCAGTAAAATCACCACAGAAAAAGAAAACACATCACTGATCTGAGGCAGAAGCTAAAATCTCACATAGGCTCATGATAGAAAAATCAACAAAAACCCAGCACAGCAAAGAAGCGCAGAAAGAAAATTTTTCAGAAAAAAAGATCGACATAGATATAACATATAGATAAAGACATACACAGATACAGAAGAGAGAGGGATGGATAAGATAAGAGAACTTGCCTGAGAGAGACAGAGATCTTGTACTTGCAGGGATTTTGCAACTGAGGAAATGAAATGCTGAGTCGGTGAGACAGGTATGTAGTGTCGCTCAAACTACACCAAAGTTAATAATGCTGTAAAATGTTACCAAAATTTCACGTTTTACCAACATACTCTGAACTCAAAGCTCATAAAAGCTCGAGTCTTTGGGCTACTGGCTTTGCAAAGACTGAAAAATGTTATCTCTCTAATGTGAGCTAATGGCCATAGGCTTAAGCTTACGCTCCTGGGGGGGGGTGGGGGCGGCGGTTTTGGTTGTTTGGCTGCGCGCAAATGATTGAGCTTGACACTTGAGAGCTTCGAGTACGTAAGCAGAGGACACTCATGGAAGATTAAGAGGACAAAACGATGACGACTTGCCACTTTTAGGGTCACGCGAGTTGTGAGGGGAGGTAAGGGCACGGGCCAATGGGGGAGGTATTATTTTAAACTAGGTAGGCTTTCATTTGTCAGTTGTGCCAAGTAGACAAGTGGTTGTTTGTCGCTAGCTTATCTCTCATGTCCTCACACCTTTTGATTATTCCGTTTTTGTAATGATAACATAAACACTAATACACACAAACTCTAATTTGGGTATTATAACGATAAATCGAATACATAATCATTTCAATGACTTCATTGTTTTACTTTGTTGACTGATGAATTTCTTCCACCTGATTTGTATTTACGCATATATAAGAGAGTATTCAGCGTACCAACGTACACTTACACTAACAAGAATAAACGACAGGATTACATTAAGTATAATTTTTTATTATTAAAAAAAAATTATCTAGGAATATCAATGACTCAGATCTATTCATATTTATCAATGACTCAGATTATTGAAAAAAAGGTTATCTATGAATTTGTTTGCTGGTTCATTTACACCGGCGGTGTATAGAAACATTTTCCTTATACATATTTCTTTTTCTCTATTCATTGTTAACTTGATGAAGACTTTTTTTAGTCGGCTCAAATCGGTCTCTTCTCGTATAAGTCTTTTACACTTCTTAAACTTGTGTTGGCTACTCGTTCAGAGGTTATGAGATTCTAACAATGAAGCAAAAGTCTTTTGTTTCAAGTGATAAGGGAATTGCTCAGCAATTATTCGCTACTATTACAGCGTGCCGTTGGAAACAATTAAATGGCAGAGCATAACTCAGTTATATAACGGCAAATACAATAGTGGATTTTATCTTTACAGCTTTTTATTGTTAAACAACGATAAACGTGGCCCATGTCCCACTACGACATTGATATATTTTTCCAACTTAACCACTTTCTTGATGTAAAATATTCACTCTCCAATATTTATGAGGTTAATAGTTTCATAAATGTAATATTTGAGGAGATGATATGTATTCATAACTTCCAAAGACAGAGATTAAATACTCTTTAAAAGTAAAAACCTTACTTATGCAATATTGAAGGTTAGTCTTTAATTACGTGTATTATAAAAAAAAACTAAAAAAAACTTGACGTATTCTTCTATGATCTAATCAAAGAGAAGGGAAAAAAATTGAATAATACCTGAAAAAAAAAAGTATATGATTTGAAAAAATAATGCACGCATGTGAACATGAAAGGGGCTCACTTGTAAATTTGAAACCTCGCTACTTATTGGTGTACGTTCTTTTTTGCTGGGTCTAATCACTGCAATTTGAGACTTATATATCATCCACCTATATAGTTACTCTAAAAAAGGCATATACTCATGACTTCTTAGTTCTTACACCTATATATACATATAACCTCATACAACATTTTTTTGATTGATGGGGATAGAGATCGATGCTTTCATGTTGAGGAATAATGCAAATTGAGTAAATCGATCTACTAGTACACGTCATTATTACTAGACTTTTAGTGGCGTTCCGCACATGAATTTTTAAAAATCGTTTGCTTAAGGTGGTATTAGACAATGTTATGGCCGTTCAAAACTATATAATGCATGCACTGCTTTCATGTTCCGAGTAATATTATATATAGCGGGTAGTATTTGACTAGCTTACTATAGATAAAAGGGAGAAGGGGTTCCACATCCTTTTCGTTCATCAAATTGAATCTTGCTACTTTCTCCCTTTCTTTCGGAGTAAGCTGCATTGAATCAAAATATTTTTGCACCAAAGTGGGCAAAATGACGCGGCCTCTTCTCCTCCACACAGAAACTTTGTTGACTGTTAACTTTGTGTTAACGGTAAATCCCGCGCCGTGGATTTCTAGTATTTTGGCATTTGGGATTAGGCTAAAGAGAAGACAAGGCCAGTCTTGAATCGACAAATATCTGGTTTAGCAGCTTCTTCATCAAAAACACGGAGAAGCGAGGACTTGGATGATCCCGGAGCTCCGCCACATCAACTAGGCCATTCGGCATTCACGGCCCGGCATTGATATTATAATCTGGGTTCTATATTAAACTTTGGATGTATTCTAAAAACCTTGAATGTCACTCATTCATTTCAGAAAGGTATCTCTGTACTAGTCTATTATTTCAAGTCAATTGTTTTCCAGATTTTGGGGGTAGAAATCATGAACATCATCCACTTGGTGGAAAACAGAATGATAATAGAATTGTATAATAAATTAAGAGAAAAATTAAGTTACCGTCCTCAAATTATTCTGTCAATGCCAATTTGATACCCAAACTCTCAAAAGCATCAATGTGATACCTAAAGACCTAAATTAGTATCAACGTGATACTTCCGTCCAAAATTTCTGACGATGCCGTTTGTTTGCTGACGTGGCAAGCACGTGGGTCAAAAAAAGGGCAAAATTGACTTTTTACTGTTTTTTTTGTTAATTCCTAAAAAAAGAAAATTTCAGCTACCATCCCCAAACTATGCTGCCAAGGCCAATTTGATACCCGAACTCTCAAAAGTATCAATGTGATACCTAAAGATGTATTTTGACATCGAAGTGATACTTCGGTCAAAAATCTCTAACGGTGTCGTCTGTTTGCTAACACGCACAAAATGAGCGTCAATCCCCGGCAACGGCGCCAAAAATTGACAAGCTCGAAATGAGTGTCAATCCCCGACAACGGAGCCAAAAATTGACACGCTGGAAATGAGTGTCAATCTCCGGCAACGGTGCCAAAAATTGACACGCACAAAATGAGCGCGTAATTTAACCCTGTAAAATGTCATCGTTAGTATAGAATAAGTAGGGATCGTTCTAACCGAGGATTGAAGGTACACCTGTAATTGTGTAAACAAATAAAGAAAAGTATTATTTACAAAAATAAAATAAAGAATATAAATATATACAATTGTGTAAACAAATAAAGAATTAAAATAATAAAGTATTATTTACAAAAATAAAATAAAGAATATAAATATATACAAGTAAACACAAATAAAGGGGTTTTAAGATTTATAAAATTGAAAATTAAAATTAAATGAAATAAAGAAAATATAAAAACATATATACAAGGATGAAATGTAAGAAACAAAGATCAAAACCAATTCCATATGATTAAACTCAATTCAAATCCTATAATTGATCATCTAAGTCATGAGAAAAAAGTCGATCATGTGAAACATTTGAAGCAAATGATTTCCCATATTTTACTTTCATTTACTAATTAACCTAAGTGAAAGCACCTAGATCAATCCTATTAAATGATAGGAGCATTTTTTTTCTTTTCATTTTTCTTCTTCTTCTTGTTCTTGTTCTTGTTCTTCTGGGATATTGTTCTAGCCAAACCACCGCAAGCTCCTCTCCTTCTCCTCCACCCAAGAATCAAAGAAAAATGGCTTCTGCTTCTTCTTCAAACTCAGTCCTCTTCTTCTTCTCTCTCCTCCTCCTTTCTCTCATCTCCTTCCCCTCCGCCCAAACCATCACCAACGCTGCCATCATCCTCTCCAATTCCTGCTACAAATCCATGTTCTTCGCATTCAACTCCCAGCAGACGGACCCAAAACGAAAGTTGGGTGACACGATTAACAAAAAAAAATAAAAAATCAAATCTTTCTGCACCCAGAGACACCCATGTCTTCTTCTCCGCCAAAACCGATTTCCTTATTCTCCGCTCAGCATCTTTCCTCTTCCGAGGCAACCAACTGGAAAACTGGTTCGCTGCACACCAAATTTTGGTGAACCTTAGCTCCACCAATCATCTTCTTTCTTCGCAGAGACCGTCACCCATTCGCTAATAGAACCTCCATTCATCAAACCCCCTCCTCCACTGCCACAACCTCAGCATCCTCCTCCTCCACTGCCGCCGTCATGTCAATAACAACATATACCAAATACTCCGATCAAAATCACAATCATAAGGCCAAAGCAACATATAACATGAATTCATGTATATAAGAACTAAAAACAAACCCAGCATAAACCAAAAAAGCAAAACCAACCCAGATAGCAATTGAGCACAATTAGATCAAGAAAAAGACTTGCCAGCTGGTACTTGGTACCTTTGGCTTCTCCCACACACTGTCAATTACTCGATTTGGGTAAATGGATCATTTCACTTTTTTTGGGACCCACGTGCTTGCCACATCAGCAAACAAACGGCGCCGTCAGAAATTTTGAACGGAAGTATCACGTTGATGCCAATTTAGGTCTTTGGGTATCACATTGATACTTTTGAGAGTTCGGGTATCAAATTGGCCTTAGCAGAATAGTTTGGGGACGGTAGCTGAATTTTTCTATAAAAAAAAAGGGTAAATGGGTCATTTCACTTTTTTTTTTTACCCATGTGCTTGCCACGTCAGCAAACAAACGGCGCCGTCAGAAATTTTGGACGGAAGTATCACGTTGATGCCAATTTAGGTCTTGAGGTATCACATTGATACTTTTGAGAGTTCGGGTATCAAATTGGCCTTGGCAGAATAGTTTGGGGACGGTAACTGAATTTTTCTCATAAATTAATAATGAACCATAAGAAATAAACAAGAATCTAGAACCAAAAAAAATAAAAGAAAAAGACTCTGCATCACAAGCTTTGTCGCTGGCCTATCAGGACTGCCTTCGCTAATCTTGGCACCGCCACAACTATCTGCCTCGTTGAATAACAAATTGATTGCCTGAGATTGTGATTGACAGCAACAAAGACTGGTTGATCTACTTCATTTGCAACAACGTGGGTTGGAAATTTGCCCTGTTTTGATACATCTGACCCTTTCTTCTTATTCTTCTGGTGTTTTTGCTTTGTTTCTAGCTTTATGGTTTTTGAAGACTTCAACGAGCCAGAGACTTACCAAGTCTTTCAACCTTCTCTTTCTCCCTTAAAAGCCCTTGTGGTAACTTGATCAATCACACTTTCATCTTCTCTGTCGTATGCGAGTTGACGGGGACAATTTCACGGCTAACCGCACGGTGTCTCTTGGTGTACAAAAGTTTTGGTTCATTACAGACAACTCCCTGCAGGTACGTGTTGCAATAGAGTTGGCTGAATATTCATGTTTCAGTTCATATAAATCTTAAACCAAAATTTAAGCAGTATTATAAACCATACAAACCTAGCTTAGGTTCAGATTCACCCTGATTAGATTGGTTAAGAATCTAAGACGGCAACATAATCTAATTACTAGAAATTAGAGAGAATAATACGGAACAGAAGCAATGCTATAATTGAAGATAAGGTGGTCTCTAATCACATCATGATATGATTGTAAAAGTTCCCCTAAATTAGAGCAAAAAAACACAAGCATCTTGGTAAACCCCAATTTACAAGAGAATCTTGTGTGGGACAGCCGCACGGACACGTGATGGGGCGGACCAATCACTGTCCAGCAGGGAGGTGTTTTGAGTATTACACTTTAGAGAGCAGGGTCAGTTTCAGAAAAGAGAGAAAATTTCATTTCTTCTGATTGAGTGACCCTAAAGCCATGTGGTGGGCAAACCCCCACCTAAGAATTTTTCATTTTTGTCTACCATTCGATGATTGTTCTCCCCCTTCTTTAATTATCTCTGTGTCCATTATCGTTGGCCAGGTTTCTCATGTTGGTGTTAGCTCCACAATTTGCAGCTGTCAATTATTCTAAAATGGTTTTGTATTGAATTATAGCTAGATTTGATTTTTGGCATTCAATACCAAGCTAGTGGATATAATTGTTCTTGTAGGTCAAACGAATTTTGAAACGCAAGTATAGGAAGACAAATTCAATAGGTACCTTTTGGCCAAAAACGATCCTAACTTTGTGTTCCCATCACAAGTTTTTCAATTGTCTTATTGATATATTGCATAATATTTTTGACTAAGAGCGGAATCAGCGGATCAAATGAGCGTAGGCAATTATATATAATTGCTTGCTGTCAAACTTTTTGATAAGTTATAGAAATTTACATTTATACATGTTTAGTAAAGTAATAGGAGAAAATGTTATTAATCAAGACCGTATAAAGACTACATAAATGCGTTACAATTTTACGATTACACAAAAATGTGCCTCTTGACATTAACTTTTTTGATGTAAATACAAATTAGTTAATAAATTTATTTATCCGCTAATATTACCAGCATGACATCTAACACAAACAGAAAACAAAGATGTGTACCCCTCTATATATGTAGAAATGACATTTATTTTTTTATGTACTTGCACTTTCTTTAGAACAAGTAATCTGATGCTAATCCGAATCTAATCCAAGTTAGGCTTTCTATGGCTATCTACCACTTCAACAATTAATCAACCAAGTGTCATATTTTTTAAGGAAACAAATTAGTCTCTTTCTCTTTTAATATAATAATGAAGGGAGCTATTCTAATGAGAACCGCATAACCATAAAATGAGGACTAGTTGAGGACTTTCTAATCAACAGTTTGAGATGTCAACTTTTTGATTACATTACGACAAATCAATCATTAGATCCTTCTATATGCATGAGTAGATTTCTTCTAAAAATTTTCTTTTAAATTGCTAATCGTTAAAGTATCAAATTAGATCAACACAATGAAGGAACCAAATCTATCAAACATGAACCGTTCATGTTCATAACTAATAAATTATGATTATGAATGTCTTAACTATTTTCAATTTGGTTGAAAAATTGCATAAACGATTTACACATACATATCTAAACATCTAATTGTTGATTTGTAGAAATGTGATTGAAAAGTGTATCTCATACAAAAGTCCTAAACCAGTCCTCATTTTAGTGGTCCTAATTAGAAGGGCTCCCTAATAATGAATCTCATTTACTTTAAGGTACATAAACGAACAAAAATAATCATGTTTTAGAACTGGAAGAAAAAAGTTATATTACATGATAATTTTTAGTTTTATTTTCTGAACGAACGAGGTGAACAATTTTTTTATTGTGATTAAGGTATTTTTCACTTTATAAATTCATAATCTAAAATCACTTATATTTTAAATTATTTTTAAAAATTATCTATGCAAAAAAAAAAACAATTGAATAAGAGATCATTTAAAAATCTAATAATATAAAATAAATAGATGTATCTGGTAACAATTACTACTATGATAAACCGTGCATGTATTTCATATAATTGAATGAGTAAATGGTCTCCAGATTTAGATGTAGAAAATTATGTTTATATAATAATGAATCCTATTTTACTTTAAGATATAGAAACAATAAAACATAACCATGTTTTAGGACAGGAAGAAAAAAGTTACATTACTTCAATGGGAGAGGATCCTCTCCTGAGCTCTTTTATTACCTGAGCTACTTGAGCTTTTTTCATGGTAAGCTGCCACGTGTCCAAAAATAAATCTAACGGTTCCTATATTTTATTATAATTATTGTATAATTTGCAGCTTAATCCTACGGTTGAAATTGAACCAAATACTACCATTTGTTATCTACTTCTTCTGCCCGATCTCACTCTCTCTCTCTCTCTCTCTCTCTTCCATCTCAATCTTCTTATTTTTCCAGCTTTCAATCTAAAAGGACAAATTGCAATGAGATCTTGGATATCAGATTTAGGAAGGGAATTTCTTAGAAGTACGTTTCAGCAAAGATGCTTGATGAATTTCTCAAGAACACCCACTCAGGCATGTACCAATAAAACCCAGGAACGCTGAAGCTATTCTCTCCTCATCTTTCAAACTTTTTGGGCATCAATGAGTTCTAAGTTTTCATGGCATCTGGGCATTTCTTCAAATTGTGGATAATTTTTTTTTTTTTGGTAACTGGGGGTTAATAACTGGGCATTTCTTGTTGGGTCGACCAACTGTGATGAAGGAACCAAATCTGAAAAAATAAGAAGATAGAGATGGAAGAGAGAGAGAGAGAGAGAGAGAGAGAGAGAGAGAGAGAACATGTACATTAAGAAGATGAGCAATGAAACTGTTGTCGTCCTATTTCAACCGTTAGATGTGTTATTGTACACGTGGCGGTTTAGGATGGAAAGCTCAGGTAGCTTAGGTAATAATAGAGCTCAGGAGAGGATCCTCTCCCGAGTTGAAATTGTACTTGTCAATTTCCAATAACATGATACGTTCTAATGGTTGTCGATATTAGATTTTATATCACGAATTGTAAGTTGAGATTTTCAGGTAATAAATTATATTTCATTTAAAATTCGGTATATCATCAGTTAATTTAGATTCAATATTCAACCTTTCTAAACTTTTAATGTTTAGAGCAGGCTTATACTTCTTCAATAAAGAAACAAGTTGTGGGTAACAAAGATCGAAACGTGATGAAAATACCTAGCGCTCTGCTAGGGTTAGGAGAGCACCACTCGTGGCCTCTCGGTACCTTCCTCCATCGTCGATGGAGCAAATTTCCGGCACTGTTCTCGGCGCCGTTACCTTGGCACACGATTTCCATCGTGCGTGCTTACCAGTTGCAGCAAGGATGCTTCCCGGCAACGTCTTTCTGGTCCCAGCCTCTATCTGATTGTGGTTGGTGGGGAAAAGAAGGGGTTGTGCCACCTTGCTGGGGTGGAATGGCACCGGCTGTGAATCGTCTCCGACCGAGCCGGGCAAGGCTGAAAGTGGGTCTCTTGGATAGATTTGGTCCGGCGGTGGTGCGGCGTACGGCGTACGGTTGCTTGACCATGATTACTGATGATGGGATGATGACATATCGGCGGCCGGAGTGGGCGTTTGGCTTTGGCGATTGCTTTTCTCCAGATCTGACCATCGGGGCTTGGATCTGGTGCAGAAGCTTTCCGGTCATCAATGGGCACCGCCACAAGAGTGGTGAGGCAGGCGGCAACGCCTTGATTAGTGCGAACAGGTCCGGGACGAGCTACCTCCTGCGAGGATCGGCCGCGCAGCGGCTGGGGTGGCGTACAAGGTATGTTTGGGTGCCCAGAGAGATTTTGGGTGCCCAACTATGGATATGGACCTGGGCTCCTCTTGGTTTGGGCTTTTCAAGATGGGCCTTTGATTGGGTTCTGTCTTCTATTTGGAATCGTATTTGGGATCCAGGAGACTTCTTACGGATTCCTCTTTCTGCTATACTCTGGATTTGGAATTTTGGCAACCTAGGTAGAAGATTGCTCTCTACTCGACGTATTAATTTGTGTGGAGTGGGTAAGGTCGGTCACACTACCGCCGGTAACCTTGATAGAAGGTTACCCTCTATTCGACGTATATTTTTGCGTGGAAGTATTCAAGTATGGTCGGCCATACTATTGGTACCGTTTTACATAACCCGGATTACATCCGGTGCTTCATCAAATGCTTAATTGCATCCCTTAATGCCCTTGTTAGGTCTTATCTCCGTTGCATTGTTGCATCTATTGTTCTTGTTATTTTATATTTTGATGTAGTTTCTATATCTATAAGTTGTAATTTTGCTTATGATTATTATTAATAAAGTGGTTGACTATTCTCCTTCAAAAAAAAAAAAAATAAATAAAGAAACAAGTTGGATAGCAATAATTGGTTCATTAAGATTCTACTTTGAACTCATTAGCTCTGCTTTTGTCTAACCAATTAGGGATTAGTAATCCAAGTATTGTCGTAACTAGAAAGTACAACTCCATATGACATTATACATATATTGAAAGATGAGTTTACTGTTACTACTGTTCATCAAGGGGTGGAAAAGACGGTTCTGCCCTCATTTGAATTTTTTTTACGCTCTGCCACTGACCTTTTTTTTTTCCTTCTCTCTTCGTCCAGAAGCCTCCTAGACCGACTTTTTGCTCTCTCCCCTGCTTTCTAAACAGCCTCCTTCACTCCCTCAGACGACTAAATCGGCGGAAAGAGAGAGTGAAAGTTGGATCTGCTGCTGTTGGTTGCTTTAAGATACAGAGGCTGGGTTGAAAACGAGTACGAAATCTCACCGTCTACGAGTACGACATCTGGGTTCAGAGTTGAAGCTATTAACTTGCTTCTTTCATTAGTTAATCTAACGAGGTAATGGTCTTCGTTCTTAATTTGGGTTCAAGATACTGGTGTTTTGGTTTTTTGGGTTCAAAATATTGGTGTTTGGTGATTGGGTTTTGGGATTTGTTTTGTGTCTTGCAAGTATACCTTATTATGTTCGTCCTTAGTTGCTTTGCTTTCTGTTTTTCAATTAACATTCTTGGTGTTCTGTTGTGTTTGTTTTTGGGATTTTTAGTGCAAAGCTTGGGGGTTTGAGGGTGTTTCTAATTTTTCTTTAATGGGTATATCTCTGTTTTGCTAAATGATGGCTATTGACTGGTTCTTTGTTTCATATGGGTTCAGAGTTGAAGCTATTGACTTGCTTTTTTGCTTTTGTTTATGTGAATGAGCTTAGAAATGAAAAACTTTTGTGTTCATGGGTTTTGCTCACATCTGGTTTGATTAATCAAGTTTCCTCTTTCAATTTATCTCTGTTGTTTTTTTTTGGGTAAATTATATGAATATCATTGTGAGATGTCTGGGTCAATTGCATCCAATTGTTGACTGTGAAAGTGATATTGGCTTAATTCTTCTTCGTGAGTATTTCCAAAGAGTTAAACATGGGCAACAGAGAGAGAGAGATAGTGAGGAGCAGCGGAGAAAGAAGATGCACTTTTTTTTCCCTCTCTTTTCAATAGAAAATGGTAGAGTGAAGATTAAATTTTTTACAGAGAATCCCTTCTCAATTTTGTTTTTTCCCTCTGTATTCAATAGAAAAGGATAGAGTGAAGATTAAATTTTTACAGAGATTAGGGGATGCGTAAACTTCTCAATGAATACTTGAACCGAAAAGTAAATCTACAGAGACTTTTGGTGTGGTTTTCTGATTTTAAACTCCATGGTTAGCTTGGAAAACTGCCAACAGTTGAGATGCATTCATTCTTTTGGCCGCTGAGCTCACTTTTCTTCAAATTTGACTTCTTTGGATGCAATTTTTTTTTTTGAGTTTGATTTTTTTCTTCATCTTTTAATTGCTGCATGTATTTATTTTGTTTTCCTTTTTCTATTTTCATTTTCAATTATTTTCAGAATGAATGAATGGATCCATTTTTGTTCTAAGTTGATAGGTGCATATATTGGTTTACGGTATTGAGTGTCATGCTTTTCATAAGTTCTCAAGCAATATATATAAAAAGGGAACTTACAGTGTATGTAGGAAGCAATATATTGGTCTAAAAAATGAGAGAAACATAAAAATCGGTTCAAAGGTTTTTGCATAAAAGGAGATGAATAATATTTTTTCCATCCTTTTGACTTTAGTATATGTTTGATTACATTTGAGGTATCAAGATTAGTGATACTTGAGAGAAGTTAGGGAGGAGTTTGTTATAGCACCTTCTTTGTTTTTAAGGTGATGCTGTTCATTAGATTGAACTCATTTGTCTGCAAAGCTTTATTTAAGTGGCAGCAGTATAGTTTTTATGGAAGAACTTATAGATTTACCGTTTCTTATTGTTTTCAATTTTTTATTTGTTGTTTTGAGGCTCTGTTTTTGAATTCATAATTATTAAATGAGTTCAAGTGATTTTAACCATGACTTTTATGATTTCATAGTTGTTAGGTCTTGCTTTTGCAGATTTTATGCAAAAAAGTATTGGTACCGTCTTTCTGCTGCTGTTCCATTGTCTGTTACTTAGTATTATCTTGCTTTCCCATTTTGATTCAGGTATAGACTAAATTTTTTTATTACAGTGTTTGTTTATTGACTTTATAGTGTCTACAACTTTTAACTGTTGTTATTTTATTTTTGCAGATTTTGGGAACAGTTTGCAGTCAGATTCCTTGAATCTTTTGGATCCAGGTATAGTTTTTTTGAAAACTATGAATGATCAGTATTCTTATTGTAATAGAGGGTGTAATTAAATTTTTAAATAAACAATCTAAACTCCTGTGTTTTATTTAGATCTCTGCATTTGGAATTTATCCATGATCAATATTTTGTACCTGCGGCATTTATTGATTGTATTGGGTTTGCTTGGGCTTTCAAAAA
Source organism: Rosa chinensis (assembly GCF_002994745.2). Classification (NCBI taxonomy): domain Eukaryota; kingdom Viridiplantae; phylum Streptophyta; class Magnoliopsida; order Rosales; family Rosaceae; genus Rosa; species Rosa chinensis. The sequence goes on from NC_037089.1 coordinate 66,138,598, forward strand.
GGTTCAGGGTTTATATCAGTTTGTCATTTGTTGTACCTACATTTTTAAATTTCTTATCTAACTGTTTTTTTTGGTACAGAGTGTGTAATGCCAAGAGGTATATGTAAGGGTAGGAGCAGCTCAAGTTTAGAAAATTAGTAAATATTCAATTTAAGGGCAATGAACTCGAAACTTTCCGGATCCCAAGTTGACATGCTAAGGTACAACATACTAAAATTTCAAGCAAATTGGAGTTCAGCAAACATGGCAAAAGATGGATGGAAACAGACTGAATTGTGCAGTTTTCTTCAGAGTTTTTGTAGCAACCTGGAATGTAAGAGGGAAATCTCTCCATAGTGACCTTAATCTGCACGATTTTCTGCAGCTTGATAATCCATCAGACATATATGTCTTGGGGTATGGTTTATCTGTTCTTTTTTTTTGTCTTCCTCTTTGATTTTCTTCAGGTTAATAATCCACCTTTCCTAACTCCTTTCGAATTTTGACTTTTTGTTAGCTGACTTCGATAAGATTGGACAAGGTGGTTTTGGGGCTGTTTACTATGCCGAGCTGACAAGCAAGGTACTTGCTGAATTTTTTCTTACCGTTGTGAAAATTTGGGTAGAATTTGGAGAGAGATGTATGTATGCAGTTTTCTTTTATCAGTAAGACAAGTCATGGTACTTTTGGGTTCCTTTACTGATGCTTAAGTTTATTGTTATATATTAACTAGCAGAAACTAAGAAAGCTGTAGTTCTGATTTCAAATGGTATTCAATGAGAATCTTATTTTGGTTATTTAACAAAAGAGAGCTGATACAACTTTTAACAGTGCTGCTTCCATGCAATATGCAAGAGCTTTCAATATTGTTTCTGCTTTTGATATTGGACAAGTGAAAGCTACCTTTCTTTTTATCGTAGTCATATGGATATCCTTAATAGTTTTCTTTGTACCTCTGTTTTACAGCTCAACCATTTATTTTTTCAATACATAAGTTTTCTACAGGAGAAAAAAAATGGAGGAAAGGTAAAAAGTTTAGTCACTGTATCTCCAGGACCATTTTGAAATTAGCAGTAGTCAGCCTTTTCTTATTAGTTCCTTATACTACTGATTTTTAATGATGAGAATGATTTAACAAAAGATTTGCTAATTTTGTTAATTGGAAAGCTTGATAAAGGTTGGATTTCAATGATTTAACAAAATATTTGCTAATTTGTTAATTGGAAAGCTTGATAAAGGTTGGATTTCTGTTTTATTAGACCTAATTAAATGTATTTTCTTTTGGGATTTTGTTATTCCCCCAACACAGAGAAAGGGACGAGACGAAACAAAAAGAGAGAGAGAGAGAGAGACAAGAGAACAGGCAAGAACGAAAAGAAGGAGAAGAGAGAGACGGGAAGCTCTTGCTTAGATTGGTAAGATTTTGGTTTAGTCGAGTCAATACCAACATACTTTAAACTGATTTCCTTGAATTAGTTATTTGTATGCAGTTTTTTAGCTATCCTATTCGGTCTTTCGTTTGCTTTGTATCCAGTACTTTTTGCGTTTTAAACAGCTCCAGTTTTTAACAAGAAGGTCGGGTCAGTTTACTTTATTACTGCTAGGCATATCCATGTTTTATTAGTCACTATCTATCTGATTTACATATCAATTTGCTGTCTTTGTATTTGGATCAAATAAAGCTTGCAAAAATCGAAAAGGCAAATTACTTTGTTGGCTTGGGACAATAATAGGGAATGAATCATAGTAGTTAATAGTTATCATTTTTTTTTCCGATATAATTAGGATAGACGCGGTTGGCCATTTATACCGAGTATTGCTTCCTGCTTTTCTGATTTGTCACTTCTTTTCCCAACTGCCATGTAACTTTTGGTCTCTGGTTTTTCTTCCTTTTTAGTGAGACCTGTCTTCATTTATTTGTTTGCAGCTACTTTGTCTATGTAATTTTTCTGATGGAGATCTTCAACATCAGTGGTAAGTTGTAACTCATTTCATATAAGAACATGTTGTAGACAATGTCTATTGGAAGCATGTTGTGCACCACATTGTAGCATGTAAGGTTGTGCTGCATGGACATGCTGAGTTTGAGGCAAGTGATTTTATCTTAAAGTTTTGTTTAAACAAATATTGTGAATATGCAAAGAGGAAAACAGAAATTCTTCAAAATTTTTGAATTTCAGGCTCTTTTTTGCCCCCTTCAAATTTTGAATTTCAGGTGCTTTACTACATATTTAGTTTTACCAATGTGTAGTGGTTTTCAAGAGGAAACATTAGCTAAATGCTTTTTAAATTCATTTTCAGTTTCTCCTGTAATTCTGATTTTTTCTTTCTTTCATGTTAGTAGGTTATTTGTTTGGAACAAATAAACACTACAGACTGAAAGCACACTGGAAGATTACATGATGATAGTTACTGATGTTGGATTTAGAACAAATCTCCTGAACAGAATAAGGACAAGTATGATCGTAGAGTTCTACGAGTTCAGAGTTGATGAGTAAAATAGAGGCAATGTTTGAAGCTGAACTTGAGAGGTTAGGGCTAAACAGCAGTACTTCTACTTTGGAGCGAAGATTAATTTGAGAGGTACAAAGCCTATGCTGATCATTGCAATGTTAAGTTTAAGCAGCACAAGTAATTGTTATGTTTTACTTGAAACATATAGTGAAAAAAACCCTCATTTTTGTTCTGGTTTACTTGGTATGTTTATCTTCCTTTTCCCTCAATTTCAATAGCTCTGTTCTGTAACATTTCATATGATTATAAGCATCAAATAATTGTGTTCATCATGAACTGATTGAATTTTTTGCAGCTTCCAAACAGTGTTCATCAAGTTTCTGAAGATTACATTTGGGAAAACTCTAATACTTTACAGGCCAGTGTTTACATCAGAGGAAGTCAAGGTAAAAAAAAAATTATTGGAAAAGAGATGAAATTTCATTTGTGGTTTGATCCCTCCCAAATATATGTGATGCTTTATTTCAGTACAACCACATGTTCATAATGCATGCTATTTTACACACGCAAGTTCGATTTATGGTGTCCTACCGTCCTCACTATATACCTGGTGATAGTGATTTCTCTCAGTTTTGGCAGCCATAACATCAACAACTAGAACTTGCCTGGTGGCTCCAAATGATCACAGAACACTAAGCCTAGATGCTTTACAAAAGAATGCACCAACTGTGAAGAACAGACTGCTGCTGTTTGATTTGTAGCACCATCGAGGTGGAAGCAGCTTCTAAGGATTATGCTCATGTCAAAGCGTCCTAAAATCCCCCCTTCTGGCCCAAGCCACAGGACCAACAAGACACCTAATCCCTCGAGAGATTACTAAACACTTCTATTATTTGTATACAGAGAACGCATTTCCAACTGAAGTTTGGTTGAATTTTTTGGCAAACTTCTTCATGTGTTTCTGATTTTGTTTGATGGGTTTGATTATTCTTCTATCGTTTCTTGAACGACTATATTCCCGCAGCAAAGCGCGGGTACGCTTTCTAGTATGCATGAAATAGACTTGCATTTTGGCTGCTGCATGCAATTATTTTTGTAGGTCATAATAATTTCTCTCCAGAGAGTGAAATAATTCTACTACTACTGCTCCTACTACTCAGTGGTGGAAGTTTGGTGGTACAGATTGTCAAACATGAAGTTAAACAATTTGGTTATCATACAATTCGAATAATAATTAAAGGTAAAAATATAATGCCATTATCACCCAATCTTCAAATAAATATATATGACAAAGTAACTGGGGAGTGTCGTTCAAGTGATTAAGAGTTTCGCATTCAAAAGTCAGGGTTCACATATTAAACTTCCAGTATGTAGGAGAACAACGTTTGAACACGAATAACAACCGTTGCTATATTAGATTTCCAGCAACCGTTGAGTATGATAAAAATCAATGTGGAGATGGCGAGTAGGACTTTCTGGACTTAATATAAATGATGGTTACATATCGAATACGTTACAATATACACGTACCCCAAAAAAATCAGTAGTTTGAGTTTTGGTTTGTCTTGTACACCCCCTATCCTTGATCATTAACATTAGGAGACACACATCCACACAGAGTGGTGGGGTGACAGAAAAAATTATAATAGTGAAGGAACAAAAGTTGGAAAGGGATGAGGAAATTCGTTTAGGAAAGAAGGGGAATAGCTCATGGAGATCGGGAATGGCCATTTGTATTGTTTTGTACAAAAGATCGAGTATATATCGTACCAGCACAGTTGGTCATTGTCTCCACCTTTTGTGGTTTGTGGTGGATTATGGGTCTCGATCTAAAACTTTAAGCGTTTCCTTGGGCGTATAGTTTTCTTTTGGTAACGAAATATCCTTCCACTGTTCCACAAAATAATTGATAGATAGACCCTTTTTATTTTTTTTAATGGAAAAGGAAGAACTAATACTACAAACAGAAATTTGGAGTTTGCTGTAATTAGAGAAGGAGAGAAGAACGGTTTGAAAAAGAAGAAGAAGAGAGAAAGGATCGATGGGAGGAGGACAGAGATGAAAACGGCAACAGAGGACATAGATCTGTACTTTCTTTGGGAGATGCTTGGGAAAACAATCCGCAAATCAAAAGAAGTAGACATTGGGACTAGAAGCCCGAACATGCCTGACTCTCAATTTGGAAATCTGAATCCGATTGGATCTACATCAAGGCAAGAGAGAAGGGGCAGAAGATGTTAGATCTACTTTCTATATATAGTTTTTAGAGAACGGACTAAAAGCATTTTTAGCAGACTCTCTATTTTAACCCCTTAGCTATTTTGGAGAGCATGTTTAGCTCTTTATCTATTTTAGCAGCTGCACCAAACTCCTAAGTAGCTCTCTATTATAACTTTTAGCTATCTCACTCCTAAATATAGATAGCGAGATGAGGTTCTCTATAATTTAAAACATTTATTTTGAGTTATTTTATGTAATTTATAAATACATTTTAACTATCTAATCTTCATTTAAAAAATAATATAAATTCAAAACAAGCTAAAATAGAGAGCGATAATACAGACATATTTTTAAAGTGACTAGCCAAAATGACTTTTTAACAACTTTGGCTAAAATTTGACTCAAAAATGACTAGTATTGCTATCAAATGTATTTTAGATTTCAAATATAACATCTTTGTTATCCTATGGTTAGACTAACAAGTAAGCTTAGGAGACTAGAATACAAATATCACCCAATTCAAGTAAATTCGACAAGCAAAGGTCTAAAAAGATATATAGCATCTAAATTCATACTCAATCTCAGAGTTCAATCCTTTTTTTTCTTCATATGTACAACTTATTACATCTTAGACTTCCCCAAACGGAATTATATAAATCATAAGAGATCAACTACATACTAGTAACAAAAACAAACAAAAAACAGTACTACCTCGAGTCTTTTTTGTCTTGTGCTTAAATTTGTATATAATCAACACAAATTGGAGAGTGAAAGAACAAAAATGTTGAATGGATGATGAAATTCGTTTAGGCTGGAAGAGCAGCTGCTTGGCATACATATACATGTATACAATTCAACCCAATCTAACACTTTCTGGTTTCCGCTTCTTGGGCCTATTATGCAACCCAAAAATTTTCTTCTAATTGAAGTTGGGTTTTGTAGAACAATGATTTCGATCTGCATATATGCCCTAATGCCACTTGGTTACTGCAGAAGACTAGTTACGACTAGTTACATCCATAACAGTTTTTGTTTTTCCCTACCTTTTCTTGTATTTTCTTATTGCTTAAGAGATTTTTCATGCCTAATGGTTGGGTTTGTGTGATCGGTTTGATGCAAACCAAAGATTTTGAAAGAGAAATCTCGATTGGAAAGAGAGATACAACAATTAATATATAAAAAGTAAGTGAGTTGTTCATTACTTTGCTAATAGTAGGGTTCGGTACTCTGGTGTATATAAAACCCCACACGAGAAGTCTACGTACGACACTTACTTAAGCTAGACGGGTATGTGGATCTAGGATGCTAAGCAAGGCAAGGAAAATGTTAATGTTTGGATATTTGATACAACTAGTAGACCGGCAAACTCCTCTTTTTTATTTTTATTTTTAAATTTTTTATTTTTTTAATGACATAAAAAAGTTACAAAACAAAACCACAAGAAACAGCTCTCCCATTTGATTCAACTGAAACGCTGAGGACATTGAAAGGGGTAAACAAGAAAACCAAACGTTAGGATTCTGATGATTTTGAGCTAAAGATGCTAATTGATCTGCCACGAATTTGGCTTCTCTAAAAATGTCTAAAGATTATATTATGGAACTGTGAAGCCAATTGTTGGATCCCAAACCAGAACTTGGATTCTCCAAGGAGTAGATGATTTTCCCATAATAGTGTCAATGAGAAGCTTCGAATCACCTTCCACTATTATATGCGTATACTTTTGAAGAAGAGCAGTATGTAGACCTTCCTTTAGAGCATAAGCTTCTGCAACCAAAGTATTAGTAGAACCAAGATTCCTACATGCAGCAATTAACGAATTACCATCAGAATTTCTAATAATAAAACCAATCGAAGCATTTTTGATTTTAACAGAACCATCAAAATTTAACTTCACAAACTGATTCTAAGGAGGATACCATTTAATTTGAAATAATCTGGAATGCTGCACAACCTTATTCTTAAGATGAGCTTGAGAATACTGATTAGCAAAAAGAGCAGCAGAAAAAATTGTTTTAACAGGGGGAATATTTTAATTCTTAAAGATGAGATTATTTCTAGAGTGCCATATAGAAATAAGAATAAGAATTTTAGAAAGAAGATCAAAAGAATAATTAAGATTACTAATATGCAAGCCAAGAAATAAATGAATATGCCCAAGACAAAGGATTAGGTAGGGTAGTAATATTCTTTCAAAAAAGAAAAAGAAAAAAAGTCGAGTAGTAAGAGACCCTACCTGAGATGAAAAAGTATATTGTTTAAAAAAGTGATCAATCGTTTCTGTATAACTAGTACAAAAAGGACACAATTGAGAAATAGAAGAATTATAACCTGAGATTATCCAACCGCACAAGTGCAGCTGTACACCTAAGATGACACATGTCAGTTAATAAGTGGAAAACATAGAAAGGGAAGGTGGATGGGAAAGGTTGCTACATACTATTCCTCATTCAATGAAAGTTGATTTTCTACTTGAGCAAAGACTAACCATTTTGGTTAATAAACTAAAACTGCTTTTTTTCTTTCTAATTAAAAGTAGACTTTAATTAAAAATATCCCCTCGATTACAAGTTAAAATTCTAATAAATTAAATGGATCACAATGAGGAATTGTTTCAAGGGAAGGTGATATGTGCCCATTTTATTTATTTATTGGCTTAATAGCCAATTTGCTACGCTAAGTTTCACATTGGTGTGAATTTGCTACCATACATTTTATTTCAGCTAATTTGCTATTCTAGATTTTCACCATTAGCCAATTTGCTATACTAAGTGCCAATTTGCTATCTTAAGTTTTCAAAATTAGCCAATTTGCTACCTTTTCGTAATATTAATTTATCCATTTTTTCGTCCAAACTTTGATTAATTTTGAAAACCTAAGGTAGCGAACGGTTAATTTGAAAATTTAGAGAAGTAAATTGGTTAATCTTGAAAGCATAGAGTAGCAAATTTGATGGAAGAGTAGCAAATTGACTAATTTTGAAACCCGTAGAGTAGCAAATGAGCTAAAATAAAACCTAGGGTAGCAAATTGACACTAAGGTGAAATGTAGGGTAGCAATTTGGCAATTATGCCTTATTCATTAGTATGTGGGAAGGTTAATGAATTCATCTCCTCTTTACCATCATCAATCTCTCACTTGCCTACAACACACGCAACTTTAGAACAAAAAGAAAAGAATAGAGCCTCTTAGTCTACCTCATCCTTACATATGTCAGTGAGATAAATCAATGACATTTACAATGTTGGAATCTAATTTACCAACATGTTACAGCTCACTGACAACAACATATGCTACTTCAAGATAGCAGGCCCTCACCTCACCATCATTAAACTAGACACGGATGGAGCAACTAATGAGCAATTAGGAACTAGAGGTCTAGGTGCTCTTTGTTGTGATGCTCATGGAGGTGTATTGGTGGCTGTTTTGAAAGGAACGAAAACTTTTTTATCTGCAAAGGCAATAGAGTTGTCTGCGACGATATTGGGATTGCGAGAGCAACGTGGTTTTACTTACATTATTTTGGAATCTGATGCAAAGGAAATTATTATCGATTTACAATGCTTAGTGGAAAATTAGTTAGTTAAAGGTGCTCTTATTGAAGAAGTTAAATATTTGTTTCGTTTCTTTTCTTCAGTTTGATGTACTTTTTTCTCGCATGGTTGTAAATGGGTGCGCATATTCTAATAAGGAATGCACTTATGGTTCCCGACTTTCATGTTTAGGTCAATGATAGTCGTCCATAGCTATCTCATATTGTAAACTCTTATGTATGTTGATGGTTTGTTTCAATAGTAATTCCACATTCTTAAAAAAAAAAAAAATTATGCCTCGTGAAGTATATGAAGAATAAAGAGCAGTGTTCTAAAACTCGGCTGCCCAGGCCGCTTAGGCACCTTGGGCGGCGGGTGACCGCCGCAAGTAACACCAGCTCAATGAGGTGGGCGGCCTATTAGTTGGTCTGGGCGGGTGATTAGTCGGCCTGGGCGGAAGTTCTTCGCTTCATTTTGCATCGCACATGAGAGACATGGAAATTAAGAACATAGAGATATACACAATTTTGTAACCAAACATGAGAGAGAGTGCATCATTCCTGCTACTGCTTTGAGAAAGAAGCTATATATGCAGAGGATTGAGAAACAAAAGAAATTGAAATTCAAGAATCAAGATTTTTGATTCAAGATCCAAACTTCGATAAAACTTAAAAAAGCTGAGATTTTTCTTTCATAAGTAAACGATGCTGAGATGCCACCCTTTTGCGTTGAAGAAATTAGAAAGGGGATCCGGGTTTTAAGAAGAAGAAGATCCAGATGCTTGGTGAGAGAGAGAGAGAGAGTAGAGAGGTTTGGTTTTTCTTTTTTTAGAAAATTAAGGCAAAGTTTGTGAAATGGTGAAAAATAAAAGTATTTTAATTCTATAGATGTCAGATGCAATAGCTACAAGATCATATATATATATATATATATATATATATATATATATATTTTATGCCACCACTACCACTACGGATGTTTTGCACCATTGATGAGAGTATTTGACTAGGTTAAAGGTGGGGTGATGAATATGGCATAGATTTTATCATGGTTTATGTCAATCTGTGCCAATATTTGTAGTGTATCTCAACTATTTTGAGTATCAATCAATTTTTATTATTCTTAATTATATAATTATATGATACAAAATGAAATAAAAATTAAAAAAATAAAAACAGCCTAGGAACCCGCCTAGGCGTCTGGGCGCTAGTCCCCTAGCCACTGCTCGACTAGCGCCTAGCGATTTTTAGAACCTTGATAAAGAGTTTTTGTCCATTTACCCTAGTTTTAGGGTCATTTATCCCACTTACACCATTAAATTTGTTAAATTCCCCCTTACCCATAAAGACTCTAATAAGCTCTTCCCTAATACCCAATTAAGTTTATTTATTTATTTATTTTTGAGACTATTTTACCCTCACCTTTTTGTTATATATATATATATATAGAGAGAGAGAGAGGGAGAGAGAGAGAGAGAGAGAGAGAGAGAGAGAGAGAGAGAGAGAGAGAGAGAGAGAGAGAGAGAGAGAGACAGACAGACAGACAGAGAGACAGAGAGAATGGAAAAGAGAAAAACCATAGGAGACTTTGCCAGAGTCCTGTCACTGGTAGCTGGAATTAGGTCACCGGCCACCACCCACTGGACTTCTTTGAATACCTCGCCGGAGGTCCCTAAAGAGATCGTCGGAAATATTTATTACCCCGCCAATAACCTGTATTTCCCACCAATAGACATTTCGGTCGCCGAAATGAGAACTTTTCTCTCTAAAATTAGACAAATAAAACTTTGATTAAGGAATAAAATGAGGAGATACATCAATTGAAAACATTTATTGCCCCCAATAGACATCTATCCCCCCCCCCACCCAATAGAATATATATATTTTTTTCATTTTTCTTTCCTTCTGCCCCCAATTTTAGAAAAAGTTATACAGTTGGAGCAATAAATCACACAATTCCAAAACTTTATAAATGCAAGAATGAAAGCAGCAAACTGAACAAACCCAATCCACCAAATGCCCTCAAATTTGCCCCAAACAATTCAAAATCAAACAGTGCCACCACAATCCTACATGCTCAAACGGTACAAAAAAAAAAAATCCCAATATCTGAGGTCATTCCCAAATTTGATTGCAGTAAAGAAACAATAACCTCTAGACCCAAATTTATAGATACAAAAAAAAAAAACCTTCATCATCCCCATTTCTGCAGCATTCAAACATAAGCCGATGATCAGAGCAGCAGAGAGAACGACACTGTTTCTGCATTCCCCGTCTGCTTAGGACTCGATGACTATTCTGCAGCTCAAACGTGTGTGAGCAATTTGAGACGACGGATGATGATGCTCAAGAAGATGTTGTGGGAGCAAACAACAACAATCCGAGACGATGACGCTTTGAAGTCTCCGATCATCGAGGCCCGATTGAACCTGCTGCTCGCCTATTTAAGCTGGGAGAAGGCGAACACCCTCAGATTGAAGATTGTTAGAATCGAACTTGGATCGGAAATTGTAGTTGGTGTTGTCATAGCTACTAGAGGCCACGCTGAGAGACCGCGCCCACGAGACCTTGGACGGCCCCCGGGAAACAATGCCGAGCTCGGTCTCATCGTCATCGCGCCTCTCTCCTAGACCGGTGATCTGTACGTGGGGAGAGAGAGAGAGAGAGAGAGAGAGAGAGAGAGAGAGAGAGTGCAGATCAAAGGAATGAGTCTCTGATGTAATTGTTTATTTTCGCTGAGGATAAAATTATGTTTTAACATTAAATTGGGTTAGTGAGAATAAAAATCTCTTGCTGGGATAAGTGGGATAATTTTGCCTCATTTTGGTGTTTTGGGTCAAGGACCAAGAATAAATGTATGTTGATTTTTTTTTTTTGGATAAAGGAATAGAGAATAGATCCCAGAGTACTTGCACCCTAAATCAGTGGCCAACTAAGTAAGGGAAAATGTGTACATCCACTAGTACAAGAAAGCTCAATTATTTTAGTTTACATGACTATGTAAGAGCATATTTAGCAGACTTTCTATTTTAGCTATTTATTTATTTTGGAGAGCATGTATAATTTTTTTTTATCTATTTTAGTAGCAAAGAGCATCTTTAGCAAAGCTAACCATTTTTGAGTCAAATTTTAGCCAAAGTAGATAAAAAGTCATTTTGATTAGTCACTTTAAAAATACGTTTGCATCGGTGCTCTCTATTTTAGCTAGTTTTAAATTTATATATATTTTTTAAATGAAGATTAAATAATTTAAATTTATTTATAAATTATATTATTTTTACAGTATGCATATTGTACCTAAAATGGTTTTTTAATTAGAACCCGCTGACAAGCAACCTATTAACTCAAGATAGTTTACATCAATTTGGGAAAATGTTGTTCTCAATAGAGAACCCCCTTTACTAAACCATCTTAAACCTATGGTTGAGGTGATCTTTTGGATTTCTTTTATTTATTTTTATTTTGTCAAAATGGATGGAGAATATATATTGGGCCATTCCTTCCATTTTAAAGGAACTGTTTGTGGGAAAAAAAAAACTCAAAAGAAATGTTTTAAATTGTAGAGAGCGAGATAATGCTCTCTATGTTATAAAGTAAAGAGAAGATGGAGAGAAAATAGTTGAGAGGAACTAGAAGTGTTATCATTCAGTCTCATTAGCCTCCTTTACATAGAGGTAGGGTTTACATCAAAGTACATAACTAATGAGTATTTACATGGACATCCACATAGATAATAATATTTACAACACTCCCCCTTGAATGTCCACCAATGAATAATGGTATTAGACGCGCTTATTATTGCCTCGTTAAAAACCTTGCCAGGTAACAAAAATCCAATGGGACAAAAATAACCCTGGTCGAAGGACAAAAAGAGCACAACGCGCATATGTCCTAGGTAGCATGCTTCTGGATGCTCCCCTTGATGAGAATCTCCCCCTAATTGTTGCAAGCCTCATTTATGTATGTGATAAGCTACATGTACCATGTATAGTAGTACGTTTGATGTGTCTATCACTGAAGTGAGACCATGTGTGCTCTGCATATAGGGGCTCATCACAAAATTTCATACCTGCAAAGTTAAAGCAATACTAACAAAGCTAGACGATTTTCAATAAGCCTTACCTCATGTGATAAGGTTAGAAACCAATCTCATATGATCAAAATTATACACAAAGTAATAGCTAAACAATATAAAGAAATTGACACATTTAACTTTGTAAAGTTTAAAACATTGAAAAATCATCATGCCATACACATCAATATCTCTTTATGTATTGATATGTCTCATATAAGCTCTTCAAGAGCTTTAAGTAATTCATAACTTTGCGAAAGTTAGAATATGTTGCAACATTATATTCATAATTCGAATTCGATAGTAGTCTTGTCATAGTACTCATTAAGGCAATTTAGATTACGTTGACTAGAATGAAATGAGTACATATGAGCCAGCTTCAGACTCTTTGATTCCACGAGTGAGCTTCAGGCTTTTTCAACCATTCATGGACTTGCATTTGAATCCTTCAAGGATTTGATCGATAAGCAATAGGCTTATAATGACACTTTACTTTTGAGATTTTGCTTTTAGCAATGTATCTTTAAGATCTTCATAATATACGATGACAACGTGCCATAAATCTCTCGTCAATATAACAGCTATATGTAACATCGTATTTATAGAAAATTGTCATTCGTATAAGGGAAGATGTTCACAATCTCATGTCTCTATAAATAGACATTGTGTCATAGTGATTTATCTTCACTTTTGATATATAGGGAAAAATTCACCAACAGTGTCTGGACACTTAGGGGACTTTCAGAATGATACCTGAATTTACAAAGTTATCAATGTGATACCTGGACTCATTATTTCGTATTAACGTCGTACCTACGACCAATTCCGTCACTGAGCCGTTAATTCTGACCACGTGTGACGAACGTGAGTTGCAAAATGAGGGCAAAAAAGTCTTTTTCAATCCATCAAATCCTCAATGAATTAATTCAAAATTAAAAATAAAAACTGAATAATTTTTTCTTTCTTTCTTCTTCTTTTTGCTTTGTTCTATTACCCAATCCAATACACTCTGACCATGAATCAAAAACTAAAAATCAACACTTCCTTGACCATGAAATTCAAAGAAACCTATTTATTATGATCTTCTTCAATTTGGATTTGGATCATTCAGAAGCTGATTCAAATTTCATTTGAATTTGGATACCCACCAAACTATCTCATCCCGAAACTCCATCTCCAAATCCAGTTTAGCCAACTTTCCTCCTCCACCACCACTCCCACCCTAGTGACAGCGATCAAGATAAAGTATTTGAACCTAGCAATTCTTCATGTTCATCTTCTTAAACCCAGCAAAAACCAAAAAAAAAAATCCCAACAATTGTTCATGTTCTTGAACCCATTCATGTTCATCTTCTTAAACCCAGCAAACCCATTTGAGCTTTCGAGAGGAGAGATTGATCATGGGATTGAGCTTCTCTATAAACCCAGGAAAATGAGTTCATAAATTGTAGATCAAGTATTGCTGCTTTTCCGTTTATCAATAAATAGAGGGAAAGATTACTGTGGACATAGGGGACACGATAACTCAGAGGAAGTCGGAACTCTGGGAATCCGTGGTTTTATGACACATAAAAGCACCAGCAATGGTAAGCCAATAATTGATTATAGAGAAGCTTATTGGCAGTAATCAATGACATCTTCATATATAACTCATTCAAAACCCATTCCAGCCATTAATCTCAAATTGAACTAACAATCAAGAGGGTTATTTTGGTGCCCTTCTCTGTGTGCAGAATGTGGCTACGGGAGAATATAGGGGTGAGAGACCAGCAGGAGGCCTCTTGAATCACGTTCACCCACCTACCTAAATTCAGTTCCGGACTATCTGATCCAAAGTTCCAAACCAAGGTCAGTGAACAAGAACTATCACCCGATCCCAGCCCACCGCAACAAAACAATCAAAAGAAGGTCCCGTGCAGCCCCAAATTCGAACTCCATTCGAAATCCGACTTCGATCTCGCCGCCGCCCAACTCGCCGTTTTAGTCAAATCCAATGCCAAGCCAGCGACCATGATCAGAACCCCAGGCACTGGTCGGAGCCGCAATCTCAGGCTACAACAACTGAACCTCCACCCCCGGCAATCCTGGTCAGGGAAGTTTTGATGGGGATATTATTTGGTCAAGATGATTGGATTGGTTTTTTTTTTTTTTTTTCGAGAGTGTATTGGATTGGATAATAGAACAAAGTGAAAAAATTTATTCAGCTTTTATTTTTATTTTTTGCTTGGAAGCTTTTATTTTCAATATAATAATTATTCAGTTTTTATTTTAAATTTTAATTTTGAATTAATTCATTTAGGATTTGATGAATTGAAAAAGTCTTTTTTGCCCTCATTTTGCACCTCACGTGCGTCACTCATGGTCAGAATTAACGGCACCGTGACTAAAATTGGTCGTAGGTACGATGTTAATACGAAATAATGAGTCCAGGTATCACATTGATAACTTTGTAAGTTCAGGTATCATTCTGAAAGTCCTATAAGTGTCTAGACACCGTTAATGAATTTTTCCCCTTTTGTTAAATACCATTTTGTACCATGTAGGGTTAAAGGTCCAAGTATTTCATCACGTTTCAATTATTCAATTTCATTGGAATTGCCTCTTTCCAATTTGGCCAATAATATACTTTGTCGACATTCATGGTGAAACGTGGTATAGCATCCATACAACCCTTAAAGATTTTTGGTAGCTACCAAATGTAAATTATCATCGATGATCAACAATCATAGATCCCACACATTCTTATATGCATGCATTAGCTATAATAAGCTCATTGATATTGGGTACCCATGCCACTTCTGGGGCATACATTATCACTTCTAGGACAATCATCTCTCATAGATGAGTCATGTAGCGAATTTGGATCTTTTTACTTATAATCTTTTGTCGAGCACTATAAGGCTTGTATGATCTTCCATTTTTTGGGAGTTTAAAACTTTAGACCTGGTGGATATAATCCACACTAATTCACGTTGTTATTCAAATGACAGTAGTTTTTCCTCCCCCTAACGGCGAGAAAACTGTCTTATTTTGACCATTCTCAAAAGATGTGTTCAAAAATCTATCACTTTCTTTGGAGTGAAGATGTTCATTGGCTGGTGGCGAACCCAAACCAAGTTTTAGGTCAAAAACTTTTTGTCCATTAGCATCAACCATATTTATTTATTATTGTATCACTAAGACATCATTTCATAATGGCGTACTTATACCCTTTATATGTGTAGCCATATTAGGAGTTGTGATATTGTTTAATGACATTCTCTTCAGGAGAACCATGTCAATTGGATACACTTGCATCCCACAAATCAAATGGAGTCTACATTGTTTGTATTACTATGGTCGGTCTCAAGGACTTTAACCCAAGCAGATGCCTTTGCATTTAGCATATAATTTTGTCACTTTCTTTTATCAATTCACTAGTTTTGATATTTCTCAAAGTCAAAATGAGACGGTGGATAAATATCTCACACCAATTCATATCGTTCTTAAGGAACAATATTTCTCCCCCTCATTGCAGGAGGATTGCCTGATTAAAGTGACAACTCGCAAATATGTAAATAAACAATTTGCTTGTGAGTAAGATTAACAATCATCAAACTTGTAAGTGATTTCATGCAACATGGTAGACAAAAGATGACGTAACCGGTCATGCCAAAATAGTGTATTTGGTTCAAGGAACTTCAGGTTCATGACATCATATGCCTTAATTTACTGCAGAAAATTCGATACAGTATATATCCGATGGCATAAAGTCTTCTCCAACTATATTGGAGGCACTTAGTGCTACAATATTTCAAATTAGGTAACATAATAGTAGCTCATTCGAAGCCACAGATCAAGATCTACAACTCTTGATATAAGTGTTACCTAGCTTGAGTAAGCATCAATTGTGAAATGCTGATAATTGGAATGGACCAAATTCATTTTGAACTGCTAGCCAAAATGATATACTCGAAATTTCGAGTTGAAGACTACAATATATAATAATAGAGTAACTTTATCATGTGGAGAACCTCAAGTTCTGTGTCACATATAAATGTGTAGTCATAAAGAGGAGGGACTTCAGGCCCTCATATAATTGGAGATCCAAGAAACTTGAGATTTTGATTTTTTTCATTTATAACAACCTCTTAAGGAACATTAGGTTCCTACATAATCAGATTAAGAAATATTTAGTTTCAATGGGAACTCGAGAGGTTACAATAAATATGAGGAATAACACAATAGTGCTTTCAACTTTGCTTATTGTAAGCAAAAGACATCAGGCATGTGAGATGAATCTCAATGTTCTTACTAGTCAATGCAATTTAATTTGACCAGTGCCCTTTCGAAAGTGGCTTGATAATCATCCACCATATAGTGTACCATACGCGACACACACCTAATTTACAATTTCCTCACATATGTGGATGTTAGGACAATATTTACATTGACTCCTGATTTTTGTCTTGCCATGATCCACTTCTGGTGGCATTTCATGGTATAGCCATGTCAATTGGCTTTCTTACTATACAATGAGATCTATGAGACGGGAAGATTATACATCTCTAGTAATATTGGAGGCACAGAATGCAAAGGGATAATAATGTGTGCTCTTCTGGAGCCATCAATCAGATATGTAAGATATGAGATGATTGTTATATTTTCTGGACACCATGCATAAAATTGCATTGCCTGAAAGTCACTCAAAACATAAGTTTGAGGGTTATTATCACAAATGGTACCTGAACTATACCTCAATCTTATCGATGGTACCTGAACTTCAATTTTGATCACAACCAGTACCCGAACTTTTCTATTTCATTTTAAATGATACCTAGAGCCACATCTGGTCAATATTCCGACTAAAAATGGCATGTGAGGCGATCATAGTGATGATTTTTGATGATTTCAAGGGTTGCGATCATGTATAGTGATGATTTTTTTGGTAATAGACTTGCCTTGAACTTGTAATTTTTTTATTTTTTAGATTTGGCTTTTTCGGCTGGAATAGTGACCGAATGTTGCCTTAGGTACCATTTAAAATGAAGTCGAAAAGTTTGGGTACTGGTTGTGATCAAAATTGAAGTTCAGGTACCATCGATAAAATAGAGGATAAGTTCAGGTACCATTTGTGATAATAACCCTAAGTTTGAAGATGACACAAATCAAATTTGTAAGAATTGAACGGTATATCTCATAGGATATACATGAAGCTTCTGGTCCGTGTTATACAGTTAAAACATGACGTTCAATTATTGTATTGTTGTTTGATGTAGATTAACATCAAATGCATTTTGAACTTCTGGCAAAAATAATATACTCGAAATATCGAGTTTAAACTTATGACCATAACTTATGAGTGAAGGACTTTAGATGGTCATCTAGTTAGTTTGATCATTGAGGAACTTCAAGTCCTCATGTAAATAAGGATTAAGGAACTACAGGTTCTGATCTCTTTTAATTACAAAATCCACGATCACAAATTTGGGGTATACTCATACTCATTCGTCATAGACCAACGGTTAAATATCTGCTTACTTTTAAATTGGTGTCAATATAATTCCCTCAAAACTTTAGGTTTGAGGTTGACCGAGATTAAAACTCTTTGATAAATTGTCCATATATCCACTCGAAACTTAAGGCTCGAGTCTGCACAATCAGAACTTCAGGTTCTAAGGTGGAATGCTTAAGCAGACATAAAGAAGACTGTATCAATCGACATATGAAAATTACTAGAAACTTCTAGTTCGAGTTGACATAAAGTCAAATAAACTATGAATGAATTATATGTGTAATCGAAGCTTCAGGTTCGAATATTTTTTCTATGAACTGCAAGTTCTAAGATTTCGTAATTTGAACTTTGGGTTCAAATAAATTTGGTGCTCGAAACTTCAGGCTCAAGGTGACTAAAGTGAATCTTCAAGTTCACTTTTAACTAATTTATATTTTATACTCAAAGTTTCGGGTTTGAGTTTTACTGTTAGAACTTCAAGTTCTGCTATGAAATTTTGAACTTCTACACTACTAGAATTCTGTTCATTTACATCAGTCCAGAACTGATGTAAAACTAAATTCTGACCGATGTCTTTGTGGCTGATGTAAAAGATATAGACATCAGTATAAGCGCGTTTTTAACTGATGTCCCAAACAACAACCAACATCGATTCTAAAAAACAAATCGATGTATAATCATTATAATCATCATAATCTTATATGTTAACTTTATTTAATTCTTCAAATTTTCACATTTTATGCTTTATAAAGTATATCTCAAAAAATACCTAAGTGAACATTTAAATCGATTACAATTTCAGAATTGATGTCTAATACACTCATAGACATCAGTCTCCAAAAAATTTTGTTTGTTCGTGTCCATTTTTATGTGCATCTTGCCGCCTTATTCTCCTGAGAACGATGTATGTACCTTTAGGCAACATTAGTTAATCTATTAAGAGTGATGTTTTATGTTACTAGGAACATCGCTTTTCGTTAGTTGAAACGATGTCTAGTAGTTTTGTAGACATCATTTTTGGGTGACATTTCGATATGTTCATAATCATGAGACATCAGTCCAGTTTTAGGTACTGATTTGTAATCTCTGAATTGACATCGTTTTCTTTGATATTAGTGTTTTGTTTCCCATTTATATACATTAGTTCATATATATAAGAATGATGTGAAAATAATCATCTAGCTGGTGGTGGTTGGAAAAGATCTAGAAATACATTTCTCATCATCCAAAAATTGGGGCTTTCCATTAATTTTCTCATCTTCATTCATGATTCTACATAATTCACAAAAATAAAACCCCAAAACCTACAAAGGCTAGCCCATAAACATAATAGCAACCAACTATATCAGTTCTACATATATACACCAAACTTTCCTTCAAAGCAAAAACTAGCTAGCCTTACTCAAAAATTTCTTCGTAGCCACAAGTCCTACACCCAACTCTGTATATAATCAGCCACTTCAATGCACACCTCGTCAATTTGAGCT
Source organism: Rosa chinensis (assembly GCF_002994745.2). Lineage (NCBI taxonomy): Eukaryota > Viridiplantae > Streptophyta > Magnoliopsida > Rosales > Rosaceae > Rosa > Rosa chinensis. The sequence continues at coordinate 66,157,836 of NC_037089.1, forward strand.
TGGCTATATGATTTGCGTGTCTTTACCGCCCACTAGAAATGTATTAAAGAACATAAGTCACAATGGGGCTAAACAAGCTAATACTTAATTAAACCAAAATGTTCTTCATAATAATGCATATGCCACTAAACTATCAAAGGAAAGCTAATTAGCATGACAATATAGCTAATTAGCAAATATACCCCCAGTTCAAAGTTTCAACTTCTCAGCCACAAGCAGGTTCCAAATGATTCAAAGGCTCACTAAAATTAATAATCAAATTCTCAGCAATCTATATAATTTCCTAACTCTACAAAGCATTACCAGCTATATATTCAATCCAAAATGCATGAAGATCACCTACAAATTCTTATTTTCATACTCCTAGATGCAGGTAACCATCAATATTTCCAAAGGTAACGAGTATATAGTACCTGTCTCAATCACAAAAGTTGCAAGATCTTCTTTGTCTTTGGATCAATGGCATTGATACTGAAAATATAATAATTAAAAGTATAAGGAAAGGAACCACAACTATAAAGATCTCAATCTATAAACAAATTAAGGATCATGACTTACCCATGGATACGAATGATAAACGAAAGCTTAGACTCTGGCTTGACATAGAATCCTCCTTTCAGCCTTGCTTCATGCTTCAACCGAACCAACTCATTGTCCTATATAATGCACACAAGTAGTATGTTAACATGAAGAATAGACATAGAGGGCAACTCAATTCAAAGCAGAGTGAAAATTAATATAATAAATCAAATAGTATTATCATATACTTTAAATTTGTAATGAAACGTACTTACATCTAGAGCCCTTTGAGCTTCTCTCTCTATCCAAATGATGGCATGATCTGAAGTGGCATTAAAGAGAGGAATTGAAATCTAAGTTTCTAGATTTAGTCAAGCAGATATTTGCCAACGTTAATTTATTTCAAATGAACAACACTTGCAAGGCTTTCTCTCAACAATATGACAGAGACGACCAGGTGCATACAGCCTCCTTGGATCTTTAAGCATCTTCTTATCAGGTATACATGTGTCCCGCATACATCTTAGGCATAGTAGACACGGCAAACTGTAAAATAAATCCAACTCTCATAATACAGTGAAAATCTAGATACGTAAGGGCAGAAAAATGATGTCATCACTTAATTAAGTCTTGTTATACTAGTCTGCCCACTCCTAAAAGTAAAGTCTCCATTAACCCCTTTCTCAGATTGAACAGTTTGATGGTGCAGTGACTAGTGATATATATTAGCAACACAAAATGATATTGTAAAGGGAATTTTAGTTTCTATCTTGTTCTGCACTCTAGTATTATCTTTACTATCCATCAGCTCAAAGAAACAGTTGAAGACAGAGGATAAGACGTAATCATACCCGAAAAGTGACTTGAAAATGTCTTGAGTTTAACGTCTCTCAACAGATGCAGCAGCATGAAGTGCATTAGACAAATCTTTTCTCATTTCTTCAACCTATTTGATGGCATTTTTTATGGTCTGATCACGGTCAAGTACAAGTGAGGGCATTATTTTCTCTTCTTACAATTCTCTTTTAGCATCAGCCCACTGCCTCTGACAAGGAATATCATAATTTCAAGTTGTTAACACCCAAACAATAGTCCTTTGAATCTCAATAATATGGTTCCAATTCAAAAAGGTAATAACAAAAATTCAAAACAACAATAACTCAGTTCAATTAATCAACCAGGAAGTACAAAAAACTTATGGACCAACACTAAGCACCCTGCACATAAAGAATACCAAAGAATGCACACCTTATATGTCCTGTATACTCTTCTTCTTTTCTCTTCTCGACAGCTCTTGCCTCCTGTAGTCGAATGAAGATACAAAATTAGAAACAAAATGACATGCAATTATAAGAACGGGCAACATGTTACAAATTATTCTGTTTTATTTCTAAGGGTGGGTCGTAGAAAGAAATGTGTAACTATTGCCACTTTAAGAAAACCAAACACATGCTTTAATAATGTAAGATAGTTGAAGTTCATCATTGGACATGAACCAAAATACTCACCGTGAAAAGGTAGAGGCATCAGAATGTTTCGGTGCAGGCCTTTCCTCAGTCACTTCCTTGTGTGAACCATTCGAACTTCTTAAAGACAGTTCCAATCCAAAGTGCTTCATACCATCATCTTTTCTGTTAGAACTTCCAACGTTGCAGTTGGGCCAATTGTCAAAGGTGCAAAGCAAGTCCCTAACCCCAACTAACGGTTCAACCTCATATTGGAAGCTGTGAGTTCCACTAGCAGTTTTAGCTTTTTCTTCACAAATTTCTGCTTGGATACCTTCATCTTGAACCATTGTTTTAGCAGAAACATTTTCCTCTCTCAGTCTTGAGGCAACTAAGTTAAGGGCTTCATCCAAAGGTACAATATCTGACCCAAATGTACTTGAATTCTCTGCAACCAGTGATTGTTAGATAGGCCTTGCTAAAATTACTAGGGTAAAAACAAAAACTCCAAAGAAATAATCAAGGGGGAAGCAAGACATATCACATACCTTTAGTTTCACTCTCATGCACAACAGATTCATTGTCCAATCTATCGCAATCTTCAAGCATTTCAATATATGTATTGCTCAAATTAGAAGCACTGCCATACTTTAGCTGCGATATATCCTGCATTTTTTTAATGCATGCACTTTCAGCTTCCAAGTAAGGAGTTATACAGGAGTTCTGCACAAGAGGTAGCAAAACATGCAATCTGCATATGAGACCTATCTAACAACCTATTCTAGAAGCAGGAATATATCTCGAGCTATAAGCAACCTCATGAACATGTGCTGGCTTCATATATCTAACAACCTATTTCTTTTTCTTTCTCAACTGTTATGAAATAAAATTGACAACTTAAAATGGGGAACGGCCTTTGATACTGGTGATTCAGAATTGACTTTAAATCATTGATTATTTTTTCTTGATGTAGCATATCGAATCTCAGAAACTAGCCGAAGTTAACAATATATTTCATCATTCTCAATATACAACTATAACATCCTTCATGTCAGAAGTACAACTAATACCCTTGACTAAAAGCAAGATCACTCTGTTATAAATAGACTTACTTGGGCATCACTTGCCAAAACAGACCACAAGAAACACTAATTAGTTAAAGACTATACAACCATTAAATTCAAACAAATACAGAGAATGAATAAAAAAGTTACTGAAATAGCAGAGCGAAAAAATCTAACTTACAGTGTGCCTTCTCCACACATGTTGCCAAAATTAGAAACAAAACTCCAGCGATACAATCAATAACAGTGCAAAACCCAAATAATGAATTACATTACAGAAAGATTAAACATACCTTCTCACAAGCCCTTGCTGATGGCTGCCCATCGCTTGTTTACTTAACTTCAACCTAAGAAAACCATCCGAAATCAACACCAACCCAATTAATTCTTCACATCATTCCATCTTACAAAACACCACTTTCACTATGCATAACAAGACTCATCACTAAAGCACTGAAAACCGAGACTTAGACACTGCTAACCATCAAGTTTTTCCTTTAAATGGAGTATAAAATCTAACAAAAGCAACAAAACTAGAACTTTAAACATTAGTACAAATCTTAAAGAAAAAAAAGACAGCAGAAAAGTGTACAAGAATCATTACCCAATATCAAGAACAGGGGAAGCTATTATACACAATGAAGCACCAGCCTGAGTTGTCGAAATGGTGAAGATGATGCAAAGAGTGGGAATTTGGAGACATTTGAATCGTACAAATATGGGGTACGGAGGAGCATCTTCCATCGTTCTAGATTGCTACTCTGATTATGATTATAATCATGGCACAGTTTCATAAAAGTAGGAGTTGCCTGCAAGAAAGAAAGAGTAGCATTGAGGCAAAAAAGGGCCAAAAGGGTATTCAATTTCAGTGAAAAGAAGCTACCTTTACGATTCAACCTAAGTGCAAAATCATTACGGATCAGCGCCACTTTGAAACACCCAAAGTTGTGAGTTAGCTCGTTTAGCTTCGCATCCATAATCCTCGACCTTTACCCCTCTCTCTGGTTTTGCTTTCGCTTTTCGTTTTGCTTATCTTCACTCTAGATCTGGGCATCAAATGGCGTTTCGGTTGTGCCCCATCTTCGATTTCGAGTTCGGTCGTCGGAAATTATAGTTAGAGAAACCGCAATCGGGGTCGGGGTCCAACCAATTCAACCTCCTTCAATCACAGATTATAGTTGTCATCAGAAGATGGGGTAGGAGGGCGGAGAAAGCAGGAGGAAGTTGGGGTCGGGGTCGGAGGAGGTAGATGAAGGAGCCGAGGAGGTAGATGAAGGAGGCGATGTAGGTAACAAGAGCGGTGAGTTCGAGTGAGGAGAGAGGCGCTCGAGTTTGGGAGGAGCTCGAGACTGAGCTTAGGGTTTTTGTTTCAGCTTTGGGGGCTCTATTTTTTTCTAAGTGTGAAAATTTTAAGTTTTAGAACCCGCTTCCTTCAATTCACTTAAACACTTAGCGCGTTCACGAAAATGAGGTTCTCGCAAATTTTCAAACAAAACTTTTAACACCGGTCATTTTAAGAACCGATGTTAATGGTATACATTTAAATCGGTATTTTTCTAAAACGATGTTAACTTACTTTTTTTACATCATGTGCAAGTCTGACCGATTTAAATGACGTGATGTAAATGAACAGATTTCTAGTAGTGCTAGTTCAAAAATATTACACTCAAAAATCATATGTTTGAGGTATAGGACTGCTGGTCCGTATGAGTAACAAAAAAAATAATTTAAAAAATAAGTTCTATAACGAAAGTATATAACAGAATAGGAAAATTGCAGGGAAGAAAAATAAACAAATAAATAGTGGAAACTTCTGGTTCCATGAATGAATAAAGTACACAGAACTTCTGGTCTGCTTAACTTTACAAATGTGATAATCTTGTGTCTCTCATCTAATTGCACAAGAACATAATATCAAAATAAGGTGAGGAACATCAAAATCACATTGTCGTGCGGAGGAGGGAACCCCAATACCTAAAAATTTTGAGGAACTTCTGGCCCTCTCATAATTATTGGGATAAAAAATATGTGAGTTCATATATATACTGGATTATATAACTTTGAGGATCTTCTGGCCCTCGTAATTGCATAAGTTCTAAAGAGCTTCATGTCATAATTTCAATTTACATTTCATGATCCTTGAGGAACTTCAGGTCCCCCATATGACCAGGGATCACTACATGTGGTCATTGTATAACTTTGGGGAACTTCTGGCCCTCGTTAAATGTATAGGCTCTGAGAAACTTCATGTTGGAATTTTGATAATATAATTAACCATCTAGAAACTCCAGGCCCTCATGTTATCGGATCAAGAAACTTCAGGTCTCGATCTATTTTAATCCACAACTCGGTAAATGTAGAATTTATTATATCAGTTTCTTAAATGATTGAAATCCAAATAATAGATTAATAAAAAATATACCTGGATTTCAAAAGAATGTACCTAGAATAGAAGACAATGTTAAAGTAAAATGACAATTGGAATTGGTTTGCTCATTTCATTTCATAGTCCCTTTATATAGGGATAGAATTACAACGGAAATATTAATTACATTAAATACATTGAATGCTGATTGATCTATAATTGTGCTGATTAATGGTAATCACTTATTCCTTGATTCCCTCTCCGTCAGTTGCTTTGACGAAAGCACACAATATGTTTTTCCTTTAACACTCCCCCTTGTGCCAAGTCAAAGACTAAATGGTGTATGAGTTGTTGCCTCACTAAAAACCTCGCCAAGTAACAATAAAAACCCTGTGGGACAAAAATACACCTTGGTCAAAGGAAAAGAGCACAACGCACCTTTTACATTTGAGTATGACATGTGTGTGTTAGACTCCCCCTGATGTCTACACCTCCCCCTGATACTTACATTAATCTAGGGAGCTTGGAAAGTCTTCGCATTCCTATGCTTTTCACATGTTTCTCAAATGTGTCATTAGGCAATGATTTGGTGAACAAATCTGCCACATTCTCCTCAAACCTTACTTGATTCACTTGAATCTTGAGGAGGGCCTGTTGTTGCTGATTGTAGAAAAACTTTGGCGATATGTGTTTTGTATTATCACCCTTGATATATCCTAGCTTCATCTGTTCGATGCAAGCTGCATTATCTTCATAAATGCAAGTAGGCTCTTCAGTGGTAGAACTCAAACCACTAGTCCCTCGAATATGTGTGGTGATAGCTCTTAACCATACACACTTACGAACTGCCTCATGTAGAGCGATGATCTCTGAGTGGTTCGAGGAGGTAGCCACAAGGGTTTGCTTGGTTGATCTCCAAGATATCGCCGTGTTCCAAATGGTAAATACATAACCAGTTTGGGAATGACCTTTATGTGGGTCAAAGAGATACCCAGCATCAGCAAAACCAACCAAAACGTCATTTCGTGTTTCAGTGTAGTGAGTGGCGCTTTCGCCATCAACATTTCCTTTAGGGATTGCAATTCCATCTGCGGTCCCTCTTGTCTCTCTATAGGGAAAGAACAGTCCCAAGTCAATGGTTTCTTTTAGGTATCTGAAAATGTTCTTGATACCATTCCAATGACGCTGCGTTAGTGCTGAGCTAAATCTAGCTAACAAGTTCACTGAGAATGCAATGTCTGGTCGAGTAAATTGGGTTAAGTACAATAATGCGCCTATTGCACTTAGATAGGGAATTTCAGCTCCCAACACTTTGTTCGTCATTTTCCTTTGGACGAAATGGATCTTTCCTTGCATCCAAACTTCGACCGATCATGGGAGTGCTAGCAGGATGTGTTTTGTCCATGTTATATCGCCTGACTTTTGGACATATGCAGACTGGTGGATTAATATTCCACAAACTCGGTGTTCTAGTTCAAGGCCTAGATAGAATCGAGTTTTCCCAAGATCCATCATCTCAAATTCGGATTTCAAGTAGCTCGTGGTTTCTCTTATTGCATCAAGAGTACTTGTTATGTTCATATCATCGACATATGCAGCTACAATTGCAAATCCGGAACTTGTTTTCTTTATGAATACGCAGGGGCATACTTCATCGTTCTTATATCCCTTCCCAATCAAGTAGTCACTTAGACGGGTATACCACATCCGTCTGGATTGTTTCAATCCGTAAAGTGAGCGTTTCAACTTAATTGCAAACACACTCTGTGGTTTAGAGTCACTTGACTTGGGTAATGTAAGGCCATTAGGCACTTTTCATATATATCTCTGAATCTAGATCCCCATAGAGATATGCAGTAACCACATCCATGAGCGGCATTTCCAGTCCTTCGGAAATTACTAAGCTAACTAAGTAGCGAAACGTTATAACGTCCATTACGGGAGAGTATGTCTCCTTGTAGTCAATTCCAGGGCGTTGTGAGAAACCTTGTGCCACAAGGTGAGCCTTGTACCTCAGGACTTCATTCTTCTCATTACGCTTTCTAACAAAGACTCATTTATGTCCTACAGGCTTATACTTGGTGGGGTTAGCACTACTGGACCAAATACCTGTCTCTTTGTCAGAGAATCTAATTCTACCTGGATTGATTCATTCCATTTAGGCCAATCTGCTCTTTGTTGATATTTTTAAACAGAGCGTGGTTCGATATCATCGTGCTCTATGATTCCTTGAGCAACAGTATATATCATCAATGTGTATGGAAGATCTGTCTATCTACTCATACGCACTCTCGTAATCCTTTGAGATTTCTTTGTTCTCTGGAATCATTTCAAACATCGGAGCGTCCTCAAGTATTGGTTCATGGACATAACTATAATCAGAGATAATCTCATGAGAGGGATTCTATACATTGATGATTGGTTTGTGCCATACTCACCCTCTTCTTCCTTGGGTGAGTGTCAATCGAACCAAGTGGCCTCCCCCTCTTCCTTGGGGAGCCACGGCCTCAACGACACCTCCACTAAGTGCGGTTGCAGTGCCTCTATCTGCGACACCGTTCCCCTTATTGGGGACTTCTAACCTTGCAGGCACATTTGCAGCTGGTATATGTGATCTCGTCACTTTTACGATATCAGTAAACGCATCAAGCATCGAATCTGCTACGTTAAGAAGATCGATTATTCTTTTCACTTCACTTTCACTTTGTGAAGTGCGGGGATCAAAATGAGACAGAGTGGGGACAAACCACGACAATTGCTGTCGTTCCCTTGGAAAATCCTTTTTCCTATCTCCCCCTAACGACGGGAAGACTGTCTCATCAAAGTGACAATCCGCAAATCTAGCGGTAGAGAGATCGCCTGTCAAGGGTTCCAATTAGCGGATAATTGTTGGGGATTCGTATCCAACATAAATACTTAATCGTCTCTGAGGACCCATTTTGGTGCGCTGTGGGGGCGCAATAGGCACATATACTGCTCAACCAAATATGCGTAAGTGTGAAATGTCAGGCTCATATCCAGTTACCAACTGGTACGCAGAAAATGGTTGGCTAGCTGTGGGTCTTAAACGAATAAGTAAAGTTGCGTTCAATATTAACCCCATGCAGATATAGGCAGATTGGTGCGCATAACCAATGCCCTAGCCACCATCTGTAGCCTTTTGATGGTGGCTTCTGCGAGACCATTTTGTGTATGCACATGGGGTACAGGATGCTCTACATCGATCCAAATAGATATGCAATAATCATCAAATGCTTTTGATGTAAACTCTCCAGCATTATCAAGCCTTATAGACTTGATAGGGTGATCAGGGTGGTGAGCCCTTAAACGTATAATCTGTGCTAAGAGTATTGCAGCATTTCTTGTGGACAATAAAACGACATGTGACCAGATTGTCGAAGCATCCACCAGAACCATAAAGTACTTGAATGGTCCGCATTCTGGATGAATAGGTCCACAGATATCTTTTTGTATCCTTTGTAAGAATGGAATGTTTTGTTTTGTATCTTTAGCATAGGAAGGTCTCGATCCTGTTTTTGCTAAAGAGCAGGCTTTGCAAAACGAGTGATGTGCCTTTGAAATAGTCAATGAGGCATAATGGGAGGGAGGTAGTGCTTCTGGTACTTCAGAAGGCAATGACTGCATTTGAGCAATCCTAGAACCGACACCTTGCAGTGTGGCGGATTTTTCTCCCATTTTTCACTCGAAAGAAGGGATGTCCGTGTGAGTTCTTGAAAAATACGGATCATCACGTCACGGCCTCGGTGTCATATGCGGTCATGCAAAAGCCTATATGAGTCAGTGTCCCACATTTCATTGTTGGTGACAGTACAAGATTCAATGATCCGAATCGTAGTGAGGTACAGTCTACTAAATTGACTCATAAGTTTCTATAAGATGTGTTTCCTTCCACAGTCATTAGATGTAATATCAAGGTATTCAGTTCCATTCTCACGGTGTGTTTTTACATGATAACCGTTGGCACAAATTGCTTTGAAACATAAACAAGGTTCGATTAGCTCTTGGTGCATACAGAGCGTCTTTGACTTTAAATATATCTCAGATTCTTTAGAGTAATTCTATTTTAGTAGAATGATAATCTTTTCATTATAATAATAATTTTTTCTCTAGATGTATTGCTTTACATCTATATAATGTTATTTCGAACCATGTAAATATGTGTATAGGAAATAAATTTGAATAAATTTAGTGCTTCAGAATAAACTTCAAAATTTATTAATGAGCCAACGATAATCAAATCAAGGTCTTGTTCTAATTCATCAAAACATTAGTGAAATAAACTTTAAGACCAAGGAATAGTCTAATTAAGAATGAGACATTATGCCTTCACAAATGTTTTTGGAAAATAAAGTAAATAAAGCAGATCAGTCAAGATTGAGAGCATCCATTTACTTAGCAAGTTCCTCTTTGCCATTGGAGTCTGCAACTGTAAGTTTGACGTCTAGGTCATGACCTCCTTCTTCCATATAGTGAGCCACTTGTTCTTTAGACTCTCTATACCTCTTGTAATTGGCTGCTACTCTGTTGTTTTCTTGGCAGTTCTTGTACCAATGCCCAATAATTCCACACCTATAGCATGGTTCATTGTCAACTCTTTCCTTTGGCATCTTGTTTCCATGATCCCCATGTCCCTTTCCACGTGGTGCATTGTTGTCACGTGGGTAAGGATCAGCACGTCTATACCCCCTTGCATTACAGTTATTTCCACCTTTCATTTTTCCATAATTAGCCTCGGGAATTTTCTTTGTCCCAGTGGGCCTGGCATTGTTATTCAAGAGAATCTTATTTTGTCTCTCAGCCACTTGCAGTAGGCTTATCAACTTATTGAAGGTTGTGATTCTTTTGTTGTCATAATCCAACTGATACTGGTTCGCTAGTATAAAAGCTGAATTAGGAAAGGTGGTAAGAGTCTTGTAGATCATATCATCTTCTGTGATTTCCCTTCCATAGAAATTGAGACTTGACTTTAAGCGCAACATGTCCTTGTTGAAGTCATTGACATTTTTATAGTCAAGCAAGCGGATTCCATTCCACTGAACACCCAGTCCTGGGAGCAAAGTATCATGAATGTTCCCAAAACGTTCTTTAAAAGCATCCCACAGTTCTTTGGGTGTCTTCAACTAAAGGTACTCCCAGAAACATTAATATGTCGCCTCAGAAACATTAAGGCATTTGCTTTCACCTTATTAGATAGTTCATCATCTTTGGGGTCGGTAATGGTGGTAGTGTAGTCTTTTGCCACAAAGGCAGTTTCTATATCAGAAACCCAACGATGGTACTCAAGTCCTTCTGAGTCCAAAATGTCAAACTCAGGTCGAGTTGGATCAGCCATCTACATAAAACAAGAGAGAAGATATAAATTACGCAGTCATAAAGACATCCACGTAAATTATTTTCCAAAAATATGAATTAGATTTCAAGACCAAGATTCGTAATGGTCACATTTTTTCCAATGCTATGTGAAAATGCTTTATCACAGTAAGTGTGTATAATGCGCATGAATTTTCATTATCATGGCAAAATGAAATTTTATATGTTGTATTACAAAAATAACTATAACACATTTAATAATAAATAAAACACAGCATATATAAAATAAACTACATGGCATGCTCAAATTTCACACATATACAACAAATTATATACTACACATAATAATGAGCAATAATACATCATGCGTAAAAAATATAAAAAATAGCATAATATAAAGGCATGCTTAGGAATAATTATATAAACATAAATAAAAATCACAAAACATGCTCAAATTTTCATAAATAATATATAATAAAATATAAACAATAAAATATATAATCATGCTTAAAGATAATCATATAAAGCATAAATAACATGGCATGCTTTAAAAGGATCAAAATTATCTAACTAAACATGCTCAAAAGATAACAATTAAATATAGAGCATGCTTAAAAAAAATATAAACATAAATAAAATTCACGTGCTTTAAAAACATAAAATAAAGTAAATAAATAAAACATACTTTGGTTTTGAGAAAATAAAACAATCCTAGCGCACACGCGTGTTGATGCAGGCGTGCGTAGCGATGTTTTTGGACTTGAGAGAAACTGAGCCACTTCCTCTCTCGTTTTAGCAATGGGCCACATGGCCTTTTTCTTTTTATTTTCTGGGCCGCAGGGCCTGGTCTTTTTTTTAGGCCTTTTTTTCTCACTTTTTTCTGTGGCCCTTAGGGCCTTTTTTTTCTTTGCTTCTTTTTTTCTTTTCTCTCTGGGCTGCTGGGCCTTTGTAATGATTTTTTTTAAATTCTGGGCTGGGAAGGGCCTTTTTTTTTCTTTCCGGGTCGCAGGGCCCTTTTTTTTTTTTTTTTTTTTTTTTTTTTTCTACTTCCTCCTTGGCAGTGCTGCTGCATCGAGGGCGATCTGGTGGTGTGGAGGTCCGGTTGTCAACGTCGAGATGGCGACTGATTCGGTCAGGTCTGGTGCCGCAGGTTGCAGGCAGTCTGGGTCTGATTTCGTCCAGCGTGCAGATCGTCGCTGAGGTCGCCGAAAAACCTGCTGGTCGGAGTTCTTCGATGTCAGCAATTGCGTTTGGGTCTGGGGACCGATACAATCTCTGTTGGAACTCGGGTGGGGATGTTGGCCGGATGGGTGTGGATAAGACCGGGCTGGCGGCAGGGCTGAGGCTGGTCTGGTGGGAGGCCGCCGCGAGTTGCTGAGGCCGGGCTGTGGCCGCGAGTTGCTGAGGCAGGGCCGGTCTGGTGGGACGCGGGGTTGTTGGGATCTGGGCAGGCGGGATGCTGGCGTGTGTTGCAGGCGACAGGGCTGGGAGGGCTGCTGTAGGCAGAAGCGAGTTGTCGGCAAGTGCTTGGCCGGGGAGGAGGCCGGTTGGGCAGGAAGAATTTTTTTTTATAATTTTTTTTTTATTTGGGCGGCAGAAAAGAAGAAATTTTTTTTCTTCTAGGGTTTTTGTTTTCGACAGGAGAAAGAAACAAATGTGAAAATTAGGTTTTTTTTTTTCTTGGCTATTTGCTTTGAGTGTGCTGATAACGTGTTAAAGTAAAATGACAATTGGAATTGGTCTGCTCATTTCATTTCATAGTCCCTTTATATAGGGATAGAATTACAACGGAAATATTAATTACATTAAATACATTGAATGCTGATTGATCTATAATTGTGTTGATTGATGGTAATCACTGATTCCTTGATTCCCTCTCCGTCAGTTGCTTTGACGAAGGCACACAATATGTTTTTCCTTTAACAGACAAAAATATATTGGTATATATGAAATGTTTGGTAGCGCGTGCTTGGCGGTGTGTATGAAGACTCAAAAAAAAAGGAATGCAATTATATTCTTGTCAGATGTAATTGCTTTGACTACCCTTAACCAAGGAGTTGAAAATTTGGGAACTGATCAATGATCGATAATAAACGGAAAACAAAAAAGAAACAGAAAAGACCATTCATATTTCACCAACATATATGTGGGCCTGTAATAGCAAATATCAAATTGAAACCATAAACTTAAGAGCAAAGGATCAGATTGCTCATAATTATCTCATGCATATCAGGTAAATCAAAGGATCAGATTGCTCATATCACAACATTGGGAATAACAAAATTGATAAACCAAACAACGAAAATTAAGAGTACTGACAAATGGTTGTTAAATCCAATCGAACCAAATGATTTGATAGCAAGTCAGCAGCTAGTCGTCCCTTAATCAAGAATTCAAGATGGTAATATATCCAAATCAAAACAATTTGTTTGCATAATTATATAACTTGTGAAGCAAAAACATATATAGGTTACACAAAATCAACCGATATAATTATGAAAATTAAAACTCATAGATCATGAATCACGGTCAAAAGCTACAAACGTTGCGCCAAGACATCTTAGATCATCATCGAGTTTTTAAGAAAAAAGAAGAAGAGTAAAACGTGTTGATAACATGTTATAAAGTAGAGAGAAGATGGAGAGAAAATAGTTGAGAGGAAGTAGAAGTGTTATCATTCAGTCTCATTAGCCTCTTTTATATAGAGGTAGGGTTTACATCAAAGTACGTAACTAATGAGTATTTACATGGATATCCACATAGATAAAAAAGAAATCAGGCCCTGCGGCCCACTGCAGAAAAAAAAGGAGAGAAGGCCTAGTTTTTCTCAAGCTAAAAAAAAAATATTGCTACGCATGCCTTTATCAACACGCACGTGAGCTAGGATTGTTTTGTTTTTTCGAAACCAAGTATGTTTTATTTTATTTTATTTTTTTAATATATTTTTGGTTGTCTTATTTATATTTCACTTTTCATATATTATATGTGTTATATATATTCGTGAAATCTAAAGCATGTGAAATTTATTTATGTTTACCATTTTTAAACATGCCTTATATTTTATTGTTTATGTTTTTATTATGAAATTTGAGCATATTTTTATTTTATTTACGCTTATATAATTATGCCTATGCATGCCTTTATATTACGCTATTGTTTATATTTTATTTTGAGCATGCCATTAATATTTTGTTATATAATTTGTGTAATTTTGAGCAGGTCCTATGATTTGCTTTTCTACCTTCTATAATTGTTTTATTTAGCATGTTACATATGAATTGCGTTTTGCCATGATAATGAAAATTCATGCGCATTATAAATACATACTTATCATGATAAAGCATTTTCACATAGCATCGAAAAAAAAATGTGACCATTACGAATCTTGGTCTTGAAATCTAATTCATATTTTTAGAAAATAATTCACGTAGATGTCTTTATGACTGCGTAATTTATATCTTCTCTCTTGTTTTATATAGATGGCTGATCCAACTCGACCTAAATTTGACATTTTGGACTCAGAAGGACTTGAGTACCATCGTTGGGTTTTCGATGTAGAAACTGCCTTTGTGGCAAAAGACTACACTGCCACCATCAAAACCCCCACTGACCTCAAAGACGATGGACCATCTGACAAGGTAAAAGCAAATGCCTTAATGTTTCTAAGGCGACATATTGATCCTAGCCTATGCTGGGAGTACCTTCAGTTGAATACACCCAAAGAACTGTAGGATGCCCTTAAGGGACGTTTTGGGAACATTCATGACACTTTTGCTCCCAGAACTGACCGTTCAGTGGAATGAAATCTGCTTGCTTGCCTACAAAAAGGTTAATGACTTCGACAAGGACATGTTGCGCATAAAGACACGTCTCAATTTCTGTGGAATGGAACTCACAGAAAATGATATGATCCAGAAGACTCTTTCCACTTTTCCTACTTCGGCACTTATACTAGCAAACCAGTATAGGCTGGAGTATGACAACAAAAGAATCTCAACATTCAATAAGCTGATCAACCTACTGCAAGTGGCTGAGAGGCATAATGAGGTTCTTTTGAACAACAATGCTAGGCCTGTTGGGACAAACAAATTATGGCAAAGTGAAAGGTGGAAAGAACCCCAATGCAAAGGGGGTTGGACGTGTTGATCCCTACCCATGTGACAGCATTGAACCACGTGGAAAGGGACATGGGGGTCATGGTATGGGCCGTGGAGGCCCTCCTAATGTATGGCACAGAGATGGTGGTGCTGGCCCTAGTGGTCATGGAAACAAGGTGTAAAAGGCACCTAAGAACCCTTTAGTCAAAAAGAAAATAGTTGGCAATGAACCATGCTATAGGTGTGAGATTGTTGGGCATTGGTACAAGAACTGCCAAGCAAGCAACATAGTAGCAACCACTAACAAGAGGTATAGGGAGTCTAAAGAACAAGAGGCTCACTATATGGAAGAAGGAGGCCATGACCTAGACATTAACCTCAAAATTGCAGACTTCAATGGCAGCGAGGAACTTGCTCAGTCAATGGATGCTCTAGATTTTGACTAATCTGCTTTATTTATTTTATTTTCCAAAGACAGTTGTGAAGGCATAATGCCTCATTTTTAATTAGACTATTCCTTGGTTTTAAAGTTTATTTCAATAATGGTTTGATGAATTAGATTTCTGATTAAGACCTTGATTTGATTATCGTTGGCTTATTAATAAATTTCAGATTTTATTCTGAAGCATTGAATTTATTCGATTTTATTTACTACACATATATACATGGTTCGAAATAGCAGTATAAGGATGTAAAGCAATACATCTAGAAAAAGAAATAAAATTACTAGAATGAAAAGATTATCATTCTACCTAAATAGAAATACTCTAAAGAATATAAGATATATTTTTGAATTAATTAATCATACCTCTCATTTATTTGTAGGAATGAATCGAGGAGAACTTGAGTGCTTAGTTGATAGTGGGACTACCCACACCATATTAAGGGATAGGCAATTATTCATTGAATTAATAGCTTATAATTCCTCTGTGACTACGATGATTGGATCATCACAAGTAATAAAAGGGCGAGGAATTGCCAAATTTTTGCTGCCTAACGACACAATGTTTAAAGTCACAGACGCTCTATATGCACCAAGAGCTAATCGAACCTTGTTAAGTTTCAAAGATATTCGTGCCAACAGTTATCATGTAGAAACCCACTGTAGAATGGAACCGAATGCCTTTATATTACCTCTAATGAATGTGGAAGGAAACGCTTTTTAGAGACACTAATGAGTCAATCTAGTGGACTGTAACTCATTACTATTCGGATAATTGAATCCTATACTGTCACCAACAATGAAATGTGGGACACTGACTCATACAGGCTTTGGCATGACGGCCTAGGGCACTCCGGTCATGACATGATGATCCATATTTTAAAGAACTCACACGGATATCCATTATTTCAAGTGAAAAATAAAATGGGACAAAAATCCGCCACACTGCAAGGTACTGGTCCTAGTACTGCTCAAATGCAGCCATTACCTTCTGAAGTACCAGAAGCACTACCTCCCTCCCATTATGCCTCATTGACTACTTCAAAGGCACATCACTCATTTTGCAAAGCCTGCTCTTTAGCGAAAACAGGATTGAGACCTTCCTATGCTAAAGATACAAAACAAAACATTCCATTCTTACAAAGAATACAAGGAGATATATGTGGACCTATCCATCCAGAATGCGGATGTTAGCCAAATAGCCACCCTCAAGTATTATGGGTACAAGTAATAGTATAGGGATTTAAGAACGGTTGTCGAACCCACGAGGATTGGATTCCTTTCACTAGCTAGGGTGTGAACCTAAGGAGAGCTAGAATATGCAAATATTAAATCACAAACCTAAATTCATAAGGAATTCTAGGCTCATGGTAAGTATGTGCAAGATGGAGTAGTGATTTGATTTTGGTTTTTGAAAATAGTTTTGAATTGAAAACAACTAGATGCTCAAATGTAAACTAAATTACTCTAAACTAAACTAGTGATCAATTAGATGAAAGTCAGGATTTAGATTGTCTACCACTAACCTCCCTTGCAAGTATTGATGCATTTCAATATGAATGATACTAAATTAATTAACCAATTTCTCTCCTTGCGTCCCTCTCGGGTATGACAAGGGACATGCTCCTTTTGTGATATTAAGCAACCCCTCTTGGGTGTAGTACTTAACTACTTAAGTCAAGCACTTCAATCCGGTTAGGTATCTAGTGCATTACCCTGCTAAGTGCATAAAATTTTGGAGATGAAGAAATCATGCAAACCAACCAAGCTTATCTCTAAGTAATTGTAATTCACAACCCCTACATGCACACCTAGTGTGCTTTCATGCTTTAACACTCAAAGGTTACCAATCTCTAAACATTATATCCTGACATAGCAAACACACATACTCAAAGTGGTAAAGTCTAAGCATATGCATTAAAGTCTTGAACTATCATGTAGGCATGTTAAAGAAAATTGCATAACATCATATTATAGCATCAATCCATACAAGATTGGCTAGGGCTTTCAACCCTAGCCCCAACAAAGTAACTACTCACTCATATTCATACAAATTAACACCAAATCTAAAATACATCAAGGAAAATTAAGGAGTTTACGGAAAGAGTGAACTAGTTGAAGCTTGACAAATTGATGACTAGCTCCTCCATGATTTTCCTCCTTCAATGACCTTTAGATCCTCCTTGATGGTGAAATGAATGAATTATGAACTTGTTGATGTTGATGATGAATGGAATGGTGATGAAGATATGATGCTTCTTTGGCTAATTTTGAGTGGTAGTGATGAAGTTTATGGTGGTGGTGATGGAGGAGATGAAGTAGTAAGGGGAGTATGGATATTATGGGTTTGGATTTTGGGAGGTGGATATAGAGGTTTTATGAAGGAGATGAAGAGAGAAAGAAGATGTAATGGGGTGGAATGGGTGATGTCTTAAGAGTGTGATGAAGGGATGCTTATATAAAGAAGAGAGAGAGAGAGAGGAGTAAAATGATGAATGGAAGCAAAAGGGAGCAGCTCAAGCATTGTAAGAAGCATAGAGGTGGAGTATGAGAGTGGAAATAGATCCTAAAAACAAGGGAAATCGGTATGGAAGAGATGGAGTAAGAAGATGGAAGTAATGATGAGCTATTAAAGAGAGTAAAGTAGAGAAATATGGCTAAGGGAGAAGAGAGGAGCAGGTAGCTCTCTTTATTATGCATGAGAAGCACGAAAATGAAGAGTGTTGGAGTGGTTTTGGGTCACCAAAGTCAATTTGGCAACCAAAGGAGAGAAGGTGCATAGGGATGTCTATTATCAAGAGGATAATATGATGGACTAATCTTGCCATAATCTTGTAGAATTCTTCTAGGGCTCTCCTTGATAATTTCAGCATCGTAGACCTTCCAAAAATGCACAAGAAATCCGTTCAAAGAAGGTTCTAGGCCAAACTGCCATGTTCTGACTTTGTTTTCTACTTCTGAAGCTTCCTTCAATTGAATCTCCACCGAGACTTCGAAATTGGCCTTCGAATTCTTCATATCAAGTGTTCCTTGATAAGTGTAGATCATCCTGGTAAAATTTCAGAGCTTATTTCATTGTAGTTTTTCCAGAAATGCTGCCGGAATCCGTACAGGTCTGGTATTACCTTTTTCTTCTTTTAGTCAGAAACTTGGACCGATCTTTTGAAGGCCTTACACTCCTAACTAGCTCTTGCACTCTTCATAAGAAATTATCCTTAGGATGTTTAGAATGAAGTTTCAACTCATTTAGAGTTCTTTTGATCAGACTTCCGCCCCTCCTTTCTTGTCTAGTTGGCTTTCTCCTAGCCGGAGAAGGAAAATGTGCTAAGGTTGACTTTTTAGTGTATTTCCATAGTTCTCCATCATTTCCTAGCATGATAAGGAACACATAATATATATAAATAAAAACAAAGGTTAAGCAAAAGTACAAGATTAGGAAAATAATGGAATTGGATTAGTCAACATTAAATTGGACTTTAGAACAAGTAATTTCCATGTTTTAGGGCACAAATATGTATATGAATTATGATCCAACAGCGGACCATTAAAGTACTTTATGGTTTTGGTGGATGGTTCGACACGCTGGTCATATGTCGCATTATTGTCCACAAGAAATGTTGCATTTGCAAAACTACTAGCACAGATTATACGTTTAAGGGCTCACCACCATGATCACCCTATTAAGTCTATAAGGCTTGATAATGCTGGAGAGTTTACATCAAAAGCATTTAATGATTATTGTATGTCTATTGGGATCGATGTAGAGCATCTTGTACCCCATGTGCATACACGAAATGGTCTCGCAGAAGCCACCATCAAAAGACTACAGATGGTGGTTAGGGCACAGGTTATGAGCATCAACTTGCCTATATCTGCCTGGGGTTATGCAATATTGCATGCAGCTTTACTTATTCATTTCATACCCACTGCTAGCCAACAATTTTCTGCGTACCAGTTGGTAACTGGATATAAGCCTGACATTTCACACTTAGGCATATTTGGTGTTGCAGTGCCTCCACAGCGCACAAAAATGGGTCCTCGGAGACAATTATGTATATATATTTATGTTGGATACGAATCTCCAACTGTTATCTGCTATTTGGAACCCATGACAAGCGATCTCTTTACTGCTAGATTTGCAGATTGTCACTTTGATGAGACAGTCTTCCTGTTGTTAGGGGGAGATATATAGGAAAAAGGATTTTCCAAGGGAATGACAGGAATTGTCATGGTTTGTCCCCACTCTGTCTCATTTTTATCCCCGCACTTCACAATGTGAAAGTGAAGTGAAAAGAATAATCGATCTTCATTCGATGCCTGATGCGTTTACTGATATCGTAAAAGTGACGAGATCACATATACCAATTGCAAATGTGCCTGCAAGGTGAGAAGTCCCCAACAAGTGGCACATCGCCGCAAATAGAGGTGCTACAACCACACTTAGTGGAGGTGTGGTTGAGGCCGTGGCTCCCCAAAGGAAGAGGGGGAGGCCACTTGGTTCGACTGACACTCACCCAAGGAAGAAGAGGCCAATTAAGGCATAAACCTATTTATTAATCATCAATGTAGAGAATCTCTCTCATGAGATTGTCTCTGATTACAGTTATGTCCATGAATCAATACTAGAGGATGCTCTGATGTTTGAAATGATTCCAGAGAACAAAGAAATCTCAATGGATTATGAGAGTGCATATGAGTTGATGGAAAGATCTTCCATACACATCGATGATGTATTTGCATATACTGTTGCTCAAGAAATCATAGAGCACGATGACATCGAACCACGCTATGTTGCAGAATGTCAATAAAGAGCAGATTGAACTAAATGGAAACAAGCAATCTAGACAGAACTAGATTCTCTGGCAAGGAGACAAGTATTTGGTCCGGTAGTGCTAACACCACCAAGTGTAAGGCCTGTATGACATAAATGGGTCTTTGTTATAAAGCAAAATGCAAAGAATGAAGTCCTAAGGTACAAGGCTCGCTTTGTGGCGCAAGATTTCTCACAACGCCTTGGAATTGACTACAAGGAGACATACTCTCCCGTAATGGACGTTATAACGTTCCGCTACTTAGTTAGCTTAGTAATTTCTGAAGGATTGGAAATGCAGCTCATGGTTGGAAATGCAGCTCATGGATGTGGTTACTGCATATCTTTATGGGGATCTTGATTCAGAGATATATATGAAAGTGCCTGATGGCCTTACATTACCCAAATCAAGCGACTCTAAACCATGGAGTGCGTTTGCAATTAGGTTGAAACGCTCACTTTACGGATTGAAACAATCCGGGCGAATGTGGTATACTTGTCTAAGTGACGACTTGATTGGGAAGGGATATAAGAACGATGAATTATGCCCCTGCGTATTCATAAAGAAAACAAGTTCCGGATTTGTAATTGTAGTTGTATATGTTGATGATATGATCATAATAGGTACTTTGGATGAAATAAGAGAAATCGCGAGCTACTTGAAATCCGAATTTGAGATGAAAGATTTTGGGAAAACTCGATTTTGTCTAGGCCTTGAACTAGAACACCGAGTTTGTGGAATACTAATCCACCATTCTGCTTATGTCCAAAAGATGCTCAGACGATTTAACATGGACAAAGCGCATCTTGCTAATACTCCCATGATCGGTCGAAGTTTGGATGCAAATAAAGATCCATTTCATCCAAAGAAGGATGACGAAGAGGTGTTGGGAGCTGAAATCCCCTATCTAAGTGCAATAGGAGCATTATTGTACTTAGCCCAATGCACTCGACCAGACATTGCATTCTCAGTGAATTTGTTATTTAGATTTAGCTCTGCGCCAATGCAGTGTCACTGGAATGGTATC
Source organism: Rosa chinensis (assembly GCF_002994745.2). Classification (NCBI taxonomy): domain Eukaryota; kingdom Viridiplantae; phylum Streptophyta; class Magnoliopsida; order Rosales; family Rosaceae; genus Rosa; species Rosa chinensis. The sequence continues at coordinate 66,178,937 of NC_037089.1, forward strand.
AAGAACATTTTCCGATACCTACAAAGAACCATTGACTTGGGACTATTCTTTCCCTACAGAGAGACAAGAGGGACCGCAGATGGAATCGTAATCCCTACAAGAAATGTTGATGGCGAAAGCGCCACTCACTATACTGAAACCCCAAATGATGTTTTGGTTGGTTTTGCTAATGCTGGGTACCTCTCTGACCCACATAAAGGTTGTTCCCAAATTAACTGGTTATGTATTTACCATTGGGAAGATGACGATATCTTAGAGATCAACCAAGCAAAAAGGCTATCTCCTTGAACCACTCAGAGATCATTGCTCTACATGTGGCGGTTCCTGAGTGTATATGGGTAAGAGCTATCATTGCACATATTCGAGGGACTGGTGGTTTGAGTTCTACCACTGAAGAGCCTACTTGCATTTATGAAGATGATGCAGCTTGCATCGAACAAATGAAACTAGATTATATCAAGGGTGATAATACAAAACACATATCGCCAAAGTTTTTCTACAATCAGCAACAACTGGCTCTCCTCAAGATTCAAGTGAATCAAGTAAGGTATGAGGAGAATGTGGCAGATTTGTTTACCAAATCATTACCTAAGGCCATATTTGAGAGACATGTGAAAGACATAGGAATGCGAAGGCTTTCCAAGCTCCCTTGACGAATGTAAGGATCAGGGGAAGGTGTAGACATCAGGGGCAGTCTAACAGACACATGTCATCATCAAATGTAATAGGTGTGTTGTGCTCTTTTCCTTCGACCAAGGTGTATTAATTTTTTTTTTTGTCTGACAGGGTTTTAATTGATACTTGGCAAGGTTTTTAGTGAGGCAACAATTCATGCACTATTTTGTCTTTGATTTGGCACAAGGGGAGTGTTAAAGGAAAAACACATTATGTGCCTTCGTCAAAGTAACTGACGAAGAGGGAATCAAGGAATTGCAATCACAGCTCAATTAGCATTTAATATCATTATTGTAATTGATATTTTTGTTGTAATTTTATCCCTATATAAAGGGACTATGAAATGAAATGAGTAGAGCAATTCATATTTACTTTTATAAAACCTTCATTTTTAGTTTTTTTTTAGTTTTTTTTTTTTTTAGGAGCGAGATAGCTAAAAGTTATAATGAAGAGCCGCTTAGAGCATCTGTAGCAGACTCTCTATCTTGGCTTCTTAGCTATTTTGGAGAGTATCTTTAGTTTTTTTTTATCTATTTTAGCAGCTGCATCAGACTCCTAAGTAGCTCTCCATTATAACTTTGTGTGGTGGATTAAGTTTTTTTTTTAATTTATTATTATTTTTGTAAAGCTATCTCGCTTCTAAATATAGAAAATGAGTTGAGGCTATCTATAATTTAAAACATTCATTTTGACTTATTTTATGTAATTTATGAATACATTTAAAAAAAAAATCCTTAGCCCACCCTACCCTTACATATGTCTGTGAGAATCGAACCCATGACTTTTATTTTTTATATTCATTTAAAAAATAATATAAATTCAAAACTAGTTAAAATAGAGAGCACTGATGTATACATATTTATAAAATTGCTAGCCAAAATGACTTTTTAGTTGTTTTGGTTAAAATTTGACTCAAAAATGGCTAGTATTGCTAAAGATGCTCTTAGGAGTTTGATGCAGTTGCTAAAATAGATAAAAAAACTAAAAATGCTCTCTAAAATAGCTAAGGAGACAGAATAGAGACGGCTAATGATGCTCTAAAGTTATCTATTTAGTTTTTTTTTTTAAATAATATTTTTTGGCTCATTTATTACATTACTTTTTATCATAAAAGTTGACAGCTAGTTTTTATAGATCTTCAATATGCCTCGGTCATTTAACAACAGTCATTCATTATGCCGCAACAAGACAACCGCCGCCATTCATTACGTTGTGGCTATTCAACCATAGTTATTCATTACGCCGTGGACATTCAACCATGATTGTTCATTATGTTTTGTGGGCCTAATCCACCTGTCCGCCACGTGGGCTTTGACAAATTTAGGTTCAAAAATTGTATGGCTAGGTTAAATCTAGAGCCATAACCTAGATTAAAATTATTTAAACTTTAAGTGGTACCACATTTTAATTCTTTGCCTAAGGCTTTTACAATCTCAGGACTGGCCTTGATTCATAAAAATCTTTATCAAAATTGTTGTGCCAAAGTTGGACATATAGTTTGTAATTAAGGTAGTGATCATATGTAGTTGATAATAATTAGGAGCAGTATCTAATTTCATGGAGTTCGTGAAGACAGCTAGGCTTCAGTCCTAACAGCTGGTATTCTGCAAACCAAATCGAGGAGAGAGGATTTCTTCGCTTCAATTTCTAAATAGGAGGTGACAACGACGATTATGTGAAAGGAGTCTTCATGTACATGCAACACTTTATAGTAATTCAATAATCAGTTCTAGCGCTAGGTGATGATAAATCCACAATCATTTCGATGATTATAATTCTAATGAGGACTAGTTGAGAACTTTCTAATCCACGGTTTGGGAGACCCACTTTTTGATTATATCATGGTAAATCAACCATTAGATGTTTATGTATGCATGCATGAGTAGATCACTTCTGAAAAATTTTCTTTTAAATTGCTAATTGTTAAGGTATTGAACTAGATCAAATTAATGCATGAACCAAATCTGTCAAACATAATAGTTCTTGTTCATAACTGATACATCACGATTATGAATGTCTTAATGATTTTCAATTTGGTTCAAAAATTGCATAAATAATCTACACATAAATATCTAAACATCTAATGGTTGATTTACAAAAATATGATTGAAAAAGTAGGTCTCACACAAAAGTCCTCTTTATAGTGGTTCTCATTAAAAAGGCTCCCATGGGTAAGTAAGCATAAAATATAATTATATATTCAGGAGGTAAAGAAGCTACAAACCTACACACGAGGCCCCTTAGTGGATTCACATCGGAGATTCGAGAAGTACCGCCGGCCTATACATACTCATAACTATTCCCTATTCCTCTAGGCTCTAGCTATATATACCTATACGTCCTCATACCTATTCCTATCCTTCTAGGCTCTAGCTATATATATGGAAGGCTGGAAGCTTACCTGCTTGTTCTATCACTAATCACTGCAGAGAATTAAACTAGAAAAATGTGGAAGCTTAGGTTTGGAGACGAAGGTGCAAATAATGACCCTTACTTGTTCAGCACAAACAACTTCCATGGGAGGCAAACATGGGAGTTCGACCCGGCTGCCGGCACACCTGAAGAGCGAGCAGAGGTAGAAGAAGTTCGGCTAAGTTTTTACAACAATCGTCACCGAGTCCAGGCTTGTAGTGACCTCCTCTGTCGAATGCAGGTAGTACATTATTAGAATATGTTAATTAAGTTGTCTGTGTTATTTCTAATGTCTATCTGATTGTTTTCATGAGGCAGGTCTTTTTTGTCCTCTTTGGTTGTAATTTTTTTCTTTCTATTTTTCACAATAAATAAGGGTTGGAGAGTTTTCTCTTTTTAGTCCCAGTTCTAACCAAAAAAAAGAAAAAGGAAAAGATTATAGATCGTGCATGCACCTCTATCTATTAATAAACAATATGCTCAACAACATTTGGATGTAAATTCAATGGTGGAAATAATTATTTTTAAGTTGAGTTATTTTGTTTTCCACTGTTAGATTTACAACCAATGGTGGTTGAGCATAAATTTCTTGATCAATTACTGACTAGGTGAACAATATTGTGCTAAAAAATACGTAATGCATCATTCGATTTGCTGATAGCGTGTTTCTTTAACCATTCATCTTGAAGTCTTCGCTTTTATCTTTGTTTAATAATATATTTTGATAAATTGATTGAATTTGATGAGATACCATCTCCCTAAAAAAAAATTTGCAAAATCTTGGCTCATTGTTGATATTATTGTAACTAGCAACGTGCTTGCGTTTCTCGCAGGTGATATTGTGAGGTTCATGAAAAATAGGTTAACTAGACAGAATAGTGGTTTTTTTTTTGGGACATAAAATAGTGTTGGTTTAGTTATTTTTTCAATTTTACACTATGTCTACTTATATTTTATTGGCTTGATTTGATAATTATGTTATTTTCGGGTATTATTGGCACTTTAAAATTTGGTGAAACCCTTTGACAAGAAAAAAAAGCCTCCATTATTAATAGTACAGATAGAAACAGTCGCTATTTAATGGAGAGAGATATTGTTGTAAGAGATCCGGGTTCTCTGCTATAATAATAGATGTTAAGATATACTTGACTTTTCACGTGAGTCCACCACGTCACCACAATGGAAAATTATAATATGGTCTGGGACCATATGGTACACATGGTGCTTCATGTTGATGTCATTGACTCATATGGTTGTACTTATTTATGATTGTTCTCTTCATTTAATTTTTTTTCTATCCCCTGCAAGGTCCCCACTAAATTCAAGTGATATTATTTGTTCGGATCACCACATAGCAATGCTATGTGGTAGTCCGGGATCGTAGAATAATTACTTCACCACAATATACAGTACAATTGTACGGCCAAAAATAAGGAAGATTTTGTAAATTGAATTTTGTTCTTTGTAAACCAACCCAAATTGTATTGAACACCAACCCAAATTGCATTGAACGACGCCAAGCATAATAGATTGTATTTAATAGCCATTTGAGTAAAGACACGGTAGAGCAATGAAGAATTTAGAGATAACGAAGCTATTTTGTCCATTGAATCAGTCAAAAATCTTATATCAACATCATTGGAATCAAACTGAATTCTCTATTTTCTTCTTCTTCCATTTTTGATGGACCATTCTTTAGGGATTATTTAGTGAAATAAGCTTAATATGAGATCATGCAATCTCTCATCTACGTCCAATCTTTAGGGATTATTTAGTGAAAATACTCCTCTTTTAATATTAACGAATTGAATTTGTAGCTTCTGGGAGAGAAAAAGTTCAAACAAAAGATTCCCCAAGTCAAGGTGGAGGATGGTGAGGACTGTACATATGAAAAGGCCACCGCTGCATTTAGAAGGGCAGCTACCTTCTACTCTGCCTTACAATCACCTCACGGCCATTGGCCTGCTGAAAATGCCGGTCCCATGTTTTATATTCCTCCCTTGGTGAGTATGCAATGCAATTCCACAATAACCTGTCTGATAAAATTTCTCAATAATGCACAAATTGTTAAGCTAAGGGCAGTTCTTCTGCCACTAATTGGTAAACCAGAAAGTTCAATTAAATCATTATGTGCCTAACAATCAGTTGGAATAATATTGCAAAGCATGCTAAAGATGAAACTAATACATCTGTGTTTTGAAGCAATTAGATTTGACTACTACTTTTCACCTTTTCTTTGTTTGTATGAAAATGCAGGTCATATCGCTCTATATTACGGGGCATCTTAGTAAGGTATTCTCTGCAGAGCATTTTAAGGAAATGCTTAGATATATATACTGTCATCAGGTAAAGTACACAGAACTTAATTAAATATCTTGTGAAATGAACATATCAGATGTTTGTTTAAATTTCTATATATTCATCCTTTTTCTATATGGTATCAGTAGAGCTTAAGAGTTTTGTACGTTGCAGAATGAGGATGGTGGGTGGGGATTACACATACAGGCCCCTAGTATGATGTTTTGTACACTTCTGAATTACATTTGCATGCGTCTACTTGGAGAAGGACCCGATGGTGGTTTAAACAACGCTTGTGCAAGAGCACGCAAGTGGATTCTTGATCATGGTGGTGCAACACATTCATCATCCTGGGGAAAGACTTATATGGCTGTATGAAAATTTTCTAAACCAGTACAGCTTAGTATATATGCTATTCTCACAAGGGTTATATGCTAAAATTCTTGGCGGAACTATGTTTTTCTTCATTTGTAACTTTAAAACCGGATTTGTTGACAACTCTATGAACCAATGACTTAATGCAGTCTCTCTCATTTAGTTTTCTTCCACTATAGATACTCGGTGTGTATGAGTGGGAGGGATGCAACCCGATTCCCCCAGAGTTTTGGATTTTCCCGTCTTTGTTCCCTTTGCATCCAGGTTTGTTCAATTTCTTTTTACTGTAACTTGGTAAGTTCATCCGTTTGATGCATGTTACAGTAATTTCCATCTTTATCCGGTTAGATAACCGTAGGAAACGTGTCCAATCTATGTTGAGGAGAAAGGTTGTGACTTGAACTGAATTATTTCCTAGCCTTGGAAGATAAGATTTTTAGTCCTTATTGAACTATACATTTAGTTTTATCTCTGTAGCTTTCTAATCTAGCTTCTGTATGCTCAGCAAAAATGTACTGCTACTGCCGGTTGACTTACTTGCCTATATCGTATCTGTTTGGGAAAAGATTTGTTGGCCCCATCACCCCTCTCATTCTACAACTGAGAGAAGAAATGTACAATGAGCCATACAATGAAATTCAATGGGGCAAAGTACGCCATCTCTGTGCAAAGGTGAGTATATATGATCTGCACCTTGTACTTTAATTCATAGTTCATACTAAAATTGTTGAGAATATATACATCCCACATGGGAAAAATGGGACCTTTCCTATGAGTTTATAAGGGTTTGGGCCACTCCATCCATTGTCAATTGGTTTTGGATGCGAACCCCAAATTACTTTATCATGGTATCAGAGCGGGTTATCCACGTGTGCATGCCTAACGGCCACACGGGCTCCACGTCACCCAAAAATTGTCCACGTGTATGGCTTGAAAATTCGCCACACGTGCGGGGGCGTGTTGAGAATATATACATCCCGCATGGGAAAAATGAGACCTTGCCAATGAGTTTATAAGGGTTTGGGCCACTCCATCCATTGCCAATTGGTTGGATGTGAAGATTACTTTATCAAGGTCCCATGGGTTTATAAGGGTTTGGATGCGAACCTTGCCAATGAGTTTATAAGGGTTTGGGCCACTCCATCCATTGCCAATTGGTTGGATGTGAAGATTACTTTATCAAGGTCCCATGGGTTTATAAGGGTTTGGATGCGAACCCCAGATTATTTTATAAAAAATGAGATGTTTGTAACGACTCATCTATTTTTTAGTACAGGAGGATAACTACTATCCCCATGGCAAGTTTCAATGTTTGATGTGGGATTCTCTGAACATGGTTTATGAGCCTCTTCTTTCTTGCTGGCCCTTCAATAAGTTGAGAGAGAAGGCTCTTCAAGAAACTATTGAACACATTCATTATGAAGATGAAAATAGTCGATACATAACAATTGGATGTGGGGAAAAGGTAGTCAAATATTTAATTGAGGAAAAGTTGGGAGACATTGTGTAAAAAAATCTAATTTTTGATAATGAAACCTCAATTGTTTTTGGCAGCCGTTAATGATGCTTGCTTGCTGGATTGAAGATCCGAATGGAAAACCCTTTAAGAAGCATCTTGCAAGAGTTATAGATTACATATGGGTTGCAGAAGATGGAATAACTACGCAGGTCTGCATAGCTATTTTCTACAGCTTTGAACTCGGGCTTTCACTTGTACTTCTCTATTGGAAGTGCTACTTGGGCCATCAAAGAATATACTAATTGTGATACTTCATATGTACTTAGAGTTTTGGTAGCCAGGCATGGGATGCTAGTCTTTCTGTTCAAGCTTTGCTTGCTGGAAATCACACTGATGAACTTGGATCTGTACTTCAGAAAGCACATGAATTCCTAAACAAATCTCAGGTCTCCATGCTTAATGAGTCCTAAAAGCCTCCTCTTCTTGTTTTCTGTTAACCTTGAGCATCAAACCTATATTTTCTTCTTCTACATTCGGCTGGCTATAATATTTATTCGCTTGTGACACTATAGATTAGGGATAATCCTTCTGGTGACTTCTTATCTCGGTTCCGTCACATTTCTAAAGGTGGTTGGACTTTCTCTGACCGAGATCATGGATGGCAAGTGTCTGATTGTACTGCAGAGTGTTTGAAGGTGACTTTTCAATCCTGTGCTTTTCTGGATTTGAGGACTGAGCCTCATTCATAACAATCATATATTGCTTACTGGTTAATTATGTGTTATAACAGTGTTGCCTATTGCTTTCAATGATGCCGACGCAAATCGTGGGTGAACCAGTTGAATATGAGCGCCTGTATGATGCTGTCAATGTCATACTTTCTCTACAAGTGAGGACTAGTGTGAATTATCTATGAGTTTCTCTTGTACTGCATCTATATGTGTAACTTTATAGATCTATATACTTAACTCAAGCATCTAGCTCATTTGTATTTTTTCATTACTTCTTGTTTATATCACAAGTAGTAATCTTTATCATTTGGATCAGAATCCAAATGGTGGTGTATCAGCCTGGCAGCCAACAGGAGCTCCACAATGGTTGGAGGTAAACCGAGAAAATCTTATATATGAGCTAAGAATTTAAAAAGTTCTGTGATTTTATTGTGCGTCGTTACATTGACATGCATATACTTTCCCTCCTTATTCAGTGGTTCAATCCAGTAGAATTTCTCGAGGATGTCGTCATTGAATACGAGTAAACTTCTTCACCCAACATTTCATTCTTTGAATCCTTATCTCTAGACATACATTCGTTGAGTCCTAAACAATAGAGTCATGCAGGTATGTTGAGTGCACTTCATCTTCAATTCAAGCGTTAGCTTTATTCAGGAAGTTATACCCTGGGCATAGAAAGAAACATATCGATGATTTCATCACAAATGCAGCATGTTACCTTGAAGACATGCAGACACCTGATGGCTCATGGTATTTTTTTCCCTTTGATTGATATATTTGAGACATGTTTATGTTTGAACTTTGTTAATTGAAGAAAAGAAGTAGATCGTTTCAAAAAAAAGAAAGAAAAGTAGATTGACTAGTGCTATTACTTTCACAGGTATGGAAGGTGGGGAATCTGCTTCATCTATGGAACATGGTTTGCAATCCGAGGGTTGAAGGCTGCTGGTAGAACTTACAAAAATTGTGAGGCGATACGCAGAGGTGTTGAATTTATACTCAAAATACAGAGAAATGATGGTGGTTGGGGAGAGAGCTATACTTCTTGTACAAACAAGGTTTTTTCTTCTTTCTTTTTCATCTACCCCTTTACATGAAGGGGGGGTGGGGGTAGGATTCCCAAAGACTTGAGTGTCGAATATTTAACTGTTCAGCTATTTGTTCTGAGCTGTTAAATAATTGGCCAAAGGAAAGCATAATATTATCCCTTCAGGTAAAGTCAAATTATTCTGTGGATATGGTTGTACAGATCTATACACCTCTTCAAGGCGACCGGTCGAATTTGGTGCAGACTGCAATGGGACTAATGGGATTAATTCATGGGGGACAGGTTTGTATTTATTCATATCTTATGTGCTAGCCAATTCCCCAGTATCTATACTTCTTAACATATGTCCCCTCCTAAGTTGACAAATTGATATATTTTTCTTTTGGTTTTGTTGGTAATAGGCCGAGAGAGACCCTACTCCCATTCACAGAGCTGCGAAGCTTTTGATTAATTCTCAATTGGAAAATGGAGATTTTCCCCAACAGGTACCATTCTGTGTTTTGTTTTTATATACTGTGCATTGTGCAACAGGGATACTATCATATGTTACTCATCTTTCCTCTCTTTATCCTTTTGACAGGAACTGATGGGGGTTTTCAATGTCAATGCCATGTTACACTATGCAGCATACAGGAATATCTTCCCAATTTGGGCTCTCGGAGAATATTGTTCCCTTCCCTCCTTCTGGATAGATGTGTAGATGACTAGATGTACGTGTTTGTAAAACTCTAATATATACTTTGTGAGAAATTAATATGAGAAAGAACGATAGAATTCCTATTTTTTTTTTTTTTTTGATAAAAACAAGTTTTTCCAATCTAGTTTCTTGTGTTTACTATTCTCCTTAATGTAGCCCTCGCCGCTCATACTATAGTTAAGATTTGTTTTGTGTTCGTACTAGTGTGTTTTGTTTTCCCCTGAAGGCGAGTGTCCTAGGCAAGAAAGAATTCAGCTATTGAAGTTGCTCCTAGTTCTTGAAATTCAACACAAGGCATCCAAGACAAGGAGGACCGAGGCTAAGCTTAGCCATGGAACAACAACCATGTCCAATTGCACTTAGAGCTTGGAGATCCTCATAATCTTGTAGGCAGGGAACAAGTGTATACAATACATGTATGTTTATGTATAATACATGTATCTTATAATTAAAGTAAACTCCATCTTCAAATGGTTAAATTATTTTGATTGAAATAGCAATTTTATTAACTCAAAAGCAAATACATCAAACTGGGCAATGCACCTCACCTATTTGAACTTGATCCTCGATCACAAAAGTGAAAAGAAAAAGAAAAATACAAACTACCTTCTTTTCCTTTTTATTAGAAAGGGTTTTTGACCCATAAGGAAAAAAGTGCTCAAAATCTATTTATTTGTCTTTTTTTTTTCCGTGTATTTCATTGTTGATTTACTATTTGTTGAAGGATGTTGACATCTAGTGTGCCTCTTCAAACTAGGGTTTAGTTCTAGAGTTGTGATAGGAGAAAGTTCTAGATTTCCTAGTTATATTCGGATTCTGTTACCTTGTATGTACTTTGTAAATCCTTATATAAAGGGCTCCTATTATCAATAATAGAACACACTATTTTCTCTCATCATTCTCTCGAATCATATTTTCCTACAACACGTTATCAACACGAGCCCTAAAAACCAAAACCCTAAAAAACCCGAAAACACTCCTCACCAAAGTTGCCACGTACAAGCCCTAGCCCGAGCTAGCCACACCGCCTGCTGCAGCCCTGTGCCTGCTGTCCCCGCAGCCCCTGCCCCCTGCGCACCCCCGTGTCTGCTGCCCCCACAGCCCTTGCACACCCCGTGCCTACTACCCCTGCAGCCCCTGCGCACCTGTGTGCCTGCTGCCCCCGCAGCCCCTGCGCACCTGTGTGCCTGCTGCCCCCGCAGTCCCTGCGCACCCTTGTGCCTGCTACCCCTGCAGCCCTGGGCTACCCTTGCTAGCCCACGCTAGCGTCTGCCTCTAACAACCAGCCTGCCTGCCCCCCCTGCAGCCTGCCTCCTGCTCACGCTGCTGCCTACCTAGCACCCCCGCGCACCTGCTGCTGCCTCGCTGCTCTAACACGCCTGCATAAACACACGCGTGTTTTCAACCCCTGAATCAACAAGTAAGTTTTTGGATTAAAGTTCCCGCTTTCTTGTCTTTTAAATTTCTTTATTTTATTCGAGGATTTGCAACCGGCCCTTATCCTCCATCCCACCTTTCTATAATGTGGGTTCGATTATTTAATAAGCAGAATTGTGGGGATTTACGCTATATACGAACTCAGAGAGTTCGTGATCGTCGGACTAAGAGCGTCCGCAAGCATCGATCTTTGACCATATTAAACATCATTGTTTCGGTCTAATCCAAATAAACTTGGAAATTGATTTCTTAGTAGCATAGCTCGAAAATCTTATTATTAGTGATTTTACTCCGATACTAATATATTTCTTCTTCTTATTTTCAGGATGTCGAATGAACCAAGACTTGACTTTCTCATGCTTGACTCAACGGGTTCAGAATACCATAGCTGGGTAACCGACTTTGAGAACCACCTCACTTCTTTCGGGATATTACCCGTAATCCAGCCACCAAATCCGGATCACGTTTATAGCCACTAAGAATGCTCGAGCAGTCATCTTGATGTGACGACACATGGATAAATCACTCCGTTTGGAGTATACGTCGATTAGAGGTGCAAGAGAATTATGGGTAGCGCTAGAAGAGTGTTTTGGCAATGTCCAAGATTCCCTCCTCCCTGATTTGAAGGTCCAATAGAGCAACCTGTGTGTTGTTGACTTCAAAACTGTTGATGAATATAATTCAGAAGCTCTTCGCCTCAAATCCATGTTGAGGTTTTGTGGACAGCCTGTCATAGAGCAAGCGCTAATTGAGAAAATTATCTCCACCTTCCCCGTCTCAACAATCTTGGTATTAAAGCAATATCGAAACGAATACAATGTTGGACGGATCACGAGGTTTAATAGGCTTATCAATGTTATGTCCGTTGATGAAAAACATGATAACATACTCGTGTAGAATTATAATTCAAGGCCCGTTGGAACTAAAAGCATTCATGAGGCGAATTATAATGCACCCAAAGGAAGGTGTAAGGAGCGGAACCCTAAGAATAAGGGACATGATGGGTGTGTGGGTCCATATAACCTCCCTAACAAGGAAGGTAACCGCAACACTGGAGCGGGTACATGTGGTGGTAACGCTACACGTGGGAGAGGTGGCCGTGGTTCCGCCGGCTATGGTAGTGGCGCCATGGACTGTGATGGTGGCGCCAACCCTCCTAGGGAACGTCCATAACGTGCACCTCAATTAATGGGAGGCAAGCACAATGACACGTGTGTCATCGATGTGGATCAAGTGAGCATTGGTTCAAACAATGCATAGCAAGCGAGCAACTAGCTGCAAGATACAAGGCATACAGGGACCTGATGGAGCAAGAGGTCTGCCTTGAAGAAGAAGAAGAAGAAGAAGATGGTGAAGACGTCAATCTCACCATAGAGGACTTCATAGCTGGAGATGAAGTGCACAAGGATGCCGGAGACTTTGATTGGATTAGTCCTTTTTATTTTCCAAGTATTATGTAATGGCAATTATGCCTTAGTCAATAAATGACATTTTGTTTTTAACTCTTTCTCACTAGGCTCACCCAATTAATTGTGATGTCTAGGAAAGGTTTGAACTGAGAGAACGGTTTTAAAAGAGAGCTTTGCTCCACCAAAATCTCGCCTTACCATACCTGGTCACAACTAAATTGGAGTTACCAAATGGATTGAGTGACTACAATTTGTCTAAGTTTGATTTTTATTTTTTGGATTAGACTTTGGTTAAGAAACTTTGATGTAATCATTGGCTATTTTTATTAATAAAGTATCATTTTATTATTTAATGTCTTGGACATATTTTAATTCCGAACTTTATTATTTTCCAGTATGTTTCCTGGAGAGCTAGAATGCCTCATGGATAGTGCAACCACACATACTATTCTTCAAAGTAGGCAACTTTTTCTATGGATGACGCCTACTCGATCTTCTGTGACTACAATGGCTAGATCATCATGGTAGAGGACCAGCCCAATTTATGTTGCCAAATGGTACAAACATTAATGTCACCGAAGTTCTATATGCTCCTAGGGCCAGAAGAACCCTATTGAGTTTTAAAGATATAAGAGCCAATGGTTTTCATGTGGAAACACATTGTGAGAATGGACAAGAGTTCCTTTGCATTACCTCTAATGACTACGGATATAAACCAGTATTAGAGAAATTTATATGTCGCTCTAGTGGGTTGTATGCAACCACTATCTGAATCATTGAATCCAACTGTCACGCCCAGAATTTGAATAATAAATTCAAATCCGAAACATGAATATAATAACCAATACAAATATCATCCTGAATTTTTTTTTATAAACCAACATCTCACAAACCATAACACAAACCTCGTAGCAAACTATCTCTCAGGTCAAATATTACAATACCAACATAAATAAAACGTTGGGCTCAAAAGAGTCTTCAAACACACCAAAACAGACCAAGTGCTGACCTCAACCCTGCTGCCCTACTCAGCTTGCTCTCCACCCTGATTATCCTGACCTGCAGGATTATCCGATACACCGTTTGAATAGTGTACCGGGATTGCAACAACACAAAATCCGGTAAGCTTTTTGCAAAGCTAGTGAGTAAAAAAGACATGAACGGTTGATTTATTAAATCACAATTCTTTTAACTCAAGTAAACAACCAACAATCTCAACATCCACAAAGAAAACGTCAAACAACTCACGGAAAAACAACAAGGAATACATTCCCTCAATCTCCTAACCACAAATATCACCACTTTGGTCCCATCCCACAACATGTTAGAGCTCTAACTACGTCGTACCTGTCACCTTGGCCTAGGTTCAAGTAACAACATATTCTCAGGTTAACTTAATAACCCTCGAACTTTGGACCTCCCTGTCCTCAAAACAATATACTTCGGTTAACATTTAACCGTCGAACTTTGGACCTTTTCCCTGTCCTCAGAACACATACACTCCAGTTATCATTAAACCAAAGAACCTTAGACCATTTGGTCCTCTGAACCCTATATTCTGTACTTTCTAATCAACTCACAAGGTCAACATACTTATCAAAAACATTCATCAATCATCATTATCACAATTAATCATGGCAATTGCACAAACAATATCATATCATAACAAGCTATCACAATTGCACACACACCTCAATGTCACACCATTTCATATATAATCACGTATATATATATATATATATATATATACGTAATCATCCACTCAGGAATGACCACTAATACCAACTATAGTTCACACGGAGTAAAAACCAAGAAATTCATTTTTTATATACTTAAAAACTCATTCCTTAAATCCATTTTTCATGCATAGCAATTAATTGTGCAATAAGAAAATTCGGTTCGTAAATGAACCATGTGAGATTTACTCACCTCTAATCCTACTGCATCATCTCAACAGCTCAAAATACGATTCACAATCGTCCGCCAACTCAAACCGTCAATCACCTAATCAAATACGGTCTCAACTGAGCACACAATTCATAAAACGTACTTATACGAAGATCCAACGGTCGGATCTTCACCCGTGACCACACAAAGTCATCGGGACATTCCTACGATCAATATATCAAAACTACTAGTCGATTGGACGATCCGATCTTCACAGATCACAAATCAAACGATCGAAATTGTAAAATTCATAACTTAATCATACGATCTCCAAAATTTACATGCTATATATAGAAATGATCATATCGACATATAGAACATAAAAATGGGCAGAAACTGCCCTTGGGATCCCTGGAGGTGGCCGGAAAGGCCGCCGGAGATAGGGACAGATCCGCTGTCGACCACCTCCTATGGTGTCGGGGCCGGGCTTTTCCTCTTCGTTTAATCATTTTGAGCAACTTTCATAACTAGCTTGAAGTCAGAAAATGAAAGAAAGTGGTCGAAAATTACCTAGAACAGTCCGGTTTGGCCGGAAATTTTCCAGAAACCGGCGAGCTCCAGTTCGACGTAAAAACTTCCACCACTCACCTCGATCCCTTCTGGATACTTGTTCAAAAACTCAAGGCGAGTTCACCAGGCCAAGAATCACAAGGAATAGTGGTCTGTAACTGGAGATATCTGGATCGAAAGGTTGTTTTTCGATCTAGAAGGGTTGAGCCCTGACGAACGTGAAATCGATCTACCCAGGTCCGTTCCTTCTTGGTGCTTGTTCAAGAAGTTGAGGCGAGTCCAATGAGACAAAAATCACGAGAATTGGTGTCCTGTAACTCGAGATATCTAGATCGACTTGAAATCGGCTCAAAACGGAGCCAAGTCCACCGTCACCGCTTTCAGCCTTGTTGAGGTGCAAGGCTGCCACTGGCAGTTGCGCAAGGTCGAGGAAAAGCTAATAGAGGTGGTCCGACGTCTTAAGGAGGCATGAGGAGGGAGAGATCAGCTGGTGAATAATTGCTCTGTTTTGAGCTCGTTTCGGCTGAGAGAGAGAGAAAACGAAAGAGAAGAGGAAGAAAACAGCTGACAGAAATGGAAACCCTAAATGGGGAAAGTTTCCAAAAATATATATACTAAACTTGGAAATTATTCTAAATGAGATAACTAATTCATACAAATTCCGATCCTTGTGTTCCGCATAAGCACGGACTCGTATCGACGAGCTCTACAACTTTCATGAAGGAAGTTTTCCCAAATTTCGTACGTATCAAAAGTCGATTTGTCGTAACTCTAAATAATGTTCGGTTTCTAAAATAAAATCGTTCGAACTAATTCCACAACTTCTCCAAGCTTCGAACTCGCTCCCACTACTGCGAAATCATTTCTAAAAAACCATGGAATTTAATTTGGATTTTTTCGGGGTATTACACCAACCATGTCATGAGAGACGACTTATGGGATTCTGACACATATAGGCTTTGGCATGACCGTTTGGGGCACCCAGGTCGTGATATGATGATCCGTATACTAAAGAATTCACACGGACATCCATTTTTCAAAACAAAAAAAAAAGTCAAATCCAAAATTCGGTCTAAGGAAGGGCACTCGCGCCATATGGCACCTCTCCTAGGCAAAACCGGCCATCATTGGCTGGAGTCGCCTACCCCCTGGGGCCCAAAGTTGGCTTTGACGCCACCAATGCCTCCTTGGCCCAATTTTATGCTTCTATAGCTTATCTTTCGTTTTGGAAAGTCTGCTCTTTAGCAAAGTTAGGATCTAAACCATCCTATGCAAAGGACACTAAAGAAAATATACCATTCTTATAAATAATCCAAGGTGATATTTGTGGACCTATTCAACCATCTTGCGCACCATTTAGATATTTTATGGTGTTGGTTGATGCATCGACACGCTGGTCACATGTCATGCTATTGTCCACAAGGAACGCTGCAGTTGCTAAACTCCTTGCACAAATGATTAAATTAAGGGCTCACCACCCTAATCATCCGATTAAGTCAATACATCTTGACAATGCTGGGGAGTTTACATCAAATTTTTTGATGATTATTGCTTGTCCATTGGGATTGAGGTTGAACATCATGTTCCTCATGTTCACACCCAAAATGGCCTCGTAGAAGCCGCCATTAAAAGACTTCAAATGGTTGCTAGAGCATTGGTTATGCACACCAATCTCCCTGTTTCTTCTTAGGGCTATGCAATATTGCATGCAGCCGTGCTTATTAGTCTGAGGCCTACTGCCACTCAACCTTTTTTTGCGTCCCAGATGGTTACTAGATATGAGCCTGATGTCTGACACTTACGCATACTTGGGTGTGCAGTTTATGTGCCAATAACGCCGCCACAGTGCGCCAAAATGGGTCCTCAAAGACGATTAGGCATTTATGTTGGATATGACTCTCCAACCACTATCTGCTACTTAGAACCCTTGACAGGCGATCTCTTTACCTCTAGATTTGAGGATTGTCACTTTGATGAGACAGTCTTCCCGTCGTTAGGGGGAGATAAGAACACTAATGTTCAACAGGAACGATAGGAATTGTCGTGGTCTGTCCCCACTTTGTCTCATCTTGATCCCCGAACAACACAGTTTGAAATTGAAGTGCGGAGAATTCTCGATCTTCATAAAGTAGCAGATTCGATGCCTGATGAGTTTTCTGATATCGCTAAAGTGACGAGATCACACATACCTGCTGGAAATGTACCTGCAAGGATTGATATCTCCAAAAGTGGAGGATATGACGCCATACTTAGGGGAGAAAGGCATGGCGCCGCCGTCCCTAGTAGAGATGGCATTGTGGCTAAGGCTAGCCTCCCTGCAAGGAAACGAGGGAGGCCTAAAGATTCGATGGATTCTTGTCCAAGAAAGAAAGCGAGCTTGGCACAAAAAGATTCATTAATCATCGATATAGATAATCGGTCTCATGAAGATATTCCAGATTATGGTTATGTCTAAGAGACATCATTGGGGGATGTTCCAATCTCAGAACTAATTCTAGAGAATGAGAGATCTCCATGAATTACACTAGTGTACATGAGACGTTGAAGAGAAACTTTATTATCCTTGATGATGTGTTTGTATATTCTATTTCTCAAGGAATCATAGAACATAATGATATCGAACCTCGCTCTGTTGAAGAATGTTAACGAAGAGCGAATTGGCCTAAATGGTGAGATGCGATCCAGGCTGAATTGGATTCACTAACAAGGGTAAATAGTTAAATATGATACCTGTGATATCTTTAGGAAGTCATGTGCTTTCTTAAGTATAGGTCCAAATTCATTATGGAGATTCCCAGCAAGAAAAACTTGGATTGCAAGAGAACAATCCCAAGTCTGGCTACCAAAACTCTGAATCTTGATTCCATCTTCACCAAGCCAAATATAATCATCAAGTCTAGGAAGATGCTTCTTAAAAGCTTCTCCGCTAGGATCCTCAACCCAATAGGCAAGCATCGTCAATGGCTGTCCAAATGAAATGGCATCCATTATTAGATCATTAGAATTAACCAGCAGGAACATATATACACCCAATCACCCATGACTAGGCCAGCTCTCACCTTTTCGATACATCCAATGGTAATGTAGCGACTGTTCTCATCTTCATAATGGATTTGGTCAATGGTAAATTGAATAGCATTGTCTCTGATCTTCTTAAAGGCCACCAAGCAAGAAGACGCTCACAAACATGGTAAAGAGTGTCCCACATAAAACGTTGTACCCTTCCATGAGGATAGTAGTTATCTTCCTACATTAATCAAATAATATGTATACCAGTTTGTTTAAGCTTGCATAATGGTATGGACTAAGCCACCAAAACATAGAGTCGCCTTTGCACAATGATGGCGCACTTTACTCCACTTAATTTCACTGTAAGGTTCACAGTAAATTTCTTGTCTCAATTGTTCAACGAGAGGAGTGATTGGGCCAACAATTTTTTTTGCATAAAAGTAGGACATAGGTAGGTAAGTTAACCTACAGTAGCACAACATCTTTGCTGCAATGCACATGTGAAGTAGTACTAATAACATGTGAAGTGGTACTAATAAGAAATAGAAAGTACTGAATAAAATTTTGCAGACTAATTATATTTATTTTTAAATGGATGAAAAGGAAGCAGAGTGGGGTAAGTCCAAAACTCCGGGGGTATATAGGGTTGCATCCTTCCCAATCATAAACACCAAGTATCTGTAACACAACAAGTAAACTCAGCCAACGATATCACGCATGATACAAATCCAGCATAAAAGCTGGCTTGCTTTCTAGTATTTCATATCGCCAATCCAGGTCTTTCCCCATGAAGCAGAATATTGTGCACCATTGCTGTCAAGAATCCATTTTCGGGCCCTTGCACAGGCATTATCTCAACCACCCTCAGTGCCTTCTCCAAGAATACGCATCATGTTGAAGGAAATCGACTTATGTGTGCCTAATCAAACTAGGATTAGTTCCATGATTGTAATAGGAGAGAATGTTCTAGAATTCCTAGTCCTATTCGAATAGTTTTCCTTGTACCATTAGAACATGTATTTTGTAATCCCTATATATAGGACTCCTATTCTCAATAATGAAATACACAATTCTCTCATCAATCTCTCTCGAATCCTTTATTTTTAAACACGTTATCAGAAAAATACGTTATCAGCACGAGCCCTAACCACAAAAATTCAAAACCCAAAACTGAAATCTTCCTCACCATTAACTTCACCACATCTGCACCTAGCCCGCGCTAGCCTACCTCCTACTACCCTTGCAGCTCTGTCGCATGCCTGCTGCCCTCGCAGCCCTCCCTGCACGTCAGTCTCCCTGTTGCCATCTCGCGCCCATGCGCCTGCTGCTCCTGCAGCGCTTCTGCAAGGCAACTCTCGGCCCCTATGTTCGGCAGCAACTGCTTGCTGCTGTCCACACACCTACCGCACACCATCAAGCCATCCAAGGCCTTCCCACTTAATCTACATCAACTACAAGTTCAAGATTTCAAGGTTTCAAGCTCCAAACAAACAAGTAAGTTTTTAAAATTAAAGTTCCTGCTTTTGAAATTTACTTTCTTCTTCTTTTTCTCGGGGACTTGCAACCTCCCTTCTTCTACATCCCACCTTTCTTATAACGTGGGTTCGATTCTTGAAAAGCGGAATCGTGGGGATTCATGCTATAAACGAACTAAGAGCGTCCGTAAGCATCAATTTATGACCATATAAATATCATTGTTTCCGTCTAATCCAAAATTTCGTGGAAATCGATTTCTTGGTAGCATTGCTCGGAAATCTTGTTATTTATTAGTTGTTGTGGAAGTTTTAACTCCGAAACTAATATACTTCTTCTTCTTGTTTTTAGGATGTCGAAACTGAAGCTCGACTTTCCAATACTTGACTCAACTGGCTCAGAATATCATAGTTAGGTCACGAATGTTGAAAACTATCTCACTTCAAAAGGGATCCTACCCGCAATTCAAGCACCAAACCCTGCGCTTATTTTTGAGCGTACGGCTACAAATAATGCCACCGCTCTCATCTTGATAAGACACCACATGGATAAATCACTCCGCTTGGAATACATGGAGATCAAGGATGATAGCGAATTATGGGTTGCGCTAGAAGAGCGCTTTGGTAATGACAAGGACTCCTTCCTCCCCGAATTGAAGGTTCAATGAAGCAATCTACGATTTGCCGACTTCAAGTCCGTAGCTGAATATAATTCAAAAGCACTACGCCTCAAAACCATGTTGGGGTTCTGTGGACAACCCGTCATGGAGCAAGAGCCAATTGAGAAAACCCTCTCCACCTTCCCTGTCTCAGCAATTTTGGTACCCAAGCAATACAGAGGTGAGTACAATGCTAGACGAATCACGAGATTTGATCAGCTTATCAATGTTATGTCCGTACGTAGCTGAAAAACATGATAATATCCTCGTGAAGAATTATAATTCAAGGCCAATCAAAACTAAGAGCATTCAAGAGGCGAATTATAATAATGCACCCAAAAGAGGGCGCAAGGAGAGGAACCCTAAAAATAAGGGACAAAACGGATGTATTGGTCCATACAACCACACTACAAAGGAAGGTAATCGTCAAAATGAAGCACAGACATGTGGTGATACATGGCAACATGGGAGAGGAGGCCGTAGGGCTCCAGGACATGGTGAAGCCATCTAAGGCTGTTGGAATGGAGTCAATCCCTCTAGGGGATGCCAACCGAGTGAAAACAATGCACCTCAATTAAAGGGAGGCAATCATAATGACGTGTGTCATCGATGTGGATCAAGTGAGCATTGGTTCAAGAAATGCAATGCAAGCAATCAATTAGCTGCGCGTTCCAAGGTATATAGCGACCTAAGAGAGCAAGAAGTCTATCTTGCCGAAGAAGGAGATGATGGTGATGACAATGATGTCAACCTCACAATAGCGGACTTCAAATCTGACAAAGAATTGCATAAGGATGCTGCAGATTTTGATTAGTATCCTTTATTTTTCCAAGAATTATGTAATGGAAATTATGCCTTAATCAATAAAATGACTTATTGTATTAACTCTTTCTCACTAGGCTCATCCAAGAGTAATTGTGATGTCTAGGAAAGGTTTGAACTGAGAGAACGGTTTTAAAAGTGAGCAATGCTCCACCAAAATCTCGCCTTACCGTACCTGGTCACAACTAAATTGGAGTTAACGAATGGATTGAGTGACTACAATTTGTCTACGGTTTGATTTTTCTTTTGGATTAGATTTTGGTCAAGAAACTTTGATGTAATCATTGGCTATTTTATTGATAAAGTATCGATTTTTTTTTTTTTGAAATGTCTCAGACATATTTTAATTTCGAACTTTATTATTTTTCAGTATGTTTCCCGGAGAGCTAGAATGCCTCGTGGATAGTGCAACTACACATACAATCCTTCAAAATAGGCAATTATTCCTATGGATGATGCCTACTCGATCTTCTATGACTACAATGGTTGGATCATCACAATTGATTCATGGTAGAGGACCAGCCCAATTTATGTTGCCTAATGGCACAAATATAAATGCCACTGAAGCTCTTTATGCTCCTAGGGCTGGAAGAACCCTATTGAGCTTCAAAGATATAAGAGCCACTGGTTTTGATGTGGAAACACATTGTGAGAATGGACAAGAGTTCCTTTGCATCATCACCTCTAATGACTATGGACATAAAAGAGTCTTAGAGAAACTTATGTGTCGATCTAGTGGGTTTTATGCAACCATTATTCGAATTATTGAATCCAATCATGTTATGAGAGATGATCTATGGATTCCAACACATATAGGCTTTGGCACAATCATTTGGGACACCCAGGTCGTGATATGATGATCCGTATATTAAAAACTTCACACGGACATCCATTCTTTCGAACGAAAAGAAGTAAAAATCATATTTTGGACCACAGAGGAGCCCTTGTGCCTCACGGCACCGTCCCCCTCCAAAACTCGCCATCACAGGCCGACGCCACTGTCCCCCTGTTGCCCAAGGGTGGCTTTGATGCCACCTATGCTCCTTTGACTCCAATTCCTACTTCTAAAGTCCATTGTGACTTCATGACTCAACCAAAATCCTCATTGGTTGTTTCTAAAGCCCATCATTCATTCTACAAAGCCTGCTCTTTAGCAAAATTAGGATCGAGACCATCCTATGCAAAGGACACTAAAGAAAATATACCATTCTTGCAACGAATCCAAGGTGATATTTGTGGACCTATTCAACCACCTTGCAGACCAATTAGATATTTTATGGTGTTGGTTGATGCATCGACACGCTGGTCACATGTCATGCTATTGTCCACAAGGAACATTGCATTTACTAAACTCCTTGCCCAAATTATTAAGTTAAGGGCTCACTACCCTGATCATTCTATTAAGTCTATAAGACTAGACAATGATGAGGAGTTTACATCAAAAAACTTTTGATGATTATTGCATGTCCATTAGGATTGAAGTTGAACATCTAGTTCCTCAGGTTCACACCTACAATGGTCTCACAGAAGCCGCCATTAAACGACTACAAATGGTTGCCAGAGCATTGGTAATGCGCACTAATCTCCCTATTTTTGCTTGGGGCTATGCAATATTGCATGCAGCTGTGCTTATTCGTCAGAGGCCCACTGCCACTCAACCCTTCTCTGCGTCCCAGATGGTGACTGGATATCAGCATGACGTCTCACATTTACGCATATTTGGGTGTGCAGTTTATGTGCCAAATGCGAAGCCACAGCATACCAAAATGGGTCCTCAATGACTATTAGGCATTTATGTTGGATATGAGTCTCCAACCATTGTTCGCTACTTAGAACCCTTGACAGGCAATCTCTTTACCGCTAGATTTGCAGATTGTCACTTTGATGAGACAATCTTCCAGTCGTTAGGGGGAGATACGAACATAAATGTTCAACAGGAATAACAGGAATTGTCGTGGTCTGTCTCCACTTTGTCTCATCTTGATCCCCGAACTGCACAGCCCGAAATTGAAGTACGAAGAATTCTCGATCTTCATAACGTAGCAGAATCGATGCCTGATACGTTTTCTGATATCTCTAAAGTGACGAGATCACATATACCTGCTGCAAATGTGCCTGCAAGGATTGATGTCCCTAAAATTAGAGGACATGATGCCATCTCAAGGGTACCTGAGCATGGCGCCAATGTCCCCTCCCATGGTGACGTTGTGGTTAGGCCAACGGCCCATGCCATGAAGTGTGGGAGGCCCATAGGTTAGATGGATTCTCGCCCAAGGAAGAAACCGAGTTTGGCACAAAATAATCCATTAATCACTGAAATAAATAATCCATCTCATGAGAATATTCCGGATTATGGTTATGTCCAAGAGACATCATTGGGGGACACTCCAATGTTAGAACCAATTCCAGAGAATAGAGAGATATCCATGAATTACACTAGTGTACATGATGACGGATAGAATTCTATTGCTATTGATGATGCCTTTGCAAATCATGTTGCAAAAGGAATTATAGAATATGATGATATCGAACCTCGCTCTGTTGAAGAATGTTAATGAAGAGCAGATTGGTGTAAATGGAAAGATACGATCCAGGCCGAATTGAATTCACTAGCGAAGAGACAAGTATTTGGGCCTATAACGCAGACACCCCCAGATATAAAGCCTGTTGGCCATAAATGGGTCTTTGTTAGAAATTGTAATGAGAAAAATGAGGTGGTTAGATATAAAGCCTGCCTCGTGGTGCAAGGTTTCTCACAACGCCATAGAATCGACTATGAGGAGACATATTTTCCTATAATGGATGTTATCACGTTTCGCTTCCTTGTCAGTGTGGTAGTTTCTGAAAAACTTGACATGCAGCTTATGGATGTGGTTACAGCATATGTCTTTGGGAACTAGATTCAGAGATATCTATGAAGGTTCCAGATGGACTTCAATTACCTAAATCAAGTAGCTCTAAACCACGGAGCGCGTTTCCTATAAGATTGAAACGCTCACTATATGGATTGAAACAATCCGGATGGATGTGGTATAACCGTCTAAGTGACTACTTGATTGGGAAGGGATATGTCAACAATGAAATATGCCCATGTGTGTTTATTAAAAGGACAAGTTCCAGATTTGCAATTATAGCAGTTTATGTTGATGACATGAACCTAATTGGAACTCTAGATGAGTTAAGAGAAACTGCTAAGTACTTGAAATCCAAATTTGAGATGAAAGACCTTGGGAAGAAATCGAGCACCGTAGTGATGGGATTATGATCCATCAGTCAGCGTATACTCAGAAATTACTAAGGCGCTTTAATGAAAATAAAGAAAAGCTTGTGAGTACTCCATGATTGGCCGTAGTCTTGAACCCAGAAAAATCCGTTTCGTCCAAAGGATGAGGATGAAGAGTTATTAGAGGCCGAAGTGCCCTATTTAGGTGCAATAGGCGCATTATTATACTTAGCTCAATGCATAAGACTAGATATCTCATTCGCAGTGAACTTGTTAGCTCGACATAGCTCTACGCCAACACACTGCCATTGGATTGGTGTAAAGACAATCTTTCGATACTTGAGAGGTACGATTGATATGGGCCTATTTTATCCCTACAGAGAAAAGAGGAATCATAGAAAATTGGGATCGTACCCCAAGAGGCAAGATGCCGCCGTCCATAGCATGACCGTCGGCCATGCCGCCGCTATCCAAGGTGGCCGGCCGGAGTCCTCCTCCTCCACTTCATAAAAATGACAATGATGTTGATGGGTTTTGCTGATGCGGGGTACCTTTCTAACCCTCATAAAGGTTATTCCCAAACCAGTTATGTCTTTACCATGGGAAGCACTGCGATATCTTGGAGGTCTACAAAATAGACCCTCGTTGCTACTTCCTCAAATCATGCAGAGATTATTGCTCTACATGAAGCCGTGCGTGAATGTATATGGCTAAGGTCTGTAATTAGACATATTGGAGGAAGTTGTGGTTTGAAGACTACCATAGATGGACCTATATGCATTTATGAGGATAATGCAGCTTGTATTGAGCAAATGAAGTTTGGTTTCATCAAGGGTGACAACACCAAGCATATATCGCCTAAGTTCTTTTGTAATCAGCAACAACAATCACTTCTAAAGATTGAAGTGAATCAAATCCGATCAGAGGATAATGTAGCGGACTTATTCACTAAGTCGTTACCTAAATCCACCTTTGAGAAACATGTGAAGTGCATCGGATTGAGAAAGTTATCCGAACTCCAACGATTATAGCGATCAGGGGGCACTACAACAGAAAGGCTTTTTAGCGACTAAGTTTTCTGCGAGGAATTTATTTTCCTCAGTAAATGTCACTTTTTACGAGGAATATTTCGATTTCTCATTAAATGTCATTAGGTTTTCTACGAGAAACATATTTTCCTCAGTGTACACCACTTTCCACGATGAATATTTTAGTTCATCACTGAAGGTAACCATAATTCGGTCTTCTAAATCATCATGTTATTAGCGAGGAAATATGAAACATAGGTGAGGAATGTTTTCATCGCAAAAACGACATTCAACGAGGAAATAACGATTTCGTCGTTATTAGTTTGGCGCAAAATTATGTAAAACCCGCCAAATTCAATAGCGACAAAATTATGGTTTCCTCACTAAAAGACAGACTTTTACGAGGAACTATTTCCTCGTCAACAGAAGTAATTAGGGAGGAAATAACGATTTCGTCGTTATTTGTTTGGCGGAAAATTATGTAAAACCCGCCAAATTCAATGGCGACAAAAGTATGGTTTCCTCGCTAAAAGTCTGCCTATTACGAGGAACTATTTCCTTGTCAAAAGAAACAATTAGGGAGGAAAT
Organism: Rosa chinensis; assembly: GCF_002994745.2. NCBI lineage: Eukaryota > Viridiplantae > Streptophyta > Magnoliopsida > Rosales > Rosaceae > Rosa > Rosa chinensis. Next base: position 66,204,739 of record NC_037089.1, read on the forward strand.
AACACTTTCGTCGTTATTTGTTTGGCGGAAAATTTTGTAAAACCCGCTAAATTCAATGGCGACAAAGTATGGTTTCCTCACTAAAAGACAGACTTTTACGAGGAACTATTTCCTCGTCAACAGAAGTAATTAGGGAGGAAATAACGATTTCGTCGTTATTTGTTTGGCGGAAAATTATGTAAAACACGCCAAATTCAATGGCGACAAAAGTATGGTTTCCTCGCTAAAAGTCTGTCTATTACGTGGAACTATTTCCTTGTCAAAAGAAGCAATTAGGGAGGAAATAACACTTTCGTCGTTATTTGTTTGGCGGAAAATTTTGTAAAACCCGCTAAATTCAATGGCGACAAAGTATGGTTTCCTCACTAAAAGACAGACTTTTATGAGGAACTATTTCCTCGTAAAAAAGAAGCAATTGGCAAGGAAATAACGATTTCATCATTATTTGTTTGGTGAAAAATAATGAAAAACCCGCCAAATTCAATGGCGACAAAAGTATGGTTTCCTCGCTAAAAGTTCATCTTTTACGAGGAACTATTTCCTTGTAAAAAAGAAGCTATTAGTGAGGAAATAACAATTTTGTCGTTAATTATTTGGCGGAAAATTATGTAAAACCTGCCAAATTCAATGACGACAAAACTATGGTTTCGTTGCTAAAAGTCCGTGTTTTACGAGGAACTATTTTCTCGTCAAAAGAAGCATTTAGCGAGGAAATAACGATTTAGTTGTTATTTGTTTGGCGGAGCATTATGTAAAACCCGCCAAATTTAATGGCGACAAAACTATTGTTTCCTCGCTAAAAGTTTGTGTTCTGTGAGCAACAATTCCCTCATCAAAAGAAGCATTTTCATAGGACAATTACGATTTCGTCTTTGTTAGTTTTGTAGAGAAAATTGTATAAGACCCTCCAAATTTAATAGCAATGAATGATTTCCTCGCCATCAATACATTTAGCGAGGATCTATAATTTCGTCATTGTAGATTTTGGTGGGAAAAAAATATAATTAGGGGGGGAATTGGCTGTATTAAAAAAAACAGACTACCATATTATTTTTTGGCGGGCACCAAAAAAAAAAAACATAAAACAAAAACCAATATTATAAATAGATAACGACCAAACCCTAACATTAGTTTTCTCTCATAGCAGCTTTCTTTGTTGATCCAAAAAATAATTTTGCCACAATTGATATAGAATCATAGAAAGTTACCCAAAAAAAAATACATAAAACAAAGCTAGACAAAAAAAATTCTATTCTACAGGTAAAAGAAATAAAAAAACTGCACTGTTTATAAAAAGAGTGGTTCTATTTAGACCTCCGTATTTGCTATATAGACCTCCTTTAATTTTTGAACAATTTTATTTCCTACTTTACCCCTCTGGAACTGGAACCGTTGCACATGTCTTTGTCTTCTATCTTATCCTCCCTGTATTTCCCAGTTTGTTTCATAATTGTTATCTACAACTTCACTTCTTTTAATTGAAATTGGGATATCAGTCGATTATGACAATTGAATAAAGACGCTTCAACTTCTTGATGTGAGTTTACTTTTATATGCCATAACCATTTCTTATTATTTGTTTTAGTATTATGAATTACAACTTGATTATCTAGCACCATGACCTGATACAAGGTTGATTTCCTAATTATACCAAAGATTTTATAGGGAGATCCATTATAAGAATATTGATAAGAGTCTGAGAATATTTTTCAAATACTTGATCAGCCATGGCACAGGCCAATGACCCCAAACCCTCACTGTGACTGTTGTTAATTCGCTTTAGGGTAGGGTGATTGATATCCAGCAGTGGGGAAAGAAAGAAGAGAAACTAAGAAACAAATAATGAAAGAGAAACAGAGAGATAGGGAGGGAGGAGAATATGGAAGAGTGTGGCCTCAATTTTTAAAGGGGCATAATAGGAAAAATAAATTTTAAAAAATTTAAGGAGGTCTACATAGTAAATGTGGAGGTCCGACTAGAATCACCCTTATAAAAAAAAGAAAAAAAAGACATAGAAAATGGTCACGAAGACAGAAAAAAAAAAATAGAGAATGAAAAAAAAAATCATGAAGGTCTTCTAAGTGATTTGAACACTGAAGAATTGTGCAGCGGTCTTACTAACTGAACTAGCAAGGCATTCGTTATACATAGCTTCTAATATATACATATATATGGCTCTTCTATTGATGGATCCCTTTTTTGGGTCATGTTAAGCGATCACTTAGTAGACCCACTTTTCGAACATAAATTCATATCTTAATTGTTCAGTTTTTAGATATATATGAGTAGATCATCTCTGCAAATTTTTAATCAAATTGATAAGCATTAAGGTATTCATAACTGTGATTTACAATTATGAACACAAAGGGTTCAGGTTGACAGATTCAGTTCGTCCATTGATTTAATCTAGTTCGATATCTTAATGATAATCGATTTGGCTGAAAATTTGCAGAAATGATCTATACATTAAGTCCTAAAAACTGAATGGTCGAGATGTCGAAATACGATGGATAAGTGGGTCTCATAAGGGATCCCTTAGTGGAAGTGCCCTGTGTGTGTAGGGCACTTCCACTAAGGGATCCATTTTTTGGTCTTTTCTAGGGATAAGGCATTAGAACAACTTTTCGATTATATTTTGCAATCTCAACCGTTCAGTTTTTAGGTCCTAATGTGTAGATCACCTCTGCAAATTTTAAGTCAAATCGGTGATCATTAAGGTATCCAACTAGATAAAAAGACAAAAGAGAGAGATCCCTCACTATATATATATATATATATGTATGTATATATATATATATATATGTATATATACATACATATATATATATATATATATAGGGCTTCCACTAAGGGATCCCTTTTTTTTGGTCTTTTATAGGGATAGGCATTAGACCAACTTTTAGATCATATTTTCACATCTTAAGGCTTCCACTAAGGGATCATATATATATATATATATATATATATATATATATATATATATATATATACACAGATCCTATTCAGAGCGGAGCCCCGCTTTGAAAATTAACGTGTGAAGTTCTAGTTTTGGGTCACTCTTCGGTCGCATATCCACATCTCGACCATTCAGTTTTTAGGTATTAGTGTATAGATCGTCTCTGCAAATTTTCAGCCAAAATGATGATCATTAAGGCATTGATAATTGTCTTAAAGCTAGTACGGTTCAGGTTGACAGATTCAGTCCGTCCATTGGTTTAAGCGAGTTAGATACATTAACGATCATCAGTTTGGCTGAAAATTTGCAGAGATGATCTATACACTAGCACCTAAAAACTGAACGGTCGAGATATGGATATGAGATCGAAAAGTGACCCAAAACTCGAACTTCACACGTTAATTTCAAAGTGGAGCTCCGCTCTGGATAGGATCTGTATATATATATATAGGGCTTCCACTAAGGGATCCCTTTTTTTGGTCTTTTATAGGGATAGGCATTAGACCAACTTTTAGATCATATTTTCACATCTTAACCGTTCAGTTTTTAGGTCCTAATGTATAGATCACTTCTACAAATTTTCAGCCAAATTGGTGATCGTTAAGGCATCCAAAACTGCAATTTACACGAACGGACCGAATCTGTCGAACCGGAACCGTTCGTGTTTATAATGGTAAATTGCAGTTTTGGATGCCTTACCGATCATCAAATTGGCTGAAAATTTGCAGAAGTGATCTATACATTAGGACCTAAAAACTGAACGGTTAAGATGTGAAAATATGATTGAAAAGTTGGTATAATGTCTATCCTATAAAAGACCAAAAAAAGGGATCCCTCACTAGAAGGGCCCTATATATATATATATATATATATATATATATATATATATGGCTGCGGACGTCCGTTCCTAAGCTAAGAAACGGATTTCCGGTTTTGACCCATTTTTCGATCACATTTTCACATCTTAACCGTTCAGGTTTTAGGTATATATGAGTAAAACTGAACGGTTAAGATGTGAATATGTGATCAAAAAGTTGCCAAAAAATGGAAATCCGTACCTAAGCTTAGGTAAGGACGTCCTTAGCCAAGAAGGACTACACACACACACACACACACCTTTGTGTGCAGGCCTTGTTCACAGAAGGGTCTAATAACCCGCTGACCGATTCTACCTCATTCGGATCCACTCTAGAGAATTCTTCTTCGAAGGGATTGCGTCTCGAATAGATTGTATCTCAAAAAGATCGTACCTCACTCGGATTTTTCCTTGAGGAAATCTCTCTTCAGTCAGATCCTCCTTGAAGGGTTTCATCCTATCAAGATCCTCCTAGATAAATTATTTCCTCCTCGACTAGATATTCCTATCTTGACCAATATTTCTACCTCGACCAGATATTTTCTCCTCAACCGGATATTTCCTCTTTGACTAAATATCTTCACCTAAACAAGATATATCTCCTCCCAGATAAGAAGTCTCCTTATTGAGATACAATCTAACATATAACATGTTATGAATTTTTCCTATTCCTATTATTTGAAGGAGGTATACTGACAGTCCTAATACATTAAGGGTAAATGATCTATAAGAGGTACACTGACATATGCTGCAATAACATTACTAATGAATGACATGTCATAAGTTCTCTACAATTTAGGATATTCACCATCATAAAGATACCCTAAATCCAATTTTATTTTTATAAATGGCATATAGAAGGATTCGAGAAAGAGAAGACTGAAAAAAGAAAAGAAAAAGGAGAAGCGGGACATTGAAAACCCAAATGACAGAAGGCGGGGAGGAAGAAACAAAGGCGCTAATTCAAAAGGAAAAAAATTAAAGATAAAACCTAAGGAAACAGAACTCTATCTTTTTGGCACTAGCTTCTCGATCTAATCTCTGACGGCGTTCTACCAAAGCTCTGTCTCTAAGGCTCCTTCTCTGAATCTTCAATCTTTGAAGTTCTCATCTCTGTGAGTAAGATTAGATTCATCTTTCTTCCTCCCTATATATTATTCTTGTATAGCTTGATTAATCAAAGTCTTATTTTCTTGTAGGCTAGGTTGTTCGTTGCTCTTCCAATTGTTGAAATTTTTGGATTCGATACAGCTCGGTTGATCAAAGCACCAACCATCGCATTCTTTGCTCTGTTAAGGGGTTAAGCAACAGGTCAATTGCACTGCACTTGATTTACTGTTATGCGCCATGAGTTAACGAATGCATAGAAATTTTATTTTATCTTCTTAAATGGCATTATGATGAATTAAATTATGATCACTATATATGGCAGAAACTTATAGCCTTACTTATTATATTAATTTTGAATAGATAGGATTGAAAACCTGTTGCTTAGATTAAATTATTGTTGCATAATCCTCGACTGATGAAAACCTCTTGCAGAAGTAAAGGAAGCAAATTAAAAATAGAGGAACAAAAAAGAATTGTTTTCTTGATTGCGAGGTGTTAATCGGTTTTGTTCTATAGGTGAGAGAGTCACTTTGTCTTTCTTGGAAACTGTAGAATTGTTAATTCATGGGCATTTAAGAACAACAGTAGATGAACTGGATAGACTAATATGTTCTCACCATATTTGCTGATGCAGGACTTTCAGATTAGGTTGCTTTCTATTGGATTTCTTATTTGCTCATAAAAAGGTGAGAAATTTGATCTGTCTTAATGAATTCTTCCATTCAAAGGTGAAAGGGAGTTGGTAGCTTTAAGTTTCAGCTTTTATTGGTTTTCTTGTTTCGTTTTCTGGGTTCGTAAGCTATGCATACCAACTGTTTGATTTAAGTTCTGACTGAAATTCTATTAACTGTTCACTGACGCAGCTACCTGTTTTTTTGAAACTGAAATTTTCTGTATCATGATCATTTACCTAACTACGAGCAGCTATAACCTTTAATATACCTTAATATTAATTTTTTGTTGGAGGTTTTAATATTTTTTTTTTTTGGACTAAACCTTATTACAATTTATGATTTTTTGGGATTGAGATTTATAATGAAAAATTGTAGTGGTAATTATTTTATTTATATTTATTTGAGGTTTATTAATGCCTTTTTGACTAGTGCTTTCTTATATATCATTATGGATTTTTTATTTATTATTATTATTTTATAAACAAAGAAGTTTGTTATTTGTTGATTTTGTATTTTTTATAATAGTAGTCACAGGATGCGCCGTTCAAATGTGTCTAACATTCAAAAGCCTACTATTGGTATGTGTCATATTTTCTTTTTTTATAAGTTTAGAATTCATTTATCTGGTTGACTAATTAATAATTTAATTTAACATTTATGTATAACAACAGGTAATGCACCGAGTAAACGCTTTCGTGTAGCAGCTGCTGATCTACCATCCCCAAATTCTGTAAGAGATGGATTCGGTTCTACTTTAGGTAATTCTTCAATTTTTGTTTTCTTACAACAATATTTACATAAAGTTAGATTTAATTTATTTATTTGACTCGTATTGATTAATTTAACATGTGTGTAATAACAGGTAGTGCAATGACTAAACGCTGTCGTGTGCAAACTACTGATCAGCCATGCCAAAATTCTGTAGAAGATGGACTCAATCCTGCTACTGGTACCACTACAGAAAGAACTACGACTGGTAAGTAGTGTTGTAGTCTTATTGAATTAAATGTTTATCTGTTCAATTATTTATGTACTAAAAAGTGTAGAGAAAAGAGAGCGAAATGCAATTTTGTTTTCGTGAATTGCAAATTAGAAGGGTATACCTAAATTACATGTATAATGACAGGAGTCAGAATTAGTTCACGTCTTCAGCATCAAAATACTAATGATCAGCTATTGATAAATGTTACAACTGAAAGGCAAAATGATAATGTGATGTCAGCTAGTAATCAAGAGCATCCTGCAGGTATGCACAATATTATATATGTTGTTATATTTTGAGAACTAAATATTTATGTGTACTTCATTAATTAAGAATTATGTTAAAGGTCTAAGAAAAAAGGTGCGGGGAAAGACAAGAGGAGTTAATGTAGATAAGGTGCTTTCCCAGTTGAATGCTAAAATACCTGTCACTCTGACCGAGCAAAATGGCAGGCCTACAGGCCCATATGCTGAAATGTTGGCCAATGAAATTGGTTTCACAGTTCGAAACCATGCCCCACTAAATGTGGAAAAATGGAAGAAGATTCAGAAAACTGAAGTGGATAAGTTAATTAAAAGAATAACGGTGAGTGGTGGTTTATTTTTCTGAAATGTACGTTTACATTGATTGTTTTGATTAAATATTTTGTTTGACATAAAATTATTTATATGCAGAACAAGTTTGACATTAACATGTCTCTCCCTTGGGTTGAGAGATATGTAATTACAACATGTCAGACTGTATTTTGTAATTTTCGCTATAAGTTGAAGAAACATTTTGAGAAATTTTCAACAATCGAGGAAGCAATTGAAAACAAACACGATGATGTTAAGACTCAAGAAGAATGGGAGTTTCTCTGTGCTCGTTTTTCTAGTGAAAAGTTTCAGGTACAATATTATTATTATTTTTTTACTATTTTTCAACACAGTTCACTTTTCTGTTATATTAGTTTTCTTTTTCATTCAAATCCCAACTCACTGTTTGATATTTCATAATAATTTTCAGATTCGTTCAGAGAAGAATGCAATAAATAGGTCAAAGTTGACACATCACCACAAAGCTGGGTCAAAGTCATTTATGTCTCACCAAGAGCAAATTGTGAGATATCTATAAGTTTTGTTAATAAATTTATAGCTCAAATATATATTTGTAGATGTTAAAAGAATGTGTTTGAATGCAATAGGTAGCACATAATGGAGAGATGCAAGGTGCAATTGATCGCTTTGAAACAGAGTACAAAAGCATTAAAAAAGGTTGGGACTTGGGAGCAAAAGCAAAGTGGGTAAGTAACTTGTTAACGATGCATACGTCAGGACAAAAGCTCTATAATGTATATATGTTGACAATGAGTATAGGTGAAATTAATATAAATTTTCTAAATAGGATTAAATTGATAAGGTTGTAATTGAGAAGTTGCATATCATATCTAACTGTATATATATATATTTTTTATTTGTAGGATGAAATGATTAAGATGCGAATTGAGACAACTCAACCTGATGGGACTCGAACAATGACAGATGATGAAATTTGTGCCAAAGTCCTCGGAGTCAAGTCAGGCTACATCAAGGGTTGTGGTTTTGGACCTAGACCTGCACCATTAAGGGTCTCTCATTCATCGATCAATGAAATGTCTGAAAAGAACAAAGAGTTGCAAGAACAGCTTCAAGAGACCCAACACCTTGTGGGGACTCAACAACAAAAGATTGATGCACAAAATGAGGTGATCCAAAGATTGGAGGAGCAAGCAAAAAAGTTTGAGGAGTTCATGGCTAACTTTTCCAGGCAACATCCATCAAGTTAGTATCTTTATTAGAGAACTTAAACGTGGAGAAATGGTTTTTAGATCATCTTGATTTTGATATTAGTTTTAGACTATTTTTGTTACTTCTTATGGTAGAGAACACTTTGATTCTTACTTTGGTTTTATTATTATAAGATCTATTATTGGTTTGTCTATTTTAATTAGTTTTAAGTATTTTGATGTAATATGATAGAGAACAACTGGGGACAAAATCATCTGTATTGTCAACATTTTCCTCGTAATAAGCAATCAATTGTGACGAAAAAGAATTCCTCGCTATAGGCTATAGAATGTACAATGACGAAAAGTAAATTTCATCGCTATACATTACACAACTTATGATGACAAAATTGAATTTCCTCGTTAAAGATTATAATATGTACGACGATGAAAGTGAATTTCATCGCTATAGGTGATACAGCTTATAATGATAAAAAGTAAATTTCCTCGCTATAGAATATAGTATCTACTACAATGAAAGTAAATTTTCTCGCTATAGACTATACAACCTATAACGGCGAAAGTAAATTTCCTCGCTATAGAGAATACAACCTACAAAGACAAAAGTAAATTTCCTCGCTATAAACCATATAACCTATATTGACAAATGTCAAGTTCCTCGTCATTGAGTACCTTTGGCGAGGAATACACCATATAACATATGTCGACAAATATAAATTTCCTCGTCATTGAGTACCTTTGGTGATGAATAGTTTTCTCGCGAATAAGATATATATAAGGAAGAAAATAAATTTTCTCGTTAAAGATTGCTAATAGTGAGGAAAGACTTCCTTGCCAAAAGATACCTACAACGACGAAAATGTTTTTTCAAATTTTTTATTATTTATAATTTCTAAATTATTTACATATCATTAGCGAGGAAATAATAGTTTAGCGATGAAATTTATTTTATCGGGAAATATATTTAACGACTATTTTCTAGCCTTGAAAAATTTTCAGTGAGAAAAAAGTATGAGTTTAGGCGAGGAAAAAAATTGTAGCTAAAGAATAATGGCGAGAAAAAAATATATTCATCGTGAAAAGGGATTGGCGAGGAAATAGTATTTTTCTTGCTGAAACTTTTCTTGACCACCCTACCGCGAGGAACTGATGACCAAACTATTTTCCTCGCAAAAACACTACGGCGAGGAAATCTCAGTTTTCAGCGACAAAAATGCTAATTTGCACGCTTACCGAGAGCTGGAGGACAGAAAAAATTTACGCCAGCATTTTTAGCAGGCCAATGACCATGGGGTGATTGCAAGGCATTCCAAAAGGTAGCAACCCTCCTATAGGCAGCTGTGGCCTGATCAAATGTAATGTCATCACCTTCCCCAATTCTTACTGGAGGAATTTCCTGCTTAAAGTTTCTCTCTCTTAGCATCTGCAATTGTTCAGACAAATTTATTTAGTACATGTACTTTTCAACAAAGTGATGTCCTCGCCAACTTGTCAACTCTTTTAGTCTTTGATCTACAAGTTTTTCATAAAATTAAACACATGGCCCGGAAACCCTTCTTCCTCTCCCTCCCTCTACCTCGGACTTCGTAAAACTCACCATGCACCCAAGCTAATTAGCTATTAGCTTTAACTAACTCAAAAAACTATACATCTCTAGGTTGAGCTGAACTTGAGCTCGATTGAAAACATACAAATTGAGCATCAGCAAAGTGAGTTAAACTAATTTGCACACATGCACAATCAATAAAGTATATTCAAGGTCCAAAATATCGATGGTTCAAAAAAGGAAATTACTTTCTATGGAAATATTAAGAAAATATCGATATCGGTAAATTTTTGAAAAAAAATAACGGAAATCTTGATAAAAGTATGGAAATTTTGAATGAAGCTATAAGAGATGCTTATTTGATCAATATTATTTTTTAGTCTTTTGAAAAGAATGTTGAACAAACTTCATAGCATATGTACTTGTTGTAAAATGAGATAAAATTGATATACGCTAACAAAATAACAGTTATAGACATTTAATTTTATACATCTCATTTTTTCATTTATATGGATTGAAAGTTTGGACAATTTGAAAGCATGAAATTACACCTATAATTTTTAACACAACATAATTTATGTGTAAAAGTTAAATAGTTGAAAATAATTGATCTTTTTTTGAAAAGTAGTTTCATTAAATCCGATAACGATTACATCATTTCGAATGCCATCCCTTATAATGTCGGGTGCTAGTACAAACCATACTTGACTGCCACTATTTCTTAAAGCATGGGAAGCTAAAGTATGGGTAACTACATTAGCTTCTTGTCTAACATGAGTAACACTAAAACCATAATGGGCTTGCAACAATTGCCTAACCTCCTTGATCAACAAATTCATAGTCAACAATCTTGAGAATGAGAGTTAATAGCTTGAACCAAAAGTGAGAAATCACTTTCAAAAATTACCTCTTCATGGTGCAAAGACTGGGCAAGTAGAACACCATCTCGAAGTGCCAGTAGATCGACATGAAATGGTGATGTGAGTAGAGCATATGGTTTCATCTGTCCAGCTATGAAACTACCCACATCATTATGCAGAACACAACCCATTCCTCCCCGTCTAGAAGATGCTTGATACTCTCCATCGCAATTCATTTTATACCGGCCTGTTGCTGGAGCCTTCCAACGTGCAGGTTGCTGGCTTTGTCCGTGAGGGCTAGCGTTATACTTCCTAAATTCTTCATACCATCCAACAGTTAACAACAAAATTTCAGACGCATGTTTACCTTTTGACTTAATACACATTTACGTAAGCGTACGTATCGTGTCAAGATAGGGAAATATTATGCCCAAAGTTATCGTACCACGGGATTAGTGGCTAACCCACAATCCTTGGGTGGTGGTCGGAACTAAAGTCACTAAGCAAACAAAAGAAAATTAAAGTAAATAAAATAAAAATGCTACTCTAAGGCACCAAGCCTTAGCAATGCTCGGCTTTGATTTTCACCAAAGCCTAATCAAAACTAAGAGCCTAGTGGTGGATATGTACAAATGAGTGAGAAATTGTCATCAAAATTGTGTTTGTAATTTTCTAATAACTAAATTGCAAGAATTTAAATGAAAGCTTTAGCTAACAACTAAATTAAATAAAGAAAAGAAAAGTAAGAAATGGAAATTAGGTCACTAGGGTATCCACCTAGCCAAATTCAATGCACAAATATATTCCGACAATGGTTAAACAATTTATAATAGCATCAAGAACCGTACCCAAGGCTTTTCAAGGCTCATGAGTTATTAGATTCCTTAACTGGTATTCCTACTCTGGATCAAGGGCCGTAGAAACTCAATTGGGACAATTTAGAGCCTTGTTAGGGCCTCTAGTTGCACCAAAAAGCGAAGAGTCCTAGAATCAAGGTTCCCAAACTAGACAATACGGCAATCGAAATTGGTATTGTAACTAACCATGTTCTAAACAAGTGTCCTAGCTATAAATTAGAGAAGTGATTAGGTCCCTTAATTTGTTCTAGACATGCTCATCGACACATCAAGAGTTAATCAAGCTCCTAAGCATGCATCTAAGCCAAATATTATAGAATAGAACATATGCCAAACATGAAATTGAAAACCATTAAATCAAAACATATTTATTACATAAAATCCATGCTAGGGCTCAAACCCTAGTTTCCTAAATAAACTACTCACTACCCATCAACTAATCAACAACAATATTCATCAAATTAAAGAGAGAAATGTGAAGAGAAGTGAGAAGTAACAAGAACAAGTCACAAATTGCTATGGAGCAATTATGACAAGCCTTGATTTATGGCTTCTCACTTTTACCCAAACTCAAATCTTGATTCTCCTTGACAAATTGATGAAGCTTTGTTGGTGTGGGTGTGAGAAAAGAAAAAGAAAATGGAAGAGGAAGAGATTGGGAGAGAACAGCCCTTTGGGCTGTTCCTTTAGATTGTGCGGCGCTGTAGCTCTGTTGTTGAGAGAAGGGAAAGAATCCAATATAAGGGTGGTGGTCTCCAGATTTCATGAGAGAGGAAATTGGTCTAGGATGAGGGCTGATGTGTCAAACTAAGAGAGGAGCAGCCACGTGCTGAAAAGAAAGAAGAGGTCAGCAAGTATAAATAAGCAAACTCTTTGCTTAATTAATTAGAAGATGAACTCGTGCAGGGCCTAGACTTCTTCTTTCATTTTCTTATTATATATATATATTTATATAAATTTCTTTTCTTTTCTATTTCTTCTTTTCTTATTTCTTCTCCTTTCTCAATGTATTTCCGCAAATACTATCGTAGGCAATTAGATTCTGTTCCCTTGATGGCGTTGACCACGGTTGACCCGCATTGATTATTTCGTCATTTTGTCAGAAACTCCAATTTGCTCCAATTTTGCACAATTATCTCTCGTTTCCGCAATTCCGCTTATTTTCTACAAAGTAAATAAAAATGGATTAATTACATATTAATTGACATGGAGATTTGCTTACTTATAGTGTTTTAGATATAATTACACGCATATAAATGCGTGTAATCACCTTTCTGCTCCCACACTTGGGCATTCCTATTCTTCCATATTCCCCAAAGCAACATCAGAACCTTGTTTAGCTCTTCTTTAGATAGTGTCAGTACTATGGCCATAAACCACTCTTGAATAGAAGCAATGGCCGGTCCCTGCCAGCTCACACCAGTTCTACTCCACACCTCACGTGCTTGTGGGCAATTAATGAACAAATGCAAACTGTCTTCATAATTATGAGCACATAAACTACAATCCAAAGTACCATTGTAGCCTTTAATACTAAGGCTAACCCGAGTAGGTAAGATATTGCTCACCAATCTCCATGCATGCAAAGCCACCTTATCGGGTACTTTGGCACTCCAAATTGCCTTCCACACCACCCTTAAGGGATCTACAAAGGGTTTAGGAGCAAGGACCAAGCCAAGTGCCAAATTGCTACATGGTAGGTACTATTAGTTGTAAAGAAGCCTTTTTTGTTAAAATTCCACAACTGTCTATCACCACCGGTAGACCGGCTTAGCGGTATGATGAGTATCCACTCAATGTCAGCTTGATTGAAATGCCTCTGAATGATATTTAAATCCCAAGTTCGAGTAACAGGATCAATAAGCTCCGCAACAAATCTAGGGTCATCTCAGGAGGGTGGAGAAGATGGGCAGTGCGGGTATACATTAGGGATCTAGTTATGCTTCCATATTTCTATTTGAGATCCATCAATAACCTACCATCTCAGCCGTCGAAGAAGTACTTGGCGTGCTTCCCATATACTACTCCAAGAGAAAGAAAATGTATTCCCTAACTCAGCATTCTCATATTCATTAGTTGGAAAATAAATTGCCTTGTACAACCTTGCTATAAGAGAATCTGGAGTTTGTAACAATAGCCAACTCTGTTTGGCCAGCATCGCTAAATTAAACCAGTGTATGTTTTTAAACCCCATACCACCATCCTGCTTTGAGATACACAATTACTCCCAAGATCTTCAATGGATTTTTTTTCTTGTCCTCTGAGTCTCCCCACCAAAACCCTGTACATAACTCATGCAAGTCATCACATAACCCTACTGGTAGCTTATAACAGTTCAACACATACATTGGAACAGATTGCCCCAGTGCTTTGATTAATATCTTCTTACCCGCACCACTTAACAACTTAGCTCTCCAGCTCACTACCTTCTTCGTAAGCTTTTCTTTCAAATAACTAAAGGAAGCTGATTTTTTCCTCCCTACATGTATGGATAGAAACAAATATCTTTCGTGTTTCTCCACAAGCTTGACTCCCAACGTACTAGCCATAAATTCTTGTCTATTCATATATTCCTCTACTAAAAGCCACTTCGCTATTTTGCAAATTTACACACTGCCCTGAAGCAATTTCATATGTGTACAATAGTTCGAAACTGCTGGCATTCTTCCTTAGTTGCAGTTCCAAACAGAAAACTATCATCTGTAAAAAGTAAATGATGTAAAACTGGTGCATGAAATTAATTCGAATACCTTGCAACCACTGCTGACGCACAAAATGTTCAATCAACGAAGGCAGACCCTCTCCACAATAAATGAACAAATATGGTGATAATGGATCCCCTTGCCTGATGCCCCTAGTTGGCTTCACATAACCTCGAACTTCCCCATTTACTATTAACTCATTGTTTTGATGCTTGTCATGATCAACTCCACCCATGCCTGAACAAAACCCAATTTCAGAACCATATTTTTGAGGAAAATCCATTCAAGTCTGTCATTGTCACGTCCCAAATTTTGAATAAATAAATTCAAAATTGAAACACGAAAACATAACAGTCACAAGAAAACACATAGAGAAATTTTCATTTTAAACTAAGCCATAAAGCATCCGAGCTCACGTACAGCAATACGGACTTGTTCTTTAGAGTCACATATTACATTACAAAGAGTTTACAATTTAATCTGAATTACAATTCAATAAGTAAACACGCTCACCAACTCTCTACACAGCGAAAGACTAAAACCAATACACTTCTACGTCCAAGCTACAGAAAGTACGCCTCAGCTTCGACGACGATTATTTGATATTCTAACCTACACAATGTGATGCCCTGGAAATTCGTATTTATTTTCCGAGGATTTTCCAGAATTAATTTTATGTTTATTGGACGGTTTCGTGGCTCGTGGACGGAGCGGAAGTGTTTCGGACGAATTTTTATTCGTAAAGTGTGACTTTAGGGGGGGTTTAAGGTTGACTTTTGATGCGTTGGGATTATCCGAAAACTTCCTTCATGAAAGTTGTAGAGCGCGTCGATACGAGTTCGTGGATATGTGGAACGTGGAAGTCGGAGTTCGTATGAGAAAGTTATGGCCATTGGAAGGAATTTCCATTTTAGTATAAATAGAAGTTTCCCGAGGGAGAAACTTACTATTTTCATTTGTTTCCTTTTCCGGAAACCAATTCCTTTCTCTCTCTCTTTTCTCTCGGCTGCTACCTTCAGAGTCGAAGATATCCAGCTGACCAGACCCGGACCCAGTCTATCCAACCCGACTTTTCCGGGGGACTGCAGCTGTCTCCGGTGACCAAAATTTCCAGACAGGTTCGCCTCCTTGCTCCGGTCGTCTCTGTGGTGGTCTCTAGCACCGATTCTCGATGGTAGCGGCGGTAGAAGGCGGTGCAGGTTGGTGTTTTCGGACCCGGCCGGAAAACACAACTCCGGCGACTTCATGGCTTCAATGATTCCTTGGTTGAGTTCAGAATAGCCTCGCCGATCGATCCTTGGTGTTTGTTTGGATCGATTCACGTGAAACTTCGATCAACTCGGATTGGATTACTGTTCACGGCTTGTGAGGTAGTTTTCGATCCCTTAGGCTTGTTTTCTGACTTCGATCCAGTTATGAAAGTTCACAAGCATGCTTAGATGAAGCTTTTTGATGTTGGGAGTTTTGTGAAATATTGAGTTTTGGCCGGCGGCGGTGCGCCACTGCCTGTGGCAGCGTTCCGGAAGTGTTCCGGCCACGTATGGGACTGTTTCTGATATTATATGTCTTCTACTCGTCGATACGAGCGTTTCGATATATAATATGCAAATTTTGGAGTTCGAATGGATTTGTTATGATTTTTGCAGTTTCATACTGATCGATTTATTTGATCCGTGAGGATTCGAGCGTCCGATCGACTTGTGGTTTGGTGACATCGATCATGAACGTATTCCGGAGACTTTGGGAGGTCTCGGATGTGGTTTTGCCTCGATTGGCGCCACTTTGGGGATTTAGTTCAAAACAGGGGTTTCAGACTTAAATCATTTGTGGATTGTTGCTAAGTTGAACCGTATGTGATTAGGTGCTTGACGAGGTATCCTTGGACGGTTGTTTTGTGGACTGGCTGCTTTGTTCTATATTGAAGATGCAGCAGGAGTTTCAAGGTTAGTAAATCTCACAAGGATCCTTATGAACAGAAGTACCATTATTGTTTTGGTGTTAATTAATTAACTGCAAACTATAGTTGATATTAGTAGGCATTCCTGAGTGAATGACTATATATATATATATTTAGATGAAATATATATATCCTTGTGAATGATTGTGATGAATAATAATATGCATGATGGTGTTCATATTATTGTTGAATGCGACTTTTCAGGAAACAATATTGTAGAAAAGATGTTTTCTATTGTTTGAAAAGTATTGAGCTTGATGTTACATTCTTGAGTCAAGCGTGACTCATTTTAGATGTATTGGTCTTTGTACCAAGGGTCACAGATGGTGAGCAGGGATTAGGAAAACCGAAACTTGATGTTTGTAACGTTTTTAGGTCAGATGTGACTTACTTAACGTTGACCTTAAGACCAGATAGGGTCTAAGAAGATCTTATGTCACAGATGGTGATAGATCACAGATAGTGACAGGTTGCAGACGGTAACCTTGATGTTTGATTTCGTGACCAGATGGGGTCTGAACATCATGCGTCACAGATGGTGAGCAGAGGTAAGGAAAGCCGAAATTAGATAGTTGTAACGTTTTAGGTCAGGTGTGACTTACTTAACATTGACTTGAGACCAGATAGGGTCTTAAAAGTATGGGTCGCAGATGGTGACCAACGGTTGGTTCTAAGACCAGACGGGGTATGAAAACCAAGAGTCACAGACGGTGATAGGTTACAGATGGTGACCAAAGATTTATATGTGTTATGAGCCTAGTTACCATATTGTCTTTGAGTTATGGAATTAACTGTGACTATAGATGGTATTAGTGACATTTCTGAGTGAATGATTATGTGTGCACATATATATATTATGGGATATATATATATATATATGCATATGTATTCATGTATTCGTGGCATTTCTGAGTGAATGATTATGTGTGTACATATATATTATGGGATATATATATACATATGTATTCATGTATTGGTGGCATTTCTGAGTGATTGTTTATGTGTGTACATATATATATTATGGGATACATACATATACATACTTATTCATGTATTAGTGGTTTCGTGGTGAAACTGTGTTGATGTGTTGTGTGTCTAGGTTAGACAGATTTGTTGTTAGTACATCATGGGGGGTAGCGGGGAGCTATCTGATGCTCATGAGTACGTGTTTTTAAAAGGGAGTTTCGGGGATTCTTTCTTTTAAATGTCCTGGGAGGACTTGTTTATCATATTTAATTGTCAGAGTTTCAATTAATATGACTTTGTCACGGGGTGACTTGTATTCGTTTCTTTTGGGAAAAGAATGTGCTGTTTTGGGAAATAGGATATGTTTTCCTTATTCTCGAGTCGAAAGGTTTTCCTCGTGTTTGGCGTGAGTTGTGCGGGCTTTTATCCCGTGATATTGTGTGAGTTGTTTTGAGTTACTCATACGGGCTTGCAAAAGCTTACCGGGTTTGTTGTGTGGGAACCCGGTACACCATTCCAACGGTGTAGGGGTTATTTCTGCAGGTCAGGTTGATCGTGGCTGATGCTGAGGTAGCGTGCTTGCAACTTAACGGTAGTAAGTCAATTTTGTGACCTTATCGTCATAGAAACTTCCGTTGTAGTGAGCTCTGAGAAGCATTTACGTTTATGTTGTTGTTGACAATTTAATTCGTAAGCTTGTGTAATATATAACTCTTTGGAGCGAGTGTATATTAACTTTGAGGGTTCAGGGCATCAATATATGTGTAAGTTTAAGGGAAAAAGATTTCAGGTGCTTTGTATTGATGACTGGACGTTCACGCATATATAATTATGGGGTTATATATCGATTTATTGTGTATAAAATCAGGGGCGTGACACACAATAACCCCTATACCATGGAATAATGCAATGTGCTGAAATGACAAACCCAGTAAGCTTTTGCAAGCTCGTGTGAGCAAACCTAAATAAGCACAATTGTACTCACAATTTAAATTAAATACAACCAGTAATCCTGATACGCTAAAAACAAGCTCTCAACTTAACCCTGCAAGATGTAGTCGTTAGCAATATAGAGTAAGCAGGGATCGTTCAAGCCGGGGATTGAGGGTAACTTTATAATTCACACAAAAGAAAACAAAAGAAAACTAACTAAAGCACAAAAAATAATAACAAAACTAAGAAAAAGAAAAACGTCAAAGAGGGAAAAAGATGGCAGGACAAGATGGGGATAGAAGGGTGCGTTGCAATCCTAAGTTGAAACAGATTTGGGGTTTTTATGTTCCTACGAAAATAAAAGGAAAATCAGAAAGGGAAACGATTTTGATTTTAGGTTTTGAGAAAATAAGATGGAGAACATGTTAGAGACTCGGAAATCCACCACCAATTACTTTCGAACAATGTTAAGTTAACCTAGTTTCAATTACTGCGGTGTGAACGGGAGGAAGCAACGAAGTAGAAAAAGAAAACAAAAATATATATTTTGGGGGTTTTTAAGTTTTACGAAAATTAAAGAAAAGCAATTTCAATTTTAAGTTGAAAAACAATATGGAGAAGACGTTAGAGACTCAGAAATCCACCACCAATTATTTTCGAACAATGTTAAGTTAACCTAGTTCCAATTACTAAGGTGTGAACAGAAATCAACCAAGAAACAAGTCGGAGCAGATCATGTCCCTTATTAATGTTTCCCTAATTACTTAGTCTACGTGAACGCACAATAGCTAAGCCTATCAAACATGCCATCAAGGTATAGAACGCTATCCTATCAACAACACATATAGTGTCAACACATTTGAAGCATTAAGATCTCATGGAAACGATTGATTATAGAGTTGCAGTCTAGTGTGGAACGCCTACCTAGCATGCTCTTCTAGTTGTTTAAAACATCAACTTTTGTTCAAAGCCTTGCATACTTGTGGATTAGAAAACAAGACGATTAGGTGAATTATTTTCTAAACCTAGCTCCAATTACATGCATAAATCCTATGTTGGCCACCATAAAACAAACACATGCAAAAGTTTTCAATCAATCAGAGATAAACAACCAATCCACACCAAAGATCAAGAAACTAAATTTAAACAAACATATGTTCTACATAATTGGGGCTTCAAACCTCGCCCCTAACAAAAAGTAACTAGCCACACATCGTCTTAAATTCAACAAATAAAAGCATGAGTATTAGATTACAAGATAATAAAAACCGTAAAATGGAGAGTATGAGAGCCACGAATTCCCTTTTAGGCAGCCTTAGATGCAGGCACTCCTCAAAGACAAGTCACGGCAAGAGCTTGATGAAGATGGATGGTGAATTGCACGGTTTTCCTTCTTGAAGAATTGGGAATTTTTGAGACTTTGTGTGCTAGGGTTTGGGAGCAGAAGATGGCGCTGCAGGATGGTGATTTCCAACGTGTTCAGAGCCTCTATATATATAGAATACACAGCCCAAGTTTCCTTTTCCAATTCTGCTTTGAAAGCCTCTCCTAGTTGCTTGATGATTACTCTACTTGGTGCATAATTAAATGATTTTCAAGCCTTAATAATCTTCCCAAAATCTTGAGGAATCATTCTAGGACTCTCCTTCATATTTTTCAGCAGCAATAACCTTCCAAAAATGCCCTGGAAATCCGTCCAAAGAAGAATTCTGCAAAACCGTCCTGTTTTGACTAGGATTCAATTTCTGACTCTGAAGCTTCCTTCTTGGACAAGGAACGACTTCGTCTTGACAAGTTTCTGGATGGTTCTTGATTCCCACGTGCTCTATGACATCATATCATCCAGAATGATCAATAACCTTCTGGAAAAACTCCAAGAAAATCGCCGGAAAAGATCTCCCAAAAAGCTTCATGAAAAGCTTACAGTTTCTGCCTTATCGGGAAGCATATTTCGACTTTGATTTCCTACTTCCTTGTTGATTCTTTTGACCTGTTATTTAGCTGTAGTTGAATTATAACATCATGTCTTCAAGGATGGCTGGCCCTTTCAGAAAAGGTGCATCTGGAAGGGTGCAAGAATTGCTCCTCAAAACCGTTCCCAGAAAGCTGATTCTGAAACTGCAGTTTTCTGCTTTGCAGCAACTGTTTTGCACAATGAATTCCGTGGGCTTCCCTTGTAATTTCTGGCCAAAAGGTTGATCAAACTTGGTCCTCTGAATCAGTACTTCATGATCTATGGCTCCATTGCTCCCTTTCAGCTCCTATTTCTCTTGAATCACTCCATGAACTACCTAAAAAGAAAACAAAGTTAAAACTGACTTTTTAAAGGAAATAGCTAAGAAAAGTGTATAGGATTGCACTTTATATTTATAGCATTTATGCTCCTATCAAATCCCTGCATAGAAATTAGTTCAGGAGATCACCAAAAGGCACACAAATAAATTCATAGTAATCCCTGCATATAATTTAGTTCAGGAGATTACGTTAAAATCAAACAATAGAATGAAAAAGAGAATAAATAAGGAAATAAAAAACTCACGCGAATAACGAGGAAAACCTTTCAACTCAAGGAAAAGAAACACACACCACACTTCCTTAAAATCCAATATTCTTTTCCCAAAAGAAACAACACAAGTCACATCGTGACCAAATCATATTAAATGTTAACCTAACAAATCAATATGTAAACCCCGGTCCAACCTGGACAATAAAAGAAAGTACACCCTGAAACTTTCTTTTAAAAACACATACCCACAAGTGCCATAACACAAAGTTATGCCCCATGATAGTTCAACGGCAGATAAACTAGAGCTCTAACTGATTGTATCCACTCGCCCGGCCAAAGGTGTGAAATCCCAATATTCCGGCACTGAGGTTACAAACTGCAGCCCCAGATCTTTAGGCCAACCTGACCCTTAGATCAAAACTTTTAAACGAGTCACACTAGTGCCAAAATGTTTTAGATCACCAAAAAAGAGAAATCACAACCTGTGACTCCCAAATCTTCAAACCCTTTTCAAAACAATAGAAAATACCATTTACCAAAATATATTGTTTCCCGCAAGGTCATACCTCAAAACACTAATAAGAACTCACTCACAAATATTGCTTGCATCCAACTAAACCACCAATACATATATATTTCATGTAAATACACACACACACACAAGTAGTCATTCACTCATGAATGCCACTAATACCAACTATAGTTCACAATTGCAAAATTCGAGAAAATCATTTTTATACTTAAAAAATCATTTTACCATACCTGTGAATCGCAGTCCTATGAACCATAGTCGATCTAGTTCATATCATTCAAAACAAATATTCATTTCCGAAAACGATTTACAATTTATCACATAATTTTGACTATTAAGTAAATCTGTTCATAAATAAATCACGTGAGATTTACTCACCTTTAAATCCTATTGCGTCTTCTCTTACAGCAGATAAGGTATCGAATACGCTCCGTCAATCATCTAAGTACAATAAGATTAAAGTTCGAACCCCCGTTGAACTAAAATTTTGAAACTAATGCCAATCGAGGCAAAACTTCATCCGTGACCACCAAGCTAGGTCTCCGGAATACTTCTACGATCAAAATATCAAAGTTACAGGTCGATCGGACAGCCGAATTCTCATGGATCGAAAACTGATCTAACCGAAAACCTTAAAATCCTAACATGCTCATACGATCTCCAAAAATTACAAACTATATATCAACATGCTCGTATTGACTAGTAGATCATAATGAGGACAAAAATTACCTCTAAGGTGGCCGGAAGCCGCCGCCGTCAACCACAGAGATAGGTGGTGAAACCTATATGCTATTCTTCCTCTCAACGAGGCTAAAAACTTTCTCAACTATCACAAAGCTTGAATCTATGTAAAGAGGGTTGAAATCTACCTCAACAGTTTGTAGATCAATTTTTATCCCGTTTCACGTTTTGCTTTGATTCTCCTTCTAGGTTCAAATCACTTGGAGAGCATGATCACCATCTTTCTAGGTTTCATGAAATGGTAGGTGGCTCGAGCTATGATGGCCGGAGGAGGGAGAAATCGCCTTTGACTCAAATTAGGTTCTTGGATCGGGTTTTCCTTGCAACTCTGTGTAGCGACGGAGATAGGCTGCAAAGCTACAGATAGGTGCGGAAGGGGAAGTGACGAAGCTATTGGAGGTGGTGGCGCGTCCAACGGTGGCCAGACGGCGAAGATATTGCAGGAAGAAGTCAGAGGCGATTTTCCGGCACGGGAGAGAAGATAGAGAAATGAGTTTCCGAAAATGGAAATATGTCCTTTTTTGCAATTTTCAGAAATTTTCAGCATTTATACAAAAATGAAAAGTTTTCCTGAATGTGATAACTTCTTCATACCAACTCCGATTTTCGTGTTTCGCATATGCACGAACTCGTATCGACGTGCTCTGTGAATTTCATGAAGGTAGTTTTCACAGAATCCTAACGGATAAAAAGTCAACCCTTGAATTGAAGTTTCCCGAGCGAATAATTGTTTGAATTAATTCTATTTCTCGATTATACAAAAATTCGGGTTATTACAGTCATAAGCCTTACTGATTTCCAAAGTTAACTTCAAGGAAAAATGTTCTGATGCCCCCTTTCTCTCAATATGCAAGAAATGAGCTACCTCTGTTGCCACTAATATGTTATCTGAAATCAACCATCCCTGGATGAAAGCACTCTGCAACGGAGAAATCATCTTCCCCAACAAACCTTTCAGCTTATTTGCCAACACTTTCGAGCAAATACGATAACAACATTACAAAAAGCTATGGGCCGGAGATCTGTCATATCCTTAGGCTCTTGTACTTTCAGAATCAAGGTTATATGAGTAAAATTAACCTCATGAATTAGAGTAGTGCCAGAAGTTAAAAAAAAAATAAAAGCCGCCCGCACGGTAAATATCACTTCCAACCGTAGTCCAATACTTTTGGAAGAAAAATGGAGACATTCGATCTAGGCTAGGCGACTTAGATGGATGCATTTGGAAAGCAGCTACTCTGATCTCCTCATCAGTTACACAGTTAAAGTTTTTTTTTTTTTTTTTGGGTTGGGCCAAAACGGCTGCCCTTAAGCCGTAATCATTAATGAAACCATAGAAAACACCGCCGGGTGGGGGGGGGGGGGACATAGTGCCTAAACCCTAAATTACAATAAGTCATAAGAGAACATTTCAAAATAATACCAAAAGCTGCACAACCTTAAGATGAGACTGAGAATACTGATTAGCAAAAAGAGCAGCAAAAAAAATTGATTTAATAGGGGGAATATTTTAATTCTTAAAGATGAGATTATTTCTAGAGTGCCATATAGAAATAAGAATAAGAATTTTAGAAAGAAGATCAAAAGAACAATTAAGATTACTAATGTGCTCTAGCCAAGAAATAAATGAATATGCCTAAGACAAAAGATTAGGTAGGGTAGTAATTAAGATTCTTTAAAAAAGAAAAAGAAAAAGTCGAGTAGTAAGAGGCCCAACCTAAGATGAAAAGGTATATTGTTTATAAATAAGTGATCAATTGTTTCTGTATGACTATTACAAAAAGGACACAGATGAGAAATAGAAGAATTATAACTTGAAATTATCCAACCGCACAAGTGCGGCTGTACACCTAAGATGGCCAATGTAAGTTAATAAATGGAAAAGGTAGAAAGAGAATGTGGATGGGAAAGGTTGCTACCTACTATTCCTCATTCAATCAAGGTTGATTTTCTACTTGACCAAAGACTAACCATTTTGGTTAAATGCAATTGAAAACTAATAAACTAAAACTACTTTTTTCTTTCTAATTAAAAGTAGACTTTAATTAAAAATATCCCCCCGATTACACGTTAAAATTCTAATAATTTAAATGGATTTCAATGAGGAATTGTTTCAAGGGAAGGTGATACCTGCCCAATTTATTTATTTATTGGCTTAATAGCCAATTTGCTACGCTAGGTTTCACATTGGTGTCAATTTGCTACAATACGTTTTATTTCAGCCAATTTGCTACCTTAGATTTTCACAATTAGCCTATTTTCTATATTAAGTATTATTTCTGCCAATTTGTTACCTTATGTTTTCAAAATTACCCAATTTGCTACCTTAAGTTTTTTGTTTTGTTTTGTTTTGTTTTGCTCAGTTCATATTGCTCAGTAACTAAATTGTTATTTGGGTGTTGGCTATTGCTTAACTAGGTTATCAATATTCTGCAATGCTTAATAGAATAAAGCAACCACCATTGGATTGACATTTTGATATCAACAATGTGAAGAGGGTATGGTTTGTCTTTGTCTTTTCTCATTTTACTCACATGTTCAATTTTCTTCTGAATTCACATTATCTTTTCTCGTGCCATAATTGTTTATTAGATTCTGTTGGAAGCAGATGGTTATCAGCCTTATCTCATATCTCCTTAAAAATGTTTAAGGTCATTAATAAAAGGGCTAAATACTGATTACTACCCTGTGATTTAGGTCCAAAATCAATTTAGTCCCTGGACTTCTAATTTCATCAAAAACACCCATGTACTTTCAATTTTGATTTAATAGGTCCAATTCGTTAATATTCTACTATAGGTTCAACTTATAGTTGGATTATTTGATGAAATTTTTTTTATTTGATACATTTCTAATAGTGAGACCCACTCCTAAATTGACTATGCATGCCACCTCAACACCACATCATAAAACATATATAGGTCATATATGAGCCACGTCAACAACTTAAATGACTTAATTATTGGAAGACTAATAGATTGGACCTATTAGATCAAAATTGAAACTGCATGGGTGTTTTTGATAAAATTAGAAGTCCAGGGACTGAATTGATTTTGGACCTAAAACATAGGATAGTAACTAGTATTTAGCCCTTAATAAAAGGTGTCTTAGAGCTAGCGAAAGAACCATCATGTCTTTGTGTAGATGAGGTAAACCTTGCCATATCTTGTTTCTAATGTAGAATGAGCTTGAATTTCTTGTACCTTGCAGTATTTCATCATAAGGAAGGTTACTGTTAATTTCCCCCTTTCCTTTTTCTTCCATTTATTTTCATCCCTTTTGGTAGAAACTTGAATTTAATTCTTTTAAGATTGTATGCACGGTATGCATTGTATTAAAGCATCATTTGGTCCACAAATTTTTGGGGTTGGTCTGAATACAACATGCTTAATGAACTACTCTTGTTGATTATGACAGGCTATATTTTAGACGGAACTTCTCGTCCCTCGTGTTATACTTCCTTTTTTTTTTTTTAATTAAATATGTTTTCTGTAAAATATTAACTGTTATTTCCTAAGATTTATAGGAATGGAGGGGTCATGAACTTGTAGTCTTTTGAATTGTGCGTATGGCTTTGGGGACCAGAAAGTCCTTTAGCTACCATTTTTCTCTGTTTTGAAGTAAAAGCAATTAAATTTTACTGACAAAAGCTCCCTTGAATTTATTTAATACACATTTCCTTCACTTAGCTATGTGCTTGCTAAGAAGTTGTGTGAAAATGTTACCTCACGTCATCAACAGTAAGGTGCTTGGATATGGGAGTTGTTATCTAGGTGAGTTGTGATTGGATATGGGTTCCCTGAAGTTTGTTTGCTCACTTTGGTCTGAAAAATTGTGTGAAACTTTATTTTATAGAGCAAGTTTTATTCATTTGTTACTATCAAAATGTGGATCTGTTATCATTTCTTTGTAGCTCTGTGCTCTATTATTGGTACATGTTAGGGTGCTTTATTATATTTCTCGCACTATTTTGACTTTGATGCTTTAATAATATGCATCTACATGATCTCTCTTCTTTAATATGTTTTGCTCTATGTCTCTTTCTATTTCGCTGAGTCAAAAAACTCTTTGTAAGAGTTATATATATATATATATATATATATATATTTATATAATGTTTTTCATAATCAGAATATATCATTGTAAGAATTCACTGATTTTTATGGTATCTGGTATCCATACTTTCTCTCTTTGTCTTTCTGTTGTTGAGTGAGTGATAAAGTCTCATACTTTCCTTTGTTTGCTCTATATGTGATCTTTTCTTCAGTGAATAAAGTTCTTTGCGAGTGTCTTGTCCTCTTCTCTATATGCGATTTTTTCTTCAGTCGCGTACCTAAGAGCTCTTCTATAGGTATATATATTAGTAAAATAGAGGTCAAGCTATGGAATGACAAGCGTGAAAGAGAAAGAGTGAAAATTGAATGTCCTCTTGATACAGTTACTGATCTGAAAATCAGGAATGTTACTTTTTTTTGTGTGTGGCTTTTTGAGCTGTGAGCAATGCACATTTGTTACAGACTTTGCAAGTGTTTTTTGTGTTTTAAGATAGTGAGTATATGAGTGCGCATTGCAGTATTAGAATAGAGAGTTTAGCTTTGTCTCGGTACCTAGATGGTCAAGTTTTAAGCAGATTTTGGTGATTGGGAGCTTTTGTTTCCATGTTGGTTACTGAAGGATTGACAAGAAATTGTGGTTTGTATCGATTGCTATATATATATATATATATATATATATATATATTTGTATTTGTTTAAATTTTTGGTTGAAGGTCTATGTTCAAACTTAATGTTCTCTATATATATATTTCTATATGCAGTGTCCCGTTGTCACTGATTTGAATTACAATTTAGGTCTTTGATTTGAGGAGTTGGACTTGGTCAAAGACAAGGGTGATAAGGTGGTGCTAAAGAAGGTATATTGTTTTTGTTGGAAGTCAAAATGCATAAGCATTTTCTTTGTATGATTCCCAGTCCTCTGGTAAACTTGGTTTGGTGGCAATAATTTCAAATATTTCAATGTGTAATCAGATAGATTGATGAGTGGAGCATGCAACAAATTACTTGAGAAACATCTGAATGGTGCCTAGTTTATGAATATATAATGCTAGTGTATTCTTAGGTTCTGCTCTCTAAACATGAGAAAATATTTCTCCATTGTTACTGGCCCTGTCCTTATTTTGCCTCATGTTATTATCATAGATATATGGTAGTCTAAGGTCCACTGAATTAGATGGTCCCTTGTACTCATGCTTTTATTTATGAGTTTAAAGCATTTGTAAGTGTGGACAATTGTTTCCTTGGTATCTGTCTAGCTGATTTGGTGTTTCCTTAAAGCATTTCTTCTGCTAATTACTTCTTCTAAATATATTGCAGAGAAACTGGGGCCTTGTGTGCAATGAAGGAAGTTGATCACATTCCTAATGATCTTAAATATGCAGAAAGTATAAAGCAATTGAAGCAGGTCCTTCCAAGTTTTATTGAAGCCAAAGGCAGTTGAAGGCTAAGAGCCATTGAGAATATGAATGTTTTTTATTCATGTATAACTAGCTAGGAATGCTCTTGTTTGGTACATTATCTAGTCACAGTGATAATTGTGATGTTTCTAGGTTACATTGGCACAGATGGAATACCAGCTACCTCGACTAACAAAATTGTGGACTCATCTTGAGCGTCAATCAGGACATCAAGTGAGGGATATGGGTGAGAAACAAATATTTATTTACTTTCCATTAAAATTAGAATTCTCTCTTGAAATTGGTTGGCTTGCAAACATGTTTGTGATGCTGGATTTATGTTCTCAAGGAGCTAGAATCTGTTAGAAAGCATAGAAAGCAATACCGGAATCAGCGGCTTTCAGTACCAGTCCCAGTAGTATCCTTGGTAAGTATATTTGTAGTATGCTGGATTCACAATTACGTACTAGTAAGTCAAATGTGATGTTGTGCATTATTTTGTTAGACTTCGTCTTGACCACATGCATTTGGTTTACTCTAATTGATTCAATGAAGACATAAAAATAAGGTCTTGTGCATGCATGTATATCGGAGAGGATGCAAAAGCATTAAAAATAAGGTTTTCAGGTGTCTAACATCACGTTGGTATTGTAATGGATCATCTGCCAAAAGTTAGAAACTAGACCTAACTTTCTTTGTTTGTGTTTCTGCCATGTTCTTTTTTTTCTTTTCTTTTTTTGCAGAAATATGATGTTGACACAACAACAAAGGCAACTGTCCTTGGCATCCAAGTTGGGTGTGGATTCAGGCCTAAGATTCCATGTAGGAGATGAATCTAGAGCTAATGCTGCACAAGATAATGAACTTTTCCATCAGAATCCTCAAGCATATGCTGCACAAGATGGAAATTGGATTGCTCGTATTGCAGCATTGCTTGTGGGTGAGGATCGAACACAATCTTGTATAGCTTATGAAATTGAAAGGCTTAGTTTAATGAAATGTTTAAATGCTTATAAAATTGTATATAGTGAATCGATTGGAGTTTGTTTTGATGTATCAAAGTTACTTTTAGCATTAATATAAAATTATTGTTCATTGGTAATAATCTCTAGCATTGATTTTGTATGATTTCACCTGGCATTGATCTCATACAACACAATACAAAACAATGTATCGTATGATTGTAAACAAGTGCAAAATTAAGGATTCTCCTACAACAGTAATTGGCTATTAGCCAATCTGATTACAATAGTCACAGCACAACAAACCAAATATAGTGGTTGTGTGAACTAACAACCAACAACAAAAGAAAACAAAGTTCTGTTGTGTGAGATTCATAACACACAACAAAAATGAAATCATCTCTGTTGTCTGAGTAATCAACAGACAAGGGAGATAATTTCACTTCAGTTGTGTGTTATTAATCTCAGACAACAAAGAATGAGTAATATGTTTTGTGTGTTACATACCTTAGACTACAAAGAATGAGTTATATCTGTTGTGTGTTATGAATCTCAGACAACGGCGGATTCCTTCTTCTATTCTCTGAATGTGTCGACACATCCCTACGCATGCCATGCCAGGCACATGCCTGTGCAGAATTCACACAATGGAAACAGGTATTCTGTTAAGCAAAGTATTGTCACACAACAGTGAAATCACCGTTGTGTGATTTTTCAATCACACAACACTCGTTTAGACCACAGTGAGGCTGGTCATCACACAACTCAAAATATATGTCGTCTGATTAACTTATTGTAGTAGTGTTTGGTACATGCCGTCAATAACTCCATTAGTTGGCATGCCATGTGGCATATTTTTAAGGGTAAAGTTGTCTCTTGACTATCCGTCTTTAGAAAATTATTATTTTTACATAAAAAAGAAAAGAAAATTGGTGGTGGAATCTTGACTGTAGATCCATCTTTGAAAAATCATTTTTGTTAAATAAAAACGAAAAAAAAATTCTGGTCATCATGGGTTGTCCATCTCACGAATCGGACCTCCCTCGGATGTAGAAGCACTTGTTGGAGAAGGCTTTGCTGGAGGTAGTGGTGAGGATTGTGGAGGCACTACAACAGAAAGTCTTTTTAGCGACTAAGTTTTTTGCGAGGAATTTATTTTCCTCAATAAATGACACATTTTACGAGGAATATTTCAGTTCCTCACTAAATGCTATTAAGTTTTCTACGAGGAATATATTTTCCTCACTATGTATCACTTTCTACGACGAATATTTCAGTTCATCACTAAAGGTGACCATAAGTTGGTCTCCCAAAACGTCATGTTATTAGCGAGGAAATATGAGACTTAGGTGACGAATTGTTTCATCGTGAAAACGGCATTCAGCGAGGAAATAACGATTTGTCGTTATTGTTTTGGCAGAAAACTGTGTAAGACCCGCCAAATTCAAGGGCGACAAAACTAGTTTTCCTCATTAAAAGTTTGTGCTCTACGAGGAATCATTTCCTAGTCAAATGCAGCAATTAGCGAGGAAATAACGCTTTCCTCATTATTAGTTTGGCCGAAAATTGTATAAAACCCGCTAAATTCAATGGCGAAAAAACTATAGTTTCCTCGCAAAAAGTCTATATTCTACGAGGAACCATTTCCTCGTCAAAAGAAACAATTAGTGAGGAAATAATGATTTCGTCGTTATTAATTTGGCGGAAAATTGTGTAAGACCCGCCAAATTTAACAGCGACAAAACTATAGTTTTCTCGCAAAAAGTCTATGTTCTACGAGGAACCATTTGCTTGTCAAAAGAAACAATTAACGAGGAAATAATGATTTCATGGTTATTAGTTTTGGCGGAAAATTTAGTAAGACCCACCAAATTTAATGACTACGAATTTGAGCAGTCGTCGCTAACAGTATCATTTAAGCGATGAATGATTTCCTCACCCCTTATACATTTAGCGAGGATCTATTTATTTAGTCATTCTAGGTTTTGTAGGGGAAAAATTTGTGGTATTAAAAACGAAAAGAGTGGGCATATCTTTTTTTAAACTTCCCTTGCACACAATACTCAAATAGAAAATGTAAGTTTCAATTAAAGAAAAAGGATGCAAAAAAAATGAATAAAAAAAAACGAAAAAAATAGGCCTGGTTAATTCACAAAAGGGACTCGAACCCTAGATAGCCACAGGCCCACAATTGCTTAACCAACTCCCTTGAAATTTTTATGTTGCATTAGGAAGACCTTTTTTTATTTTATATAAGTAATTGACTAATTACAGGAACAGAGACTTGTTGCTACTACGTTACCCGAACCACCTCAAGGACCCTGCTAATAATAAATAAGAAAATTTGAGATGAAGAAATAGATTAACCTGCGATAAATAAATATTTAAGTAATATTATACTACAAGTAAGTTTAATAATGAACCACATGTGCTACGTGTTCGTATTTGTTGTAATCAGTTTTTTTTTGCTTTTTAAGTGTGAAACGTGCTATATGATATATTTGATTTCACACTCATTATTCACATATATGAGCATTATTCATATTTTTGCTTTTAAAAATATGATTGAATATCATGAACTTCTCTAAAATCATAAGGCGTGTCTGTAGGAATGATTTCATAGTTACTAAACAAGTTAATAAACATCGATGGTCCTTCAGGATACTAATTTGGTACGTTAGTTTGTAAACATTAATATGAATGACTTATTTTCACTCTCCAGCTTTCTACAATTGCATGAGCTTCACTCTACTTTGTTTCTCTCCTACATAAGAATCACTACATTCCACATAGACAATAATACGACAATAACTCATTACATGACCTATATTGTATGTATGTGGATAAATTGTTGTTCAATAATGGAATTATGGAAGTCTCCCTTTTTGCAATTTTAGGGACCACACATGGAACTCACTATAAAATAGAATTCTGACGATGTAACCACTAATTTGAGAGATTATACGTTGGACATATTATGCAATACATACTTGACGATGCAAATTATGTTTAATTTAAGTATTTAGTTATAAATTATAAAAAGAAACATTTGAATCATTAAGCTATATGTTTGTGAATAGACACTTTATACCCTAAACCCTAAACCCCAAACCCCAAACCCCAAACCTTAATTCTATCTTTTTTTATTTTTTATAAACGGCATAATTGAGGATTAGAGAAAAATAAGGGATATATTCACAAATGGTGTATGAACTTTAGGCCATTCTACATTTTGGTGTACCAACTTTCAAAACTATCAGAATGGTGTATCAAGTTTGCTCCAATATTTCATTTTGGTGTACGCCGTTAAATTTTCCGTTATTTTTGCAAAAAAAAAAATTCCGTTATCTTTCCTTTAGCTTTGTCAGTTTTTTTTTTTTTTTTTGTAAAGATAACGGAAAATTTAACGGCTTACACCAAAATGAAAGATTGGAGCAAACTTGATACACAATTCTGATAGTTTTGAAAGTTGGTACACCAAAATGTAGAATGACTTAAAGTTCATACACCATTTGTGATATTTTCCCGAAAAATAAAAAGAACTTCTTTAAGCGGGATATTTGGGTTTTAATTGATCAAAGGCCGGGAGAAAAGAAAAGGCGCTGATCCAAAGGAAAAATAAACGAAGATAAAAAACCTAATCTTTAGATAGAGTTCTATCTTTTTCACACTATTCCATCTCTGACGGCATTCTCGTGTTGAAGCTCCGTCTCTGGCTCCCTCTCTGAATCTACCATATTTGAAGCTCTCATATCTGTAAGTAGGATTAGATTCATCTATCTTCCTCCCTGAATCTCATTCTTGTATAGCTTGATTAATCAAGGTCTTTTTATTTTTTGCTAAATCTAAATGTGAGATGTCGTGGTTTATATATTTGGTTTTATTTCAATTAAATGCACCCCAATTGAAGATCAATAGTTACACAGATTGAAGGGCAACTATTCAAGATCAATAGTTACACAGATGGGTATGCCTTCACCTCTTAATACAGACTTGCCATGAATGAGAAGAAGACAAGAAGCGTGAGAGGTATAGTTTCTTATTGTTACCGTCCGTGGTTGCATTAAATAGAATGGTCCAAGGTTGTTCCCCTTTAGTTACTGGGCTATCTCATCGTTATGTGCTACAGAAAAATGTATTAATCTGATCACATCAATTACTTGAGAGTGTATTGTGGTGACCTTAATTGTAAGGCTGCAAATAGTTATCTTGACCGGAGAATCCAAATCCTTTTCTAGTTCATCAGATGGGCTATGCAATGAATGGTTCTAAATTGTTTGCAGCTAGAAGATTTCTGTTCAATAATAAGTTGTGGCACTGTGGATACTTTTTATGAAAGGGCAACGTTTTTGAGGCCTAAAAAAGCTTTCTATCTCCCCCATGTTTTTGTCCAATATTATAATCCACGTTAAAATTGCATAGTGTTTGAGAGAAAACAACAGTTACATACTAGTTTTAAATTAACAAAGATTGTTCTGGTTTTCTTATGAGTCTAGGTCAAGGAGTTGTTGATTCAAGCTTTTCTCTGGCTGCACCACCAATTGCTCTGTTATTCTGGGTTTCAATTGGGTCTGTGCTACCATATTTTAGTTCCATGATTCAAGTTGGGTCTCAACTTTCACAAGGTCAGTTCGTATTCTCACTCTCTAATTTGGTGCCTGCATTTTTGGATTTCTGATTTTGGTGTGGTTTGGGTGATTTGGTATTTTGGTGCGTTAATTCTCAGTGACTAATGATAATTGGGCTATGGTATTCTTCTTCATGAATGACAGAGATTGTGCAAAGGGAAATGCAGGACAATTTTCCTCAGATATGGTAAGTCCAATGCTTATTCTCATATTGACTATTTTGTTATCTTTCTTTAGCATCATATCGTGTCCTTTTTAACATGTCAGGAGGTCTCTTTTCTCCTTTTCAATACCTAAGCAGTGGAAACTCTGTTGCCTACCTTCAAATCTGCTAAATATGCATAGTGTATGAAGTGAGTTATATTTGAACCCTGAACCTCCTTATTTATCAAATTTACAGATAAAGTATTTGTTAAGAGTCTATGAGTCAAGGATGGAACTTTTGAGAGCTGTAATTGTTGGAGCTGGGTACTATTTTGTCATCGCTAGCTGTTGCTAGTGTTTTTTGCTTTTTGTTTTTTACTTCTTGTTTTCAGACGTTTATGTTGCCTCTTTGTATAATGAAGTTGCTTAAAGTATATTTTGTTGCATTCTCCTTAACATTAAATCATATTTCTTTATCTTTTGCATTTGCAGAGTGGTGCTGGGTGGTAAAAATTCAGAAGTGTAGCACTGTAGCATCTCTCAAATAGTTAGGGTTCTTCACATATGGTTTCTTTTAGTGCTATCTCTGTTAGCTAGGTGTTCTTTTGAAGATTATTCATTACAAATGTTCAAGTGTAATGGAGACCAAAATTAAAAGGCTTGGAAATCCTATTTGTTTTTTTATTCGTAGATTTATATTTTCTTTTCGATGTTCAATGTGTTAGCTGTCTGTCAACATTTTCAGTAATATATGCATGTCAATGAGGTTTAGCGACCAAAAACCTGAGAGCTATTTATAACGACGAAAATATTTTTGTCCCAAAAACTGTAGTCCATACACCGACGAAAAACACATTCCTCATTGTTGAGTATCTTTATCGAGAAAACCTTTTCTCATAGAAAAGATACATTTTACGAAGAAACAAAATTTCCTTGCTAAAAACAATTTATAGCGAAGAAAAACTTGGTCTCCCAAAGCTATTTATAACGACGAAAATATTTTCGTCCCAAAAATTGTAGTTCCAACGTCGATGGAAAACATATTCCTCGTTGTTAAGTATTTTTAACGAGAAAACTTTTTCTCGCTGAAAGAATACATGGTACAATGAAACAAAATATCCTCGCTAAAAAAAGTTTACAGCGAGAAAAAGCTTCCTCACCCAAAGCTTATAACGACGAAAATTCGTCGCAGAAAAAGTAGTTTAAATATTTTATTTATTTACATTTTTTAATTTTAGTTATCATTGGCGAGGAAATAATTAATTTCGCGATGACATCTAGTATGTCGGAAAATATATTTAACGACTATTTTCTAATCGTTGAACTTTTTTAACAAGAAAAAAGTATGGGTTTGAGTGAGGAAAGAAATTGTCGCTATAGAATAACAACGAGACAAATAGATTTCATCACGGAAAGGGTTTGACGAGGACATTGTTTTTTCGTCGCTAAACCTTTTCTTGACGAGCATTCTCCGACGAATTGAAGACGAAAAGAATTTCCTCGCGGAAGTACTTCCGCGACGAAATGTCTGTTTTTGGCGAGGAATTTGTTTCTCACAAATGAGGTTTTTTGTTGTAGTGAGGTACTTCAAGGCCACGAGGCGAATAGGTGAAGGACAGTAGCCATATCTGCAGTGGATTGGAGAATTGTTTTCATTAGCGATTTGGAGGAAAGAGGTCGGGGCAGGGCTTTAATAATTTATGTAGCAAAGAACATATTTTTCGGTAATGTCGTTCGCCGGCCGCAGGAGGAGGAGGTCTCTGATGGTGGTGTTGATCATTATGGCGGTTTTACAGATTTGGATGGGCTAGTATAGAGGAGCTGTTTCGTAAGTTCTTCAGCGGTATATCATCGGCTTCAAAATGCAACAAAACTAAAAGGGATTCGAAGATAGCAAATGAAGAGTGCCCAAATCTTCTCCACAAACTATTTTATGCTAAATTCTTCTCTTCACCTTGATTTCAGACCATACAGCTGCTTCTTTTTTCTCACCTACACACAAATCAACTATACTAAATCAATTTCAACAACAGCAGAGCATGTTATCACCCATGAATACCAATGGTATGTCACCCAAAAATGTTGATCATCCTCTTTTACAAGCTCAATTTGGAGTTCAATCTCCTGGAAGGATGTTACTGAGGAGCGTGGAGCCAATCTCCCCAATGGGCTCTAGGATTTCAGCATTTGCCCAGCTTGAGCTAGCAATTACGCAGCCTCAGCTCAAGGGGTCTTGGCAACAACTTTTCCTCCATGGCTGGGTCTTTTGTAAATTCTGGGTCAAAATGGGATCTCCCAGTGGAAATCAAATTGAGAGAGAGAGAGTGAAAATACCAAACTACCCTCTAAAAATTGAATAATGACATAAGATTAATGGAGTTATTAACGGCGTGTATTTAAATGTAGTCGGGCTTTATAATCCAGGTACCAAAGTGCAGTTAGTGTAAAGTGAGGCACGTTAATTCACAGTGACCTTTAGTTCAGGTGTTCGAAAAATTCTCCCCTTTAGTTATTTTGGAGAGCATGTATAGTTTTTTTTTAATTTTTTTTTTATCTATTTTAGCAGCTAAGAGCATCTTTAGCAAAACTAGCCATTTTTTAGTCAAATTTTAACCAAAGTAGCTAAAAAGTCATTTTGACTAGTCACTTTAGAAATACATCTGTATCAGTGCTCTCTATTTTAGCATGTTTTGAATTTATATTATTTTTTAAATGAAGATTAAATAGTTTATATGTATTTACAAATTATATTATTTTTACAATATGAATATTGTAACTAGAATGGTTCTTTAATTAGAGCCCACTGACAAGCAACCTATTAACTCAAGATAGTTTACATCTATTCGGGAAAATGTTGTTAGCTGCTAACTCAAGATAATTTACGCTAGATTTAACCTAGCTGCACCAGACTCTTAGGTAGCTCTCTATTATAACTTTTAGCTATCTCGCTTCTAAATATTGAGAATGAGTTGAGGCTCTCTATAATTTAAAACATTCATTTTGACTTATTTTATGTAATTTATAAATACATTTAAACTATTTTAATATTTATTTAAAAATTAATATAAATTCAAAACTAGTTAAATAGAGAGCACTGATGCAGACATATTTCTAAATTTGCTAGATTTAGCGGTCACTATTCTAATTCCTTAGCTATTTTAGAGAGCATGTTTAGTTTTTTATCTATTTTAGCAGCTGCACCATACTCCTAAGTGCCTCTCTATTATAATTTTTAGCTATCTCTCTCCTAAATATAGAGAGCGGGATGAGACTCTCTATAATTTAAAACATTCATTTTAAGTTATTTTATGTAATTTATAGATACATTTAAACTATTTAATCTTCATTTAAAAAATAATATAAATTCAAAACTAGCTAAAATAGAGAGCATTGATGCAGACATAATTCTAAAGTGGCTAGCTAAAATAACTTTTTAGCTACTTTAGCTAGTTTTTGTAGATCTTCAATATGCCGCAATCATTCATTATGTCGCAGCTAGTCAACCGCGTCTATTCATTATGCTGTGGCTATTCAACTGCGGTTATTCATTATGCCGTGGTCATTCAACCATGATCGTTTATTATGTCTTGTGGGCCTGATCCACCTGTCTGCCACATCGGCTTTGACAAATTTATGTTCAAAATTAAAATTGTATAGCTCGGTTAAATCTAGGACCATAACGTAGATTAAAATTATTTAAACTTTAAGTGATTCCACACTTTAATTCTTTGCCTAAGGCTTTTACAATCTCAGGACTGGCCTTGATTCATAAAACTCTTTATCAAAATTGTTGTGCCAAAGTTGGACATATAGTTTGTAATTAAGGTAGTGATCATATGTAGTTGATAACAATTAGGAACAGTTTCTAATTTCATGGAGTTTGTGAACACAGCTAGGGTTCAGTCCTAATAGTTGGTCTTCTGCAAACCAAATCGAGGAGAGAGGATTTCTTCGCTTCAATTTCTAAATAGGAGGAGACAACGACGATTCTGTGAAAGGAGTCTTCACGTACAGGCAACACGTTATAATAATTCAATAATCACTTCTAGTGCTGGGTGATGATAAATCCACAATCATTTTAATGATTATAATTCTAATAAGGACTAGTTGAGAACTTTCTAATCAACGGTTTTGGGAGACTCACTTTTCGATTACATCATGGTAAATCAACCGTTAGATGTTTATGTATGCATGCATGAGTAGATCACTTTTGAAAATTTTCTTTCAAATTGCTAAATGTTACAAATTTGTCAAACATAACAGTTCATGTTCATAACTACTACATCACGATTGTTAATGTCTTAACAATTTTCAATTGGGTTGAAAATTGCATAAATGATCTACACAAATATCTAAACATCTAATGGTTGATTTGCAAAAATATGATAAAAAAAGTAGGTCTCACACAAAAGTCCTCATTATAGTGGTTCTCATTAGAAAGGCTCCCATGGGTGAAGTAAGCAAAAAAAAGAAATATAATTATAAATTCAAGAGGTAGAGAAGCTACAGACCTACACATGAGGCTCCTTAATGGATTCATATCGGAGATTCAAGTAGTGCCGGCCTATACGTACTCGTATCTATTTCCTACTCCTCTAGGCTCTAGCTATATATACCTATATGTCCTCATACTTACTTCTATACCTCTAGGCTCTAGCTATATATATGGAAGGCTAGAAGCTTACCTGCTTGTTCTATCACTAATCATTGCAGAGAATTAAACTAGAAAAATGTGGAAGCTTAGGTTTGGAAATGAAGGTGCAAATAATGACCCTTACAGTCCTTACTTGTTTAGCACAAACAACTTCTATGGGAGACAAACATGGGAGTTTGACTCGGCTGCCGGCACACCTGAAGAGCTAGCAGAGGTCGAAGAAGTTCGACTAAGTTTTTACAACAATCGTCACCAGGTCCAGGCTTGTAGTGACCTCCTCTGCCGAATGCAGGTAGTTCATTATTCGAATATGTTAATCAAGTTGTCTGTGTTATTTCTAATGTCTATCTGATTGTTTTTATGAGGCAGGTCTTTTTTCTCCTCTTAAGTTGTAATTTTTTTTTTCTATTTTTCTCAATAAATAAGGGTTGGAGAGTTTTCTCTTTTCAGTCCCCGTTCTAACCAAAAAAAGAAAAAGGAAAAGATTATAGATCGTGCATGCACCTCTATCTGTTAATAAACAATGGTGTTCACCTTGTCAATGACTGATCGGTCAAGAAAATTATGCTCAACCACATTTGGATGTAAATTCAATGGTGGAAATAATTATTTTTTAAGTTGAGTTATTTTGTTTTCCACTGTTAGATTTACAAGCAATGGTGATTGAGCATAAATTTCTTGATCAATTACTGACTAGGTGAATAATCTTGTGCTAACATATACGTAATTCATTATTGGATTTGCTGATAGAGTGTTTCCTAAGCCATTCATCTTGAGGTCTTCGCTTTTATCTTTGTTTAATAATATATTTTGATAGCGGCTATTGCCACCCTACCATTTTCTTTGTTCACCCTACAAATATTTGAATTATTGAAAGACTATATTTCCCAAATGCAAAATGACTAATAAGTACACTAATTTTTTAAAATTTAAATCTTTAAGTAAAACTAAATACATAACTAATTAAATACAAAACTACTTAATTTCTCTTCTGATAACATTAATCTTCATCTTCTCCATCCAAATTTCAATTTATTACAATTTTCTTTTTTATCTTTTTGTTGTGTTCTCATCGTTAATTCACTATTCAATTCACAATACCATTAGTGTTAACTTCATCAAAATATTTATAATACCTTTATAAACACCGAAAGTAAAAAATTTAAAACATGAAGAAAAAAAATCAATCTTTTTTTCATTGCTCATAGTAGCACTTACTAATTTTTTTATATGGATTGAAATAAACGAACATTAAAACTGAATGGAAAAAATAAAAAAAATGGAAGTAAATCCAATTATGATTTTATTAGGAAACTTTAATATATTTTAGGACGTCTTTTTAATTTATATAAATTAAATGAGAAATTTTCGTTAAACAAAATTTCTTTTTTAATTTGATATGTCATATGATAGAGGATATTCCTGGGAAGAGAAATGAGTTGGATAAGTAAATCTAATAATTAAAATTAAAATGTTGGGTGTAATGAGTAAGTAGGGTGAACAAAGAAAATTGTAGGGTGGCAATAGCCTCACCCATTGATAAATTGATTGAATTTGATGAGATACCATCTCCCTAAAAAAGATTTTGCAAAATCTTGGCTCATTGTTGATATTATTGTAACTAGCAACGTGCTTGCGTTTCTCGTAGGTGATATTGTGAGGTTCATGAAAAATAGGTTAACTAAAATAGTGGTTTTTTTTTGGGACATAAAATAAGTGTTGGTTTAGTTATTTTTTCAATTTTACACTATGTCAACTTATATTTTATTGGCTTAATTTGATAATTATGTTATTTAATGGTATTATTGGCACTTTAAAATTTGGTGAGGCCCTTTGACCCGAAAAGAGAGCCCGCTCCATTATTAATAGTACAAATAGAAACCGTCGCTATTTAATGGAGAGAGATATTGTTGCAAGGGATCCGGATTCTTTGCTATAATATTAGATGTTAGGATATACTAGACTTTTCACGTGAGTCCACCACGTCACCACAATGGAAAATTATAATATGTTCTGGGACCATATGGTACATGTGGTGCTTCATGTTGATGTCATTGACTCATATGGCTTGTATTTATTTATGATTGTTCTCTTCATTAAATTTTTTTTCTATCCCCTGCAAGGTCCCCACTTAATTCAAGTGATATTATTAGTTCGGATCACCACATAGCAATGCTATGTGGTAGTCCGGGATCATAGAATAATGACCTCACCACAGTGTACAGTACAATTGTAAGGCTCAAAATAAGAAAGATTTTGTAAATTGAATTTTGTATCTTTGTAAACCAACCCAAATAACAGGCGTGGGGCTGAGCCTCCTAGTTAGCCTGGGTTCTAAACCCTCTTTAAAAAAAAAAAAAAAAAAAACTCAAATTTTATTGAACACCAACCCAAATTGTATTGAACCACGCAAAGCATGATAGATTGTATTTAATAGCCATTTGAGTAAAGACACATTAGAGCAATGAAGGAGAGAGTGTTACGTACGTCAGCCGTACTACGTGGCGGTGCGGATGACCAATCAGTGCCCAGCATAAGGATATTTTAGGTATTTCACTTTTAAAAAGCATGGATAGTTTCGGAATAAGGAGAAAAATTTCTGGCTTTTAATTAGTCAGACATACCACATGTTTGGTACGCCTGACGTATGCAAGAATTTCTCGCACTGAAGAATTTAGAGATAACAAAGCAATTTTGTCCATTGAATCATTCAAAAATCTTATATCAACATCATTGGAATCAAACTGAATTCTCTATTTTATTCTTCTTCCATTTTTGATGTATCATTTTTTAGGGATTATTTAGTGAAATAAGCTTAATATGAGATCATGCAATCTCTCATCTACGTCCAATCTTTAGGATTATTTAGTGAAAATACTATTTTTATATTAACGAATTGAATTTGTAGCTTCTGGGAGAGAAAAAGTTCAAACAAAAGATTCCCCAAGTAAAGGTGGAGGATGGTGAGGACTGTACATATGAAAAGGCCACCGCTGCATTCAAAAGGGCAGCTACCTTCTACTCTGCCTTGCAATCACCTCACGGCCATTGGCCTGCTGCAAGTGTCGGTCCCATGTTTTATATTCCTTCCTTGGTGAGTGTGCAATGCAATTCCACAATATGCCTAAAACCTGTCTGATAAAATTCCTCAATAATGCACAAATTGTTAAGCTAAGGGCAGTTCTTCTGGTAAACCAGAAAGTTCAATTAAATCATTAAGTGCCTAACAATCAGTTGGAATAATAGTGCAAAGCATGCTAAAGATGAAACTAATACATCTGTCTTTTGAAGCAATTAGATTTGACTACTACTTTTCAGCTTTTCTTTGTTTGTATGAAAATGCAGGTCATACCGCTCTATATTATGGGGCATCTTAGTAAGGTGTTCTCTGCAGAGCATTATAAGGAAATGCTTAGATATATATACTGTCATCAGGTAAAGTACACAGAACTTAATTAAATGCCTTGTGAAATGAACATATAAGTTTGTTTAAATTTCTATATATTTATCATTTTTCTGTATGGTATCGGTAGAGCTTAAGAGTTTTGTTCGTTGCAGAACGAGGATGGTGGGTGGGGATTACACATAGAGGGCCCTAGTATGATGTATTGTACACTTCTGAACTACATTTGCATGCGTCTACTTGGAGAAGGACCTGACGGTGGTTTAAACAACGCTTGTGCAAGAGCACGCAAGTGGATTCTTGATCATGGTGGTGCAACACATTCATCATCCTGGGGAAAGACTTTTATGGCAGTATGAAAATTTTCTAAACCAGTACAGCTTAGTATACTATTCTCACAAGGATTAGCTGCTAAAATTCACGGCCGAACTATGTTTTTCTTCATTTGTAACTTTAAAA
The DNA here is from genome assembly GCF_002994745.2 of Rosa chinensis. Lineage (NCBI taxonomy): Eukaryota > Viridiplantae > Streptophyta > Magnoliopsida > Rosales > Rosaceae > Rosa > Rosa chinensis. The sequence goes on from NC_037089.1 coordinate 66,246,384, forward strand.
TCGGATTTGTTGATAACTCTATAAACCAATGGCTTAATGCATTCTCTCTCAATTAGTTTTCTTCCACTGTAGATACTCGGTGTGTATGAGTGGGAGGGTTGCAACCCGTTTCCCCCAGAGTTTTGGATTTTCTCATCTTTGTTCCCTTTGAATCCAGGTTTGTTCAATTTCTTTTTACTGTAACTTGGTAAGTTCATCCATTTGATGCATGTTATAGTAATTTCCATCTTTAGCCAGTTAGATAACCGTAGGAAACTTGTCCAATCTATGTTGAGGAGAAAGGTAATTGTGACTTTGAACTGAATTATTTCCTAGCCTTGAAAGATAAGATTTTTAGTCCTTATTGAAGCATACATTTAGTTAATTTTATCTCTGTAGCTTTCTAATTTAGCTACTGTATGCTCAGCAAATATGTTCTGCCATGGCCGGTTGACTTTCTTGCCTATGTCGTATCTGTTTGGGAAAAGATTTGTTGGCCCCATCACCCCTCTCATTCTACAACTGAGAGAAGAAATGTACAATGAGCCATACAGTGAAATTCAATGGGGCAAAGTACGCCATCTCTGTGCAAAGGTGTGTATATATGATCTGCACCTTGTACTTTAATTCATAGTTCATACGAAAATGAGATGTTTGTAACACTCATCTATTTTTTAATACAGGAGGATAACTACTATCCCCATGGCAAGTTACAATGTTTGTTGTGGGATACTCTTAGCACAGTTTATGAGCCTCTTCTTTCTTGCTGGCCCTTCAATAAGTTGAGAGAGAAGGCTCTTCAAGAAACTATTGAAAACATTCATTATGAAGATGAAAATAGTAGATATATAACTATTGGATGTGTGGAAAAGGTAGTCACATATTTAATTGAGGAAAAGTTGGGAGACATTGTGTAAAAAAATCTAATTTTTGATAATGTAACCTCAATTGTTTTTGGCAGCCCTTAATGATGCTTGCTTGCTGGATTGAAGATCCGAATGGAGAATCCTTTAAGAAGCATCTTGCAAGAGTTATAGATTACATATGGGTTGCAGAAGATGGAATAACTACGCAGGTCTGCATAGCAATTTTCTACAGCTTTGAACTCAGGCTTTCACTTGTACTTCTCTATTGGAAGTGCTACTTGGGCCATCAAAGAATATACTAATTGTGATACTTCATATGTACGTAGAGTTTTGGTAGCCAGGCATGGGATGCTAGTCTTTCTGTTCAAGCTTTGCTTGCTGGAAATCTCACTGATGAACTTGGATCTGTACTTCAGAAAGCACATGAATTCCTAAACAAATCTCAGGTTTCCATGCTTAATGAGTCCTAAAAGCCTCCTCTTCTTGTTTTCTGTTAACCTTGAGCATCAAGCCTATATTTTCTTCTTCTATATTCGGCTGGCTATAATATTTATTCTCTTGTGACTCTATAGGTTAGGGATAATCCTTCTGGTGACTTCTTAGCTCGTTTCCGTCACATTTCTAAAGGTAGTTGGACTTTCTCTGACCAAGATCATGGATGGCAAGTGTCTGATTGTACTGCAGAGAGTTTGAAGGTGACTTTTCAATCCTGGGCTTTTCTGGAATTGAGGATTGAGCCTCATTTATAACGATCATATATTGCTTACTAGTTATATATGTGTTATAACAGTGTTGCCTACTGTTTTCAATGATGCCGACGCAAATCGTGGGTGAACCAATTGACTCTGAGCGCTTGTATGATGCTGTTAATGTCATACTTTCTCTGCAAGTGAGGACTAGATTGAAAATTCTACGTGTTTCTCTTGTTATGCATCTACATGTTTAACATTATAGATCTACATACTTACTCAAGCAACTAGCTCATTTGTATTTTTTTCATTAATTACTTGTCCTTTGTCACAAGTATTAATCTCTATGATTTGAATCAGAATTCAAATGGTGGTGTATCAGCCTGGCAGCCAACAGGAGCTCCACAATGGTTGGAGGTAAACCTGGAAAATCTTATATATGAGCAAAGAATTTAAAAAATTCTGTGATTTTGTTGTACGTCATTACATTGACATGCATATACTTTCCCTCCTTATTCAGTGGTTCAATCCAGTAGAATTTCTCGAGAATGTCGTCATCGAATACGAGTAAACTTCTTCACCCAACATTTCATTCTTTGAATCCTTATCTCTAGACATACATTCGTTGAATCCTAAACTATAGAGTCATGCAGGTATGTTGAGTGCACTTCATCTTCAATTCAAGCGTTAACTTTATTCAGGAAGTTATACCCTGGGCATAGAAAGAAACATATCGATGATTTCATCACAAATGCAGCATGTTACCTTGAAGACATGCAAACACCTGATGGCTCATGGTATTTTTTTCCCTTTGATTAATATATTTGAGACATGTTTATGTTTGAACTTTGTTAATTAAAGAAAAGAAGTAGATCGGATCGTTTCCAATAAAAAAAAAGAAAAAGTAGATTGACTAGTGCTACTGCTTTCACAGGTATGGAAAATGGGGAATCTGCTTCATCTATGGAACATGGTTTGCAATTCTCGGGTTGAAGGCTGCTGGTAGAACTTACAAAAATTGTGAGGCGATACGCAGAGGTGTTGAATTTTTACTCAAAATACAGAGAAATGATGGTGGTTGGGGAGAGAGCTACACTTCTTGTACCAACAAGGTGTTTTTTCTTCTTTCTTTTTCATCTACCTCTTTACATGAATATGAGGGGGGGTCTATTGGCATATTCCTAAAGACTTTGAGTGTCGAGTATTTAACTGTTCAGCTATTTGTTCTGAGCTGTTAAATATATAATTGGCCAAAGGAAAGCATAATATTCTTCCTTCAGGTAAAGTCAAATTATTCTGTGATATGGTTGTACAGATCTATACACCTCTTGAAGGCGAACGGTCGAATTTGGTGCAGACTGCAATGGGACTAATGGGATTAATTCATGGTGGACAGGTTTGTATTTATTCATATCTTATGTGCTAGCCAATTCCCCAGTATCTAACTATCTATACTTCTTAAAATATGTCTCCTCCTAAGTTGACAAATTGATATATTTTTCTTTTGGTTTTGTTGGTAATAGGCCGAGAGAGACCCTACTCCCATTCACAGAGCTGCAAAGCTTTTGATTAATTCTCAATTGGAAAATGGAGATTTCCCCCAACAGGTACCATTCTGTGTTTTGTTTTTATATACTGTGCATTGTGCAGCAGGGATACTATCATATTTTACTCATCTTTCCTCTCTTTATCCTTTTGACAGGAACTGGTGGGGGCTTTCAATGTTAATGCCATGTTACACTATGCAGCATACAGGAATATCTTCCCAATTTGGGCTCTCGGAGAATATCGTTCCCTTGCCTCCTTCTAGATATATGTATAGATGACTAGACACTATACCAATAATGCATTCAGACGACAGATGATATATGTCGTCTCATGTTTTCTATTGTGTATCCGGTTGTCATCTCTTACGGCATCAGACAATAGACATCCTCCGTCGTCTCACCTTCTTCAGACAACAGAAGTTTCGCAAGGCTTTGTTGTCTGAACAACCCAACTTTAAAGGATTTGGGACTTTTTGTGGTTACTAATCACATACAACGACACATTAATGTTGTTCAAATCAATTACACACTTCAATTTTAATAAAACCGCTGTTGTCTGAAATTAAATAAGAAGACATTTATATGTTGTCTGAGGTTACCAAAATAAAGGCTTGTTTAACAATATGTTGTTTGAATGTATTTTTAATGACATTTAATTGTTTATATAATTTGAAAATAACATCACTACGAAATCAAATTCTGTTGTTTGAAAGATCTTGAACAACAACAAAATTTACTCACTGTGGTTAGATTGGTTTTTCAACCTCAGTTCTACATGTTTGAAATTCACTTAAAATTGGGTAAACTATGCTTCATCTGTTGTCTAAATAGTTTTAAGAATTTAGTTTTATGTCTTTTATCTTGTGTTCCAACCACTGTTTTAAGTATTTCTGTTGTCAGATGGATAGTATAACTATGTGTAATCAACTACTTGTGTAGTTTGATTGAGGTCAGAAACCCACTCTTTTGTTGTTTGTATCAAGCTTTGTTATTGCATGATAATTAAATGACCTTTGCTTTTCTGTTGTTTATTAGAAGTATTTCTATTGTTTGATAATGAATTGAACTTCAGTTTTATGTTGTTACATGTAGTAACGACAAACAGTTGTTCGTTTTTGTTGTTACTGTATTTGTGGTACAACATATCATAAACCTAGATGTATTCGATTTGAACCATATCAAACCTCATCCATTTTGAACAGTCATCAAAGGCATATTATAGAACCTAAAATTAGCAAATTTCTCATTGCATCAATTAACCCACCAAAATACAATCCCATCAGTACCATAATACTAAACTAGCTAGCAGCTAGCTTTTACATTAGCCAATTTCAAGTATTGCTGTAATACCCCGAAAATCAGAATTAATTTCCGACAACTTTCTGAAAATGATTTTGTGGTTATGAGCACAAGTACGAAGTCAGGAGATGATATGAAATTATTTTCGGACAAATAATTTTCAGAAAACGTCATTTAGAGGCTTGCGAAAGTTGATTTTCTATACGTTCGGATTCTGTGAAAACTTTTTTCATGAAAACTGTAGAGCGTGCTGATATGAGTTCGTGGACATGTGGAACGCGAGAATCGGAGTTCATATGAAGAAGTCATGGCCACTAGAAAAAGTTTCCATTTTAGTTAAATAGGAAAAAAAATCCAAAAATACCAAACTTTCCATTTTCGGTAAGGGTCATGATCATTTGGCCCTTAGGCCCTAAACCTGCCCGACCCGGGCCTTGCATTAGGGGGGCCCGGCCCTACCCTTTTTAAAATAGGGTAGGGTATGGGCCATGAGAATGAAACCCGGCCCGGCCCTCCGGCCCTACCCTTTTGTGCCCTTTAGGGCCAAGCCCGGCCCGGCCCTTTAGGCCCGCCCGAATAAGCCCTAATAATTTTATATTTTTTATATTTTTCAATTATGTTTCTCTTTTTTCTATAATATGCAATTTATCTCTTCCTTTGTAATTGATTTCTTAAGTTTTGTTTTCTTTAGTTTTTATTTTCTTTGTTACATAACAATTAATATTAGGAGATTTAGAGAGATAGTTAATTGAATATAACCACCTTAACTAATAATAATAAATGTTATAAGTTAATTCCGGCCTACTCACAAACACACATATGAAATATGATCAACTAAAAACAATGTCTTATATTACCTATATAACCATTGAACCACATTTTGAGGAAAAAAAAAATAACATAAGTTTTTTTTTTATTAAACAAAATAAGGGCCTTTTCGGCCCTATTTGGCCCTATTTGGAAGGTCGGCCCGACCCGGCCCTTTCGGCCCTAATAGATCGGGCTTTTAGGGCGGGTAAGGGTTAGGATATTTAAGCCTCGGCCCGTCCCTACCCGGCCCTAAATTTTGTTGAATTTGACTAGGGCCAGGCGCCCGGCCTGGCCCGATCCTAAGCCCTAAAATTTAGAGTAGGGCTGGCCCTAGCCCGGCCCATGATGACCCCTAATTTTCGGAAAGCTTTATCTCTTTGTTCCCAAGCCCAAGTCGGGGACAGATTTTCACCGGTTAATTTCTTCCTCCTCTGGCCACCAATCGGAGCGCGACTTGTTCCATCTCTTCACCTCACTCCCCTCTCCAAGTCTGTGGAAGCTTTGTCGCCTGGGTCTAGCTGTGGATGGTGCTACGACTGCGAGAAGTGGTGGGGGCGCTGCAATTCTTGGCCTCATTGAAACTCACGTTTCCAGCCACCTTAGGCGAGGATTCTTGGGGGCTTTTGGAGCCCAGAGGACGTACAAGCTTTCTTCGAAGGTGGCTTGCAACGATTCAACTTGTGAAGATCAAATTTTGAAGATTGGGAATCTAGGGTTCTTCGGATTTCAAATTTTTTGAGGTAAATTCCGGCGAAATGACTTTGATTCAGACTTTGTGCTATATATGAATGTAGATGTACATGTTGAGAGGAAGAGTTTGACATAGGTCTCGCCGAGCAATTTGGAGGTCGACTGCAGCTCTGCCATTTTCTGTGGCGGCGTTTTCCGGTGGCTTCCCGCCATCTCAGAGGTAGTTTATGCTTCTCCTTATGATCTACTCGTCGATATGAGCATTTCGATATATAGTTTGTAATTTTTGGAAATCGTATGAGCATGTACGGATTTTAGGGTTTTCAGTTCGATCGGTGTTCAATCCGTCAGGATTCGGCCGTCCGATTGACTTGTAGCCTTGATATATTGATCCTAGAAGTATCCCAGAGATCTTAGGTGGTCTCTGATGAAGTTTCGCCTCAATTGGCATTACTTAATTTTGTGATTTTAAGTAGTGCAAATGGGGGTTCGAACTTTAATCATTTTTTATTCGTGTACTAAGTTAAGATCCTATTTTACGTAGGTGATTGACGGAGCATATTCAATACATTATCTCGGCTGTAAGAGAACACGCAGCAGGATTTAGAGGTGAGTAAATCTCACGTGGTTCATTTACGAACAGAGTTGCTTATTATTCAGAATTAATTGATAAATTGTAAAATCGTTTTCGTAAATGAAGATTTATTTTCAAATGATATGAACTTGATCGACTGCGATTCATAGGACTGCAGTTCACAGGTATGGTAAAATGAGTTTTCAAGTATAAAAATGATTTTCTCAAGTTTTGTGATCGTGGACTATAGTTGATATTAGTAGCATATATTCATGAGCGGATGACTACGTATATTTAGATATATGTATATATATATATATATATATATATATTTACGAGGAGTGTATATTGGGGCAGTTGTGTAATGAGGTGGAATTAACATGTTTGGTGAATTCGATGTTGTTACTGTCGTGATTTAATTTTCCAAGGAAATGAATGAGTTTTGGTTCTTTTGAATGGAAACAATTATATTATTGACGTTTCGTAATTGAGAGTAACTTGTTAAATTGTGTTGGTGGTTTGCGGTGTGAAAAAAATATTTTGAAATTCATTTCTATATTGTTTTTGAAATGGGAGTTGAGCTTTGAAAACAATATTTGTTGCAGTCAATTATATTGTTTTGGAAAGTGTTGAGGTTGTGTAATATTTTGAGTCTTGTGTGACTTATGTTTGGTCTTTGTATCGAGGGCCACAGTAGTGACCGAGGGTCGGTTATCGGAACCATGCCCTTGGCCAGGGTATGGTTACGATTCAGTTAGAGATCTAGTCTATCTGCAATTGTATGTCATGGTGGGTAACAATCAGGTTACTTGCAACTTATGAATACACGTTTTTAAAAGTGAGTTCAAGTGGTTTCTTTATTTTATTGTCCAATGAGAGACTTGAATTTCATATTAAATTGTGAGTTGAAAATAATATGATTTTGTCACTTTAGTGACGTATGTTACCCTTATGAGGTAACGTTGTCGAGTTTTGAAAACGAGTCATTGTATGATCGTCTTAATGGAGTTGAAAGGGTGATTTCTGCTTTATTTAAATTGTTTGATTTTATTATTGATTTCGGTTTTATTTGAATGGTTTGATTTTAATGTAATCTCTTGAACTAAGTTATATGCATGGATTACTACCTTTTGAATTGTTTGTTTTAATGTAATTTCCTGAACTAAACTCTATGCAGGGATTACTATGGTTTCTATTGATTGTTTTTAATGTGACCTTCTGAACTAAGTTTTTATGCAGGGATTACTGATTTTACTTATTTCAAATTCTGAGTGCAGTTGTGGTTTGAGATTTGTAGCGAGTAGTGAAATGAATTGTGATGTCATAAGTTTGACAAATGCTTTATGTTGAGAGGAAATGAGTGTGATTTAGTAGTTGTGTCATTGAGACAAATGAAGGATGATCTAGTAGATTGTTGTGTTTCAAAATGTTTAAAATGTTACTGGAGTTTAATTGTAAAATTGAAGTTGTGCGAAATTAGATGCATGAATCGAGAGTCAAAGCATGTGGGTTTTAGTTTGGGTTAACTTAAGTGAGCATGATATTGAGGGATATGAACTTGATGTTTTTATTGTGATAATTGCATAGTGATTCTGCTAGGCTGAGATGGTTAAAGCATATGTTATGTGGTTTTTTAGGTTTACTCGTACGAGCTTGCAAAAGCTTACAAGGTTTGTTGTTTCAACCCGGTGCAATATTCCAAGGTGTAGGGGTTATTGTGCAGGTCAGAGTTACAGTCATCGAAACTGAAGTTTTATAGTTGTTGTATCTTAGACGTAGAAGTGTATTTTGTTTTAGCCTTCCACTATGTAGAGAGTTGGTGAGCATGTTTACTTATTGAATTGTTGTTCAGTTTAATTTATAAACTCTTTGTAATGTAACATGTGACTCTAGAGAATGAGTATGTATTGCTATCGGTGAGCTCGATCGGTTGTTTATGGCTTAGTATAAAATGAAAAATCTTCTATGTGTTTTCTTGTGCTTGTTAAGTTTTCGAGTTTCGGATTTGAATTTATTTATTCGAAATTCGGGGCATGACAACTGCTATTGTTGTGATCAGCATAATATCTTGATCCTAATCTAACTAAGGGAAAAACCTAGTAGGCTTCATAGAGTAGATAGAGCAACCGCATACATAATATTGTTCAACACTTTCCATCAGTTTTGTCAAAATGCACAAAAGCAATTCCTAAACACTACTGCTCAGATGCTACCAGAAACATAAGCAGCTATATAAAGTCTGATACTAAATTTTCTGGAAATCAAACTTCAAACATGTTTAGCCAATTCCTCTCAGATCTCATCAATCTCCTTGCCTGTGTAGACCAGATTTGACCTATTTTCCCACTGCAACAAGGGAAACACAGAATGCAGTAAATTAAATATGGAAGGGCATGGGGCATGCACTATATCATTAAACAATAAAGTCGATATGAATGCAGTTGATCAGTCCTATCTTGATACCAAACTCCAAGTTCGATCTTGTCCTCTACAATATCTTTCATGTAACGCATATAGAGCAAGTTGGTGGACATAATAAAGCAGATTTTCAGCCATTAAGGTGACCAGTTCTTTCATGAAGCTAGGGTATAAGACCAATGCTTGTAAGGAAAAGCTCGACCCCTCTAATCATACTTGTAAGTATTTGCTTACTATATATTTGAGAACATTTGGTCGATCCACCAATGCTTCTTTTCTTTAAGCTGGGCAGAAGACTTCTGAAGACAAAATCAAAAACATGAGGAAAGATACAAGTTAACACCCGAAAGAATCTTTCTAGTAATCACACCATACACTCAAATGTCAAAAATAACCTTTCTCAATCTATACAATCTTCTACCCTGAAGCGCAAATAAGCATCGTACTGTAGGAGACGGAAAAAGCATTGCATAAAATGGCAGTCCAATGAGGAGAATCATATGTAATGTGTCAAAATGGAGGCTAATACAATAGAGAAGGTCATGAAGCAATCTAGAAACTAACAACTACTTGACTGCACTAAGTGATCAATTTTGTTTATATATATATTAAGTTTACAAGATAGGGTATTACCCATGGAAGCTTCCCAGCAGTTTCAAAAGCAGAATACTTGTTGATGGTAAGCCTGTGGGACTGGGAGTATGTTAGAAGTAGCAACTTCATGGGTGATGGGTTACCTCCAATCAACTGTTGGGATTGGATTAGCTCTCCAGGGAATAAAATATGTCTTGCTCCTACAAAGAAACAAATAGTGAGACTTAAAAGTTAAAACCAAGTTTCAGCTCATCCTCGAGATCATGCATACCTACATGCCCTCTGGAAATATATAACCTAATACTAATATCTTCAGCTTTTAATCACTCAAATTCAGAATGAATAGGCTTCCACCAAGAGACAAATAGGCCATCTAACTAAACCTTTTGTGTCCACCAAATCATGGCATCATCAACTCCCTCACAAATAATACGTAATAATAATAAAGCTGTTATTATTTAGAGTCAGATATATGACATCATTTGGTAAGAGCTTTGCAATATAACCTCTATATTCAATAAACACAATGTAAGTAACCAATTTGGCAGTTGCAATAGAATGATTATTTTGATAATCCAATCTCAACAAATATTAACTATAAAATTAAGCACAGAAATCATTTGCAGATTGAATCGAACTTGTTACATATATTAACCAACCAATTCAAGATATAAATAAGTTGCACCAAAGCAGACCATTACATCTCTATGCAACCATGATTTGGAGAAATTACAACAACATAGATAATTTGGTCTTCAGCTTTTTCCTATACTACTGATCCTCAGTTTTGTTACAAGAAATCATAAATCACTGTTAAAGCCAACATGAGCTCAGAATATAAGAGTAAATAACTTAATGACACTCTGAGGACAAAGATAATGGGAGTGGGAGACTAATACCTTTGGATAAGATTTTGTACCCCAAGCCATAGCAGATATCACCTGTAAGAAGAAAATAGTTCAGAGTAGTGTACTAATTTATGTAATGAAATATCTAGGTGAAGTTTGCAGTGTTTGTATACCTGAGCACCACCAGCTTTAAGGATGTGAGTTACACCAGCCTTCTTAGCACAGTAGAGTACTTCTATAGGGGTAAAAACAAAAGGCAATCAGCTCTCAAATTAGAATGTCCTCACGATGCATAGCCCCCATAGTAAAGAATCATACCTTGCATATACTGCCATCCTGACTTGGGGGAGTCACAGGTACAACGGTTTTAGATCCAGCAATCTGAGCAGGCTGGTGGACATAATAAAGCAGATGTTCATTAAATCGTTGTAACCTCATAATTGATCATCCTGATAAACAGGATGACCCACTATGAAAAGAAAAGTTTTAAGAAATACAATCAACTTACAACTGCAAGCACTAGAGCAGTAGAAGGTAAAACTGCAGTTCCTCCTGGAACATAAAAACCTACAGAACCAATACTTCTTGCCACTTGTTTACATTTAACACCCTGAAAAGTTTTGAGATACATCAAGGATTTGTTTACATAGAAGGATTTGGAGTAAATTATAGACTTGCCTTTATATTCTCAACAGTTTTCTCTGCTGACTTCTGGGCAAAATGAAATGCACATACATTGTCATATGCCACGTCAAATGCTTCTTTAATAGATGGATCAAGCTGAAATGCGGAATTAATGATTAGTTTCACCAAATTACAAATATACAATTATATGTTGTAAATGGTAATGACTATTCATGCAATAAGTATTGCTTAATATATGCGATTGACAAACTCGTAATGTATGGGATTGACAGACTCATAATGCATGCGATTGACATACTTGTAATGTGTGATTGATTAGTATAGCTATTATGTATTGCCTTTTGTATACATGATGTAACCCTATATAAACCTCATGGTGAGATGAATACAATACAATCATCCAATTGTCTACAACACGTTATCAGCACGATACTCTAACCCAAGTCCTAGCCAGAAAAAAACCCTAACACTTGAAATTTCTTTCACCAAAAACTGCCGCAAGCTCCTAGCCCTTGCTAGCCATACCGTGAGCTGCTCCTGCAGCCCTTGAGCACCCGTGTGCCTCCTACTGCCCCTGCAGTATGGTAGCACGCCTGCTGCCCCTGCAGCACAGTAGCACGCTCGTTCCTGTGCAGATCAGCCTGTTTGCACGCCCCGAAACGTCTTGATCAGGACTTCAGATCAAAATCCTTCCTTCATCAAAGTTGTTCGTCTCTGCCTCTTCTATCTGACCTCAAAATGTAGCCCTATTAGAGTCTTTTTGAGACATGTACACCATTCGAAGTGGGAGCTGTTCAGAAGCGAATCTGCTCTGAATTTCAACAAGTAAGTTTTAAAGATTAAAGTTCCTGCTTTCTTGTCTTTTAAATTCCTTTATTTTCTGCAGGATTTTTAATATACGAACATGGGTTTGATTATTTAATAAAGCGGAATTGTGGGGATTCACGCTTAACGAACTAAGAGTGTTCGTATGAACTAAGAGTGTTCATAATGCTCGAACTAAGAGCGTCCGTAAGCATCAAATTGTGACCATATTAAATCATTATTGTTTGGTCTAATCCAAAAGAGATTCTTGGAAATTGTTTTCTTGGTAGTATAGCTCGGAAATCTTAGTATTTTAGTTTTCGTGGAAGTTTAGCTCCGAAACTAATATATCTTCTCTTTTTATTTTCAGGATGTCAAATGAACCTAGACTCGACTTTCCCATGCTTGACTCAACAGGCACAGATTACTACAGTTGGGTAACCGATGTTGAGAACCACCTCACTTCAAGGGGAATATTACCCATAATCCAGGCACCTAACCTGGATGGTGTGTTCGTGCGAACACCTACAAAGCATGCTGAACCAGTTATCTTAATGCTACACCTTATGGACAAGGAACTCAAATTGGAGTATATGTCGATCAAGAATGCAAGAGAGCTATGGGTAGCGCTAGAAGAGCGTTTTGGCAATGTCCAAGATTCCCTCCTCCCTGACTTGAAGATTCAATGGAACAATCTGCGCTTTGCTGATTTTAAGTCTGTTGCTGAATATAATTAAGAAGATCTTCGCCTATAGTCCATGTTGAGGTTTTGTGGACAACCTATCACAGAGCAAGAGCTAATTGAGAAAACTCTCTCCACCTTCCCCGTTTCAGCCATTGTGCTATCAAAACAATACCGCACTAAAGTCAATGCTGGACGGATCATGAGGTTTCATCAGCTTATCAATCTCATATCTGTAGCTGAGAAACATGATAACATACTCATGAGGAATTATAATTCAAGGCTCATTGGAACTAAAAGCGTTCATGAGGCAAATTATAATGCACCCAAAAGAGGGCACAAGGAGCGGAACCCTAAGAATAAGGGATATGAGGGACGTATGGGTCTATATAACTGCCCTAACAAGGAAGAAAACCACAGTTTTGGTGCAGATACACGTGGTGGCAATGCCACATGTGGGAGAGGTGGTCGTGGTGGTGGCACCAACCCTCCTAGGGAACGCCCAAACCGTGCACCTCAGTTAAAGGGAGGCAACCACAATGACATGTGTCATCGATGTGGATCAAGTGAGCATTGGTTCAAGCAATGCAAGGCAAGCGAGCAACTAGCTTCAACATACAGGGCATATAGGGACCTGAGGGAGCAAGAAGTGTACCTTGCAAAAGAAGAAGAAAATGGTGGAGACATCCATCTCACCATAAAGGACTTCAAAGCTGACGATGAAGTGCACAAGGATGCCGTAGACTTTGATTAGATTAGTCATTTTATTTTTCCAAGAATTTTTGTAATGGCAATATGCCTTAGTCAATAAATGACAATTGTATTAAACTCTTTCTTATGTGGTGCACCCAATGAAATATGATGTCTAGGAAAGTCATTGAGATTAATGGTACTTAAGAGAGCCTCACTCCACCAACATCTCTCTCTACTTTCCTGGTCATATTTGATTGGAGTTACCAAACTGATAGAGTGACTACAATGTGTCTTAGTTTGATTTTATTTTGGATTAGACTTTTTAGGACCTTGGATGTAATCATTGGTTATCTTTATTTTCAGTATGTTTCCTGCAGAGTTGGAATGCCTTGTTGATAGTGGCACCACAAATACTATATTGTGACATAGGCAACTATTTCTATGGATGACACCTAGTCGATCTTCTGTGACTACAATGGCTGGACCATCACAATTGATTCATGGTCGAGGACCAACTCAATTTATGTTGCCAAATGGCACAAGTATTAATGTCACCGAAGCTCTATATGCTCCTAGGGCTGGAAGGACCCTATTAAGTTTTAAAGATATAAGAGCCAATGGTTTTCATGTGGAAACACATTGTGAGAATGGACAAGAGCTCCTTTGCATCACCTCTAATGACTACAGACATAAACGAGTATTAGAGAAACTTTTGTGTCGATCTAGTGGGTTGTATGCAACCACTATTCAAATTATTGAATCCAACCATGTCATGAGAGATGACTTATGGGATTATGACACATATAGGCTTTGGCATGACCGTTTGGGACACCCAGGTCGTGATATAATGATCCGTATATTAAAGACTTCACACGGACATCCTTTTTTCAAAGCGAAAAGAAGTTAAAACCAAAATTCGATCCAAGGTAGGGCTGGCGCCAAAAGTGGTATTGACGCCACCAATACCTCATTGGTTCCTTTTTCTACTTCTAAAGTCAATTGTGACTTCGTGGCTCAACCGAATACTTCTCTGGTTGCTTCTATAGCCCATCTTTCATTTTACAAAGCCAGCTCTTTAGTAAAATTAGGATCGAGACCATCCTATGCAAAGGACACTAAAGAAAATATTCCACTCTTACAAAGAATCCAAGGTGATATTTGTGGACCTATTCAACCAACTGGCGGACAATTTAGATATTTTATGGTGTTGCTTGATGCATCGACACGATGATCACATGTCATGCTATTGTCCACAAGAAATGCTGCATTTGCTAAACTCCTAGCACAAATCATTAAATTAAGGGCTCACCACCCTGATCATCCCATTAAGTCAATTCGTCTTGACAATTCTGGAGAGTTTACATCAAAAACGTTTGATGACTATTGCATTTCCATTGGGATTGAAGTTGAACACCCTGTTCCTCATGTTCACACCCAAAATGGTCTTGAAAGACTTCAAATGGTCACTAGAGCATTGGTTATGCGCACCAATCTCCCTGTTTCTGCTTGGGGCTATGCAATATTGCATGCAACTATGCTCATTTGTCTGAGGGCTACTGTCACTCAACCCTTTTCTGCGTCCCAGATGGTTACTGGATATGAGCCTAATGTCTCACACTTACGCATATTTGGGTGTACAGTTTATGTGCTAATTGTGCCCCTACAACGCACCAAAATGGGTCCTCAAAGATGATTAGGCATTTATGTTGGATATGACTCTCCAACCATTATCCACTACTTAGAACCCTTGATAGGCAATTTATTTACCGCTAGATTTGCTGATTGTCACTTTGATAAGACAGTCTTCCAATCGTTAGGGGGAGATAGGAACAATAATGTTCAACAGGAACGACAGGAATTGTCGTGGTCTGTCCCCACTTTGTCTCATCTTGATCCCCGAACCGCACAGTCTGAAATTGAAGTGCGGAGAATTCTCGATCTTCAGAACATAGCAGACTTTATGCCTGATGCGTTTTCTGATATCGCTAAAGTGACAAGATCACATATACCTGCTACAAACTTGCCTGCAAGGATTGATGTCCCTAAACATGGGAGGCCCAAAAGTTTGATGGATTTTCGCCCGAGAAAGAAAGCGAGTTTGGCACAGAAAGATCCATTAATCATCGACATAAATAGCCCGTCTCATGAAGATATTCCAGATTATGGTTATGTCCAAGAGACATCATTTGGGGATGCTCCAATGTCAGAACCAATTCCAGGGAATAGGGAGATCTCCATGAATTATACTAGTGTACATGAGACGTTGAATCGAGATTCTATTATCCTTGATGATGTGTTTGCATATTCTATTGCTCAAGGAATTATAGAACACAATGATATCGAACCTCGCTCCGTTGAGGAATGTCAACGAAGAGCAGACTGACCTAAATGGAAAGATGCGATCCAGGTTGAATTAGATTCACTAACAAAGAGATAGGTATTTGGGCCTATAACGCTGATACCCCCAAGTATAAAGCCTGTTGGCCATAAATGGGTCTTTGTTAGAAAGCGTAATGAGAAAAATGAGGTTGTTACATAAAAAGCCCGCCTTGTGGCGCAAGGTTTCTCACAACTCCCTAGAATCGACTATGAGGAGACATATTCTCCCGTAATGGACGTTATAATGTTCCGCTACCTTGTCAGTTTGGTAGTTTCCAAAAAACTTGACATGCAGCTTATGGATGTAGTTACAGTATATCTATATGGATATCTAGATTCAGAGATATATATGAAGGTTCCAGATGGTCTTCAATTACCCAAGTCAAGTGGCTCTAAACCACGGAGCGCTTTTTCAATAAGATTGAGACGCTCACTATATGGATTGAAACAATCCGGACGGATGTAGTATAACCGTCTAAGTGACTACTTGCTTGGGAATGGATATGTCAACAATGAACTATGCCCATGCGTGTTTATAAAGAGGACAAGTTCCGGATTTGCAATTGTAGCAGTTTACGTAGATGACATGAACCTAATTGGAACTCTAGATGAGTTAAAGGAAACTGCTAAGTACTTGAAATCCGAATTTGAGATGAAAGATCTTGGGAAAACACGGTTTTGCCTCGGACTAGAACTCGAGCACTGTAGTGATGGGATTATGATCCATCAGTCAGCATATACTCAAAAATTATTTAGAAGCTTTAATGAAGAAAAAGCAAAGCCTATAAGTACTCCCATGATCGGTGTAGTCTTGAGCCTGAAAAATATCTGTTTCGTCCAAGGGATGAGAACGAAGACTTATTAGAGGCTGAAGTGCCCTATCTAAATGCAATAGGCGCATTATTGTACTTAGCTCAATGCACAAGACTGGACATCTCATTCACAGTGAACTTGTTAGCTCGACACAGTTCTGCGCCAACACGCCGCCATTGGATTGGCATAAAGACAATCTTTCGATACTTGAGAGGTACGATTGATATGGGCTTGTTCTATCCCTACAGAGAGAAAAGAAATAACAAAAGTGTGGGATCGGACTCCACAAGGCAAAAAGCCACCTTCCGTGCTCCTCCTCCCTTCCATCAAAATGAAAATGATGTCTTGATGGGTTTTGCTGATGCAGGGTATCTCTCTGACCCTCACAAAGGTCGCTCCCAAACGGGTTATGTCTTTACCATGGGAAGCACTGCTATATCTTGGAGGTCTACAAAACAGACCCTTGTTGCTACTTCCTTAAATCATACAGAGATTATCGCTCTACATGAAGCCATGCTAGAATGCATGCATATGGCTAAGGTCTGTAGTTAGACACATTTGAGGAATTTGTGGTTTGAAGTCTACCACAGATTAACCTACATGCATTTATGAAGATAATGCAGCTTGTATTGAGGAAATGAAGTTAGGTTTCATCAAGGGCGACAACACCAAGCATATATCGCCTAAGTTCTTTTACAATCAGCAACAACAAACACCTCTAAATATTGATGTGAATCAAATCCGTTCAGAGGATAATGTAGCGAACTTGTTTACCAAGTCGTTACCTAAATCCACCTTCGAGATACATGTGAAGAGCATCGAATTAAGAAAGTTATCCAAACTCCCATAATTGTAGAAATCAGGGGGAGACCTTGACATCAGGAGGAGGTATGATGTCTACATGTTCGATCTCGAAGAGTGAATGACGTGTTGTGCTCTTTTTGCCCTTCAACCAGGGTTATTTTTGTCCCACAAGATTTTTGCTACCTGGCAAGGTTTTTAGTGAGGCAACCATCAAAACGTCATCACCGAGTTTGAGCGGCACAAGGGGGAGTGTGGAAGGATGTCGACTACTCTACATTCACGTGCGTTGTGCTCTTTTTCTCCTTTGACCAAGGTTGTTTTTTCCCACAGAGTTTTTATTACTTGACGAGGTTTTTGATGAGGCAACTTCAAGAGTATAGCAGAGGCAACACTATTGACATGGAATATCCAAGGGGGAGTGTTGTAAATGATAATGACTATTCATGCATTAGGTATTGCTTAATGTATGCGATTGACAGACTCGTAATGTATGCGATTGATAGAGTCGTAATGCATGCGATTGACATACTTGTAATGTGCGATTGATTAGTATAGCTATTCTGTATTGCCTTTTGTATACATGATGTGACCCTATATAAACCTCATGGTGAGACGAATACAATACAATGATCCAATTCTGTACAACATTATATTAGTTGTATTATATAGGCAATCTTGAAAACAATGACAGCTCAATGGGAAGAACACTTGCAGTTGAAGGGAAACAATCAGTTGGATTTACGGCTGCTATTGCAGCCCTTGCTCTCTTCTCTGTGTTTGCCAACTCCCCATTAAGGCTTTCAAAAATGTAGTGTAGTTGATATTCCACGGCCTAGAACTTAATAACACATTGCATTAATATTTCCATTACAGTAAGGCTCTCTGTAACTTAAAATGACATGGAAAAAGTAAGACACCGACTCTTTTATTCCATAACTGCTCAAATGAGTTAAATCTCTTAAATATCAACTTGGCAATTACAGATATAAAATGAAATCAAACTATGAACACCATAAATCTTTTTTTCTTCTTTTTTTTTTTTTTCTAAACAACATCCATTCAACTTTGCAAAACAAAAAATGCCCAGATCCCCAAAAAGGCAAACTTTCTGCAAAATCTACCAAACCAATACCACAATTCATTGCAAGCTCATATGAGCTAATTCCTTAATTCCAAAGAGAACAACTTACAAGGCGTCAATCTAGATCGAGTATGAGATATAGCAACAGATCCAATTTTTTAAATAACATTGTTTTAGAGAGAGGGTCTTACGTACGAGGAGACACATGGACACAGAATCACTGAGTGAGGGTCGGTGCCTGTAAAAGGTCGAACAGAGATGTGAGAGAGACGACAAGACTGAGTGATGGACTTCAGATGGGAAGAGAGACCGAAAGAAGAGTCACTGAGTGGATTGTGCCGCCAGACTGCCGTGCTGCTGACTTCGACGATCGAGGAGACTGAGAGTCCTAGAGAGAGGTCTGGGTTTTCGTCGAAGTGATAACAGCGTTGAGAGATGTACACATGTTGTCTATGTTAGGAATATGAAAGGGTGTTAGTGTAATTTTGTTATGCCTATAAATAGTTTGTTGATGTATTGTTCACAATTAATAGAGAATACACAATGTAGCCCATTCAGTTTTATACGCTTTCTCTCACCCCTTCTCTTCATTTTTCTCATCTTCTTGTTCCTTCGTCTCTGGTTCAATAGATCAGCTTTCAGTCTAAAGAGATTTAAAAAATGTAGATAACAAAAAACGAATTTTATCGTTTGCAGTGTGTCGTCTGAAGGCATTATTAACATAGTGAGATGTACATGTTTGCAAAACACTAATATATACTTGGTGAGAAATAAATATGAGAACGAAAGAATACCTATTTTTCATATCAAAAAATAAAGTTTTTTCAATCTAGTTTCTTGTGTTTAAGATTCTTCTTAATGTAGTCTTCGCCGCGCTCATACTATAACTAAGATTTGTTTTGAGTTCGTAACTTAGTATAGTGTGTTTTGTTTTCTCTTGAAGGCGAGTCTGCTTGACAAGAAAGAATTCAGCTATTGAAGTTGCTTGTAGTTCTTGAAATTCAACACTAGGCATCCAAGACAAGGAGGACCGAGGCTAAGCTTAGCCATGGAACAACAACCATGTCCAATTGCACTTAGAGCTTGGAGATCCTCATAATCTTGTAGGCAGGGAACAAGTGTATACAATACATGTATGTTTATGTAGAATACATGTATCTTATATATAAATTAAACTCCATCTTCAAATGGCCAGTTAAATTATTTTGATTGAAATAGCAATTTTATTAACTCAAAAGCAAATACATCAAACTGGGCAATGCACCTCACCTATTTGAACTTGATCACAAAAATGAAGAGAAAAAGAGAAATAAAAACTACATTCTTTTCCTTTTTATTCGAAAGGGTCCTTGACCCATAAGGACAAAAGTGCTTAAAATCTGTGTATCTCTCTCTCTCTCTCTCTCTCTCTCTCTCTCTCTCTCTCTCTCTCTCTCTCTCTCTCTCTCTCTCTCTCTCTCTCTCTCTCTCTTTTCCTGTATTTCATTGTTTATTTACTACTTTAAATATATTTTTTGTAAATAAAACAAAAAGCAAGGATGTATGTCAAGAGGCTAGTATATACAAATAGATTGTTGTTGAAGGATATCGACATTTAGTGTGCCTCTTCAAACTAGGGTTTAGTTCTAGAGTTGTAATTGGGGAGAAGGTTCTAGATTTCCTAATTATTCGGATTCTATTTCCTTGCATGACAAGATTATGTAATTTGTAAATCCCTATATAAAGGGCTCCTATTATTAATAATAGAATACAAACAATTCTCTCTACAATTCTCGAATCATATTTTCCTTAAACACGATATCAGCACGAGCCATAACCCTAACCCTAAAAGCCAAAACCCTAAAACAAAAACCAGAAAAAAATTTCTTACCAAATCTGCTGCAAGCCCCAGCCCTGTAGCCCCGTGCCTGCTGCCCCCGCAGCCCCTGCACACCATCTGCTAGCCCACGCTAGCGTCTGCTCTCCTACAACCCGCAGCCCTACAACCTGCCCTGCTCCGCTGGCACCATCTGCCTCGCAGCAACCCGTGAGCCTGCCTTCCCCAACCAGCCTCGCAGCCGTGTAGCACCGCAGCCTCGCAGTCCTATAGCCCCTCAGCACTGCAGCCTTGCAGTCCCGCAACCCTGCAGCACAGCAGCCCCGCAGTTCTGCTATTTTGCGCACCTACTGCCACTACAGCATCACTGCAGCCCCTGCTGCCCCTCTCATCCGACACTGTTGCAAGCCTCGCTTCACCATCTCCTCGGTTAGCTTCTCTCCATCACGCCTGCATCAACACGAGCGTGACTCAAGCTCCGAATTTCAACAAATAAGTTTTAAAGATTAAAGCTCCTACTTTCTTGTCTTTTAAATTTCTTTATTTGCTGCAGGATTTTCCATATACGAACATGGGTTCAATTATTTAATAAGCAGAATTGTTGGGATTCACGCTAAAAGAACTAAGAGTGTTCATAATCAAAGAACTAAGAGTGGTCATAATATTCAAACTAAGAGCATTCATAATCAATGGACTAAGAGTGTTCATAATATTCGGACTAAGAGCGTCCGCAAGCATCAAATTGTGACCATATTAAACATCATTGTTTTGGTCTAATCCAAATTTCTTGGAAATCGATTTCTTGGTAGCATTAAGGCTCGGAAATCTTAATATTAGTTTTCGTGGAAGCATTGACTCCGAAACTAATCCGTTCTTGTTTCTCCTTTTTAGATATCAAACTTAAACGAGCTCGATTTTACTCCATTGGATTCTACGGTCATGGGATATTTATTGCCTACAATCCAAGAACCCTGTTCTAAAGGAACAGTTCAAGACTCACAAACTGAGATAGATAATTCCAGGGCACTTACCCTGATGAAGCGCCACATGGAGATGACACTCCAGTTTGAGTACATGAATGAGAATAGCGCTAGAAACCTTTGGGTAGCGCTTCATGAATGTTTTAACAACATTCACAATTTTATGAACTTAGAAGCATGATGGAATTGTCTCTGCTTCTCTAACTTTGACAAAGTTATGGAATATTGTTCGGAAGCTCTCCGCATCAGACATTGATGCATGCCTGTGAAAAACTATCACAGAAGAACAATTGATTGAGAAAACCCTCAATACCTTCCCTGTCTATGCTATGAGGTCCTTTGATTTATTCCGGACTCATGTAAATGCAAGACGGATCACAAATTTCCATAAGCTAATTAGAGCTATGGCATGAGTTGAAAGGCACAACCACGAACTTTGTGAATGAAAAATATGGTAGGCCTCAAGATGGATACCATGAGCACTGTTCAATGGCTAGAAGAAGTCGCCATAGATGATATGATCAACATGCTCATGAAGGTAATCGCCAAAGTTGGCAAATACATGACCAAATGAGTCATGACGTTGAGGGTTGGGGGTTGGACACCATGGCGCCACTTTTGGCCATGGTAACACTATTCCAACACCAATGGTCCTAGGGACCATTTATATTGCGTCAATACGCCTCAATCAATAGAGCATCCTCTACATTATATTTTATGGAGTACTTGATCAATGGTGATCAAGACATCGAGTTCAAAAAGACTTTAAATCTGGCGATGAAGACAAAATGCGGCAGATTTTTATTTCGAATAGTCTTTTATTTTTCCAAAAATTATGCAATGGCAATTATGCCTTATCAATAAATGACAATTTTGTATTAACTCTTTCTCAAGTGGTGCATCCAATGAAGTATGATGTCTAGGAAAGTGATTGAGATTACTGGTACTTAAGAAAGCCTCGCTCCACCGACATCTCTCTCTACTTCCCTGGTCATATTTGTTTGGAGTTACCAAACGGATTGAGTAATACGATTTGTCTACGTTTGATTTTTATTTTGGATTAGACTTTGGTTAAGAAACTTTGATGTAATCATTGGCTACTAATAAAGTGTCGATTCTTTTACTTAATGTCTTGGACATACCTTAATTCGAACTTTATTTGAAAGATATAAAAGCCAATGGTTTTCATGTGGAAACACATTCTGAGAATGGACAAGAGTTCCTTTGCATCATCTCTAATGACTACGGACATAAACGAGTATTAGAGAAACTTATGTGTCGCTCTAGTGGGTTGTATGCAACCATTATTCGAGTCATTGAATCCAACCAAGTCATGAGAGATGGCTTATGGGATTTTGACACATGTAGGTTTTGGCATAAACGTTTGGGACACCCAGGTCATGATATGATGATCCGTGATACTAAAGACTTCACACGGACATCTCTTCTTCAGAACGAAGTGAAGTGAGAATCAAAAGTCGATTCAAAGAGAGCATTGCACCACCGCCGAGCCTTGGGGCACCGCCCCCATGCACCACCAGCCAGCCAACGCCAACGCCGTGATCCCCCTACGGCAAAATCATGGCTTTGACGCCATGTATGGAGACTTGGCTCCTCTCTCTACTTCTCAAAGTAAATTGTGATATTATGGCTCAACCAAAACCTTCATTGGTTGATTATAAGGCCAACCTTTCATTCTGTAAAGCCGGTTTTTTTTTAGGATCAAGACCATCCTATCCAAAGGACACTAAAGAAATAATTCCATTCTTACATACAATCCAAGGGATTTTGTGGATTGATTCAACCAACTTATGGACTGCTTAGATGTTTTATGGTGTTGGTTAATGTGCGGACACGCTGGTCACATGTCGTGTTGTCATCCATTGGTAATGCTGCTTATGATGAACTCCTAACCCAGAACATATGGCTACGGGCTCACTACCCAGATCATCTCATTCAGTCAATTTGACTTGATAATGCTAGAGAGTTTACATCGAAAATTTTCGATGACTATTGTATATCATTGGGTATTGATATCAAGTATCATATTCCCATGTACGCACCTAATTGGTCTCGCAAAAAAACCACCATCAAAAGTCTACGATGGTAGCTCGAACTTTGGTAATGAGCACCAATATTTCCGCTTGGGTTATGCAATATCTCATCCAGCTATGCTAATTCGTCTACGACTCATAGCAGCCACTCAACTTTTATTTTCATTACAGCTAGTGACTGAGTTCGAGTCTAATATCTCGTACTTATGCATATTTGAGTGTGCGGTTTATGTGCCAATTACACCGCCACAGCGCATCAACATGAGTCATTACAACGAATGCATATATATATATATATATACACACACATATATATATATATATATATTTGTGTTAGACATAAGTCTCTAACTATAAGTCCGCTATGTAGAACCCTTGACATGCGATCTCTTTTTCGCTGGATTTGCGAATTGTCACTTTGATGAGACAGTCTTCCCGTCATTAGGGGAGATTAGAATGTCAATGTTCAACAGGAACGATAGGAATTTTCGTGGTCTGTCCCCACTATGTCTCATCTTGATCCCCTAAAAGTGACGAGATCACATATACCTGCTGCAAACATGTCTGCAAGGATTGATGTCCCCACAAGAGGACATAGTGCCACCCAAAGGAGATGGGTACGACACCACTACCATGGATGGTGGTATGGTGACTCCACAAAGGTGGCATAATGGCGTCATAGGCCATGGGTTCCTCTAGAGAGCGTAGGAGACCCATAGGTTCGATGGATTCTTGCCCTAGGAAGAGAACGAGTTTGACACAACTTGATCCATTGATCATTGATACTCAAAATCCGTCTCATGAGAATATTCTGGATTGTGGTTATATCCAAGAGACATTGTTGGGTGACGCCCTCAATGTTAGAACCAATTCCTGAGAATATAGAGATCTCTACGAACTACACTAGTGTACATGAGGACGTGGAATTATTGAGACCAATGACATCGAACCTTACTCCGTTGAAGAATGCCAACGTAGAGAAAATTGGCCTAACTAGAAAGATGCTATCCAGGTTGAATTGGATTCACTAACGAAGATGAAGGATTTCGGACTTGAGATGCCAACACCTCCTAACATAAAACCTATTGACATTAATAGGTCTTCGTTAGATAGTGTGATGAGAAAAGGATATGGTAATCTCGCCTTATGGCGCAAGGCTTCTCACAAAACGCTCTGAAATCTACTACGAGAAGACATATTCTCTAGTAATGGATGTCATTGCACTCCATTACCTTGTCAGTTTGGTAGTTTCCGAATAACTGAACATGCAGCTTACGAATGTGGTCACTACGTATCTCTATGGGGATCTAGATATGAAATATAATGAAGGGTCTTGTGTACTTCATTTACCCAAATCAAGTGGCTCTTGACCACGGAGCGCGTTTGCAATGAGGGTGAAACGCTCACTAAAGTGACTACTTGATTGGGAAGAGATATGATGAACTATGCCCTTGCGTTTTCATGACAAGTTCTGGATTTGCAATTGTCACGGTTTATGTTGATAAACATAATTGGAACCCTTGAGAGTTAAGGGAAACCACTGAACACCTGAAATCCGAGTTTGAGATAAATGACCTTGGGAGAACACGGTTTTTTCTAGATTTAGAACTTGTTTACAGTGTCAATAAATGCTTTGCATTTTGATAAAGTCAAAGATGCACCCCCATGGTCATCTGTAGTCTTGACCCTAAGAGGGATAAGTTTCATCCCAGGGATGATGACGAAGACGTGTTAATTGCCAGAAGAGTCTTACCTAAGTGCAATAGGCGCATTACTGTACTTAACACAATACAAGACCGGACACCTAATTTGTTATGAACTTGTTGGCTAGATGTAGCCCTGCGCCAACGCAACGCCATTGGGCTGGTATAAAGACAATATTTCGTTACTTAAAATGTACGATAGATATGGGCTTGTTCTATCCCTGCAGAGAGAAAAGAATGACAGAAGAATGAGAACGGATCTCATTAGCCCAAGTGGCACCATCCAAGACGCTGTGATCGGCAAAAATCGCCGGCCACCCATCCTCCTCCCTTACATCAAAACGATGATGATGTTTTGATGGATTTTGTTGATGTAGGGTATCTCTCTGACCCTCACAAGGTTCGCTCCCAAATGGGTTATGTCTTTACCATGGGAAGCACCGCGATATCTTGGAGGTCTGCAAAGTAAACCCTTGTTGCTACTTCCTCAAATCATGCAGAGATTATTGCTCTACATAAAGCCGTGCGTGAATGCATATGGCTAAGGTCTGTAATTAGACACATTCGAGCAGCTTGTGGTTTGAAGTCTACCACAGATGAACGTACATGCATTTATGAATTGGGCAAATGAAATTTGATTTCATCCAGGGCAACAACACCAAGCATATATTGCCTAAGTTCTCTTACAATCAGCAACAACAAGCACTTCTAAATATTGAAGTGAATCAAATCCGATCAGAGGATAATGTAGTGGACTTATTCATTAAGTCGTTACCTAAATCCACCTTCGAGAAACATGTGAAGAGCCTTGGATTGAGAAAATTATCTGAACTCCCATGATTGTAGCAATCAGGGGGGGGGGAATGATGTCTACATGATCGATCTTGAAGAGTGAATGACGTGTTGTGCTCTTTTTGTCCTTCGACCAAGGTTATTTTTGTCCCACAGGATTTTTGTTACTTGGCAAGGTTTTTAACGAGGCAACGATTAAAGCATCATTACCAAGTTTGAGCGGCACAAGGGGGAGTGTTGAAGGATATTGACTTTGAGTGTGACTCTTCAAACTAGGGTTTAGTTCTAGAGTTGTAATAGGAGAGAAGGTTCTAGATTTCCTAATTATTCCGATTCTATTTCCTTGTAAGACAAGATTATGTACTTTGTAAATCCCTATATAAAGGGCTCCTATTATCAATAATAGAATACACACAATTCTCTCTACAATTCTCGAATCAAATTTATCCTTAAACAATTGTTCTATTTTAAGTTATTCTTTCTACATCCATTGATCTTCTGCTTGTGAGTCAAGGTTAATTCAAATCCTTTTGCTAAGGCAACTGCTCCAGAGTACGTACGATACTCTCCGCGAGCCCACAATGGGAAAACATTCCTATATCCTCCATAGTGTAACATTGTATTCCTCGTGAAAACTCCCACCAGTTCCTGCAAACCATACCAAAACTAACCATTAGTACTTGTCACTACAAATATATAAGATCATGGGATGGATAGTAATGTACTAAAAGAAGATCATGTCATTTTTCGTTTATGGGAAATTAGTTCCTAGCTACCTGTTGGGGAAAATCACCATCATCCAACTGACCGTTCATCAAGACCCTTGCAGCACGGTGAATAGGAGTTGGATCTCTCTCACCCTGTAACAAATAGAAAAAAGTAGCTATATTGAAAAATCAAACTTTATAAGAGAACTTCGAAGGATCAAATAGCAAGATGGGGCAAGGTTAATTGTTAAGTTGTTTATAGCATGCATGTCCAGACCTGTCGACCGTGAATTAGACCCATTAATCCGAGGGCAGTTTGCACCAGATTTGTACTGTCTTGAGCTGTGTATTTCTATATAAAATACAAAGCAGAAAGATAATGTCATCGGTTGTTATTCATGAAGAGAAACAAGAGAGAGTATCTAAAGATTTGAATTTAGTTATACATACAGTAGTAGAAGAATAGTACCTTGTTCGTGCATGACTTTGTGTTTTTAGCAAAAAGTCAACACCTTTGCGAACTGCCTTGCAATTGTGGTAGGTTCTTCCTGCAGCCTCTAACCCTTTGATTGCAAACCATGTTCCATAGAGAAAGTAGATATACCCCAGTTTCCATACCATGAGCCATCAGCGTATTGTATGCTTTCAATGTAGTTTGCAGCCCTTGTGATGAAGTTGTTGATCTCTTTCCTTCTGTGATTAGGATACAACTTCCTAAACAAAACTAAGGCCTGAATCGAAGATGAAGTGCACTTGACGTAATCATATTCAATGACAAGATCCTCAAAAAATTCGACGGGGTTGAGCCACTGAAAAGGGAAAAAAAATGATGAAAATATAATGTTATGATACTTGGACGATCAAAACATTGAAATTCTTTGTACTGCAAGATTTTCAGTATTTACCTCCAACCATTTAGGAGCTCCAGTTGGCTCTCATGCTGATACACCACCATTTGGACTCTGTAGTGACATTATGACATTGACAGCATCATACATACACTCGGCTTCCATTGGCTCGCCAACAACCTCTGGTGACATCATTGCAAACAGACAGCAGCACTGAAACGAAAAGATTATAAGGTCAGCTATAGATGAGGCTCTCAACTTTCTATTTGAGTTGAGTGAGAGTCTTGAATAAGTAAGCTCAATTACCCTCAATGCTTCTGCAGTGCAATCTGAAACTTGCCATCCATGATCCCGATAAGAGAAAGTCCAGCATCCTTTGGAAATGTGACGGAAATGAGCTAGGTACGTAGTCACCACAAGGATTGATCCTCACCTAAGAGGATTTATTATAGTAAGGATTTCTTATAGTAAACATACCATTAATTAAAATAAAGAATGTCTTTAGAGCTTAAATAGTTAAATATGATGCCTGGGATATCTTTAGGAAGTCGTGTGCTTTCTTAAGTACAGGTCCAAATTCATTATGGAGATTCCCAGCAAGCAAAGCTTGGATTGCAAGAGAACAATCCCAAGTCTGGCTGCCAAAACTCTGAATCTTGATTCCATCTTCACCGCCCCAAATATAATCATCAAGTCTAGGAAGATGCTTCTTAATTAAAAGCTTATTATCCGCTAGGATCCTCAACCCAACAGGCAAGCATCATTAATGGCTGTCCAAATGAAATGGCATCCATTATTAGATCATTAGAATTAACCAGCAGGAACATATACACCCAATCACCCATGACTAGGCCAGTTCACACCTTTTCGATACATCCAATGGTAATGTAGCGACTGTTCTCATCTTCATAATGGATTTGGTCAATGGTAAATTGAATAGCATTGTCTCTGATCTTCTTAAAGGGCCACCAAGCAAGAATAGGCTCACAAACATGGTAAAGAGTGTCCCACACAAAACGTTGTACCCTTCCCTGAGGATAGTAGTTATCTTCCTGCATTAATCAAATAATATGTATACCAGTCAGTTTAAGCTTGCATAATGGTATGGACTAAGCCACCAAAATATAGACTCGCCTTTGTACAATGATGGCACACTTTACTCCACTTAATTTCACTGTAAGGTTCACAGTAAATTTCTTGTCCCAATTGTTCAACCAGATGAGTGATTAGGCCAACAAATCTTTTTCCATAAAAGTAGGATATGGGTAGGTAAGTTAACCTACAGTAGCACAACATCTTTGCTGCAATGCACATGTGAAGTGGTACTAATAAGAAACAGAAAGTACTGAATAAAATTTTGCAGACTAATTAATTATATTTGTTTTTACATGGATAAAAAGGAAGCAGAGTGGGGTAAGTCCAGAACTCCGGGGGTATAGGGTTACTTCCTTCCCAATCATAAACACCAAGTATCTGTAACGCAACAAGTAAACTCAGCCAACGATATCATGCATGACACAAATCCAGCATAAAAGCTAGCTAGCTTTCGAGTATTTCATACCGCCATCCAGGTCTTTCCCCATGAAGCAGAATATTTTGCATCACCACCGTCAAGAATCCATTTCCGGGCCCTTGCACATGCATTATCTCGACCACCCTCAGTGCCTTCTCCAAGAATACGCATCATACAGTAGTTGAGACATGTGGTGAACATCATACTAGGCCCTTGCTATGTGCAATCCCCACCCACCATCTTCATTCTGATGATTGTACGAGTAGCGCTAGATTTCATTCTTATGCTCAGCAGAGAAAACAACATTGAGATATCCCATTGTGTATAAACTCATTACCTGCATATGAAGAACAAGGATCATAATCAGTCAGCTGTGAAATAAATTTTCACCAGAGACCCAACTTTTACTGTCATCTACTCATTTTTTTACAGTAAAAATCTATCGACTTTTTTTGCACGCTTACCAAGGGAGGACAGAAAAAATTTACACCAGCATTTTCAGTAGGCCAATGACCATGGGGTGATTGCAAGGCATTCCAGAAGGTAGCATTCCTCCTATAGGTAGCTGTGGCCTGATCAAATGTAATGTCATCACCTTCCCCAATTCTTACTGGAGGAATTTCTTGCTTGAAGTTTCTCTCTCTTAGCATCTGCAATTGTTCAGACAAATTTATTTAGTACATGTACTTTTCAACAAAGTGATGTCCTCGCCAACTTGTCAACTCTTTCAATCTTTGATCTACAAGTTTTTCGTAAAATTAAACACATGGCCCGGAAACCATTCTTCCTCTCCCTCCCTCTACCTCGGACTTCGTAAAACTCACCATGCACCCAAGCTAATTAGCTTGAACTAACTCAAAAAACTATATATCTCTAGGTTGAGCTGAACTTGAGCTCGATTGAAAAGATACAAATTAAGCATCAGCAAAGTGAGTTAAACTGATTTGCACACATCCACAATCAATAAAGTATAATCAAGGTCCAAAATATCAAGTCTCAAGGATATATCGATGGTTAATAAAACGGAAATTTCAATGGAAATATCAATCGATATCGGTAAATATTTGAAAAAGACAACGGAAATCTTGATAAAAGTATGGAAATTTTGAATGAAGCTATAAGCTAGAGATGCTTATTTGATCAATATTATTTTGTATTCTTATGAAAAGAATGTTGAACTAACTTCATTGCATATTTACTTGTTGTAAAATGAGATAAAATTGATATACGCTAACAAAATAACAATTATAGACATTTAATTTTATACATCTCATTTTTTCAATTATATGGATTGAAAGTTTGGAACACAATTTGAAAGCATGAAATTACACCTATAATCTTTAACACAACATAATTTATGTGTAAAAGTTAAATAGTTGAAAATAATTTATCTTTTTTTGAAAAGTAGTTTCATTAAATCCGATAACGATTACATCGTTTTGAATGACATCCCTTATAATGTTGGGAGCTAGTACAAACCATACTTGACTGTCACTATTTCTTAAAGCATGGGAAGCTAAAGTATGGGCAACTACATTAGCTTCTTGTCGACCATGAGTAACGCTAAAACCAGAATGGCCTTTCAACAATTGCCTAACCTCCTCGATCTCGACAATCTTGAGAATGAGAGTTACTAGCTTGAACCAAAAGTGAGCAATCACTTTCAAAAATTACCTCTTCATGGTGCAAAGACTGGGCAAGTAGAATACCATCTCGAAGTGCGAGAAGCTCGGCATGAAATGGTGATGTGAGTAGAGCATATGGTTTCATCTGTCCACCGATGAAACTACCAATGAATTAAAAAGCGCACCCTGAGGCTCAAAAAACTAAATTCTGGCTTGAAATTGAGGGTGTTTCAGTGGTTAGGCGACGACGCTGGTGAGGCGTCCTCCAAGGCGCTGAACGTGTACGCGCAGAAAAAAAATGAAAAATGATGTCGTTTTGAAACAGATTGAGTTTAAATCCTTTCTAGGTCGCGACCCCAGAGTATAGTGTTGGAGAGCCAATTTCAGCCCTCTCTGTTCCAAAAGGTAGCAAATTCGATCCCTAACCCAAAGTTCGAGTTAAGAGTTCGATTTCGATTCGCAGCAGGCTATTTGATGGTATGATTCCCGATTTCCCGTCTATTTATCTGGGTTTGAGTTGTTCCTGTCTAGACAATCATATATGTATCTGGGTCTGAGTAAATGTCTTGCTTTTGGGCATCATTTGTTTTGGGTTACTGTCAATTTTGCAGATTTTGGCCAAAGATAAAGTCTGCAGCAATTTCCTTGCTAGATTTTGGCAAAGGTAGTCTTCGTAAGCTTTGTTTTTTTTTACTTTTGCTTCTTTCTTTCAATTTTGCAGATTTTGATCTTTTAGATATTCTTGTTTGTGGGTTACTGTCAATTTTGCAGATTTTGTGATCCCATTGGAATTGATATAGATTTTGTTGGATTCAGTTTGAGTTTTAAGTAAAGACTTCAACTTTTTTTATTAGGTGATTTGATATTGTCAAGCTGAAATGGGCAACAGAAGTAGATTCTCTTCAGGAATGGGATTCTTCTTCAGCAGCGTTTGTGTGCTGTTCTCGGTCCTCTTTTGAAGTCACAGCTGGAAGATATTAAGATGGGTTGACAGTCCAGTTTTACCAATTATGATGGGTTGACTGTCCGGTTATAAATGGGAGTCCAGTACCATATTCCATAGTAATTGATACCAATTATATAATATTGTGGTGGGTTGTCTATTGTGTATGATACCACTTATATAATACCGGTAGAGTCCAGTACCATATTCCATAGTAATTGAGTGTTAATTTATATGCTCCACTTCAAGGAATACGGTGCGTAGGGAGATAGGGGGATTGGAGCCGCTAGAACAAGAAGATGCACATGTTCAAGCAGTGGAAAATATGGCTGCAAGTGAGAGTGGTAGTGCTCAAACTCCACTTGGTGCTGGTTCTACGAGTCAACCGAAGTCAAGTGGACCGATAGTCAAGCACCAAGTTCAAGTAAGTTTTAAGAAATGTCTATGTTTTTGTAATTGTGTAACTTTATGTGCAAATAATTTCTTTATCGATCTTTAGATCTTTGATTTCATATTTTATGTTGGAGATTTTGTTGAATCATATGGCTCTAGTACTTATTTATTATGAGTGAATGATAATTAATAATGTTCTTTTGGTTACTCTTAATGTGGTATATATAAGAGTAATAATTACATTAATATATGTCTTTTATACGTAAGGCTTATGCCTCACGCCTCAAGGCGAACGCTTTCTTGAGGCTCACCGAAAAACTCCTCGGCCTACGCCTTAGCGTTTTAAAACATTGGAAACTACCCACATCATTTCGCAGAACACAACCCATTCCACCCCGTCTGGAAGACGCTTGATACGCTCCATGGCAATTCATTTTATACCGGCTTGTTGCTGGAATCTTCCAACGTGCAGGTTGCTGGCTTTGTCCCTGAGGGCTAGCATTATACTTCTTAAACTCTTCATACCATCCAACAATTAACAACAAAGTTTCAGATGCATGTTTACGTTTCTGCTCCCACACTTGGGCACTCTTATTCTTCCATATTCCCCAAAGCAACATCAGAACCTTGTTTAGCTCTTCTTTAGATAGTGTTGGTACTATGCCCAGAAACCACTTTGAATAGAAGCAATGGCCCATCATTGCCAGCTCACACCAGCTCTACTCCACACCTCATGTGCATGTGGACAATTAATGAACAAATGCAAACTGCCTTCATAATTATGAGCACATACACTACAATCCAAAGCACCAATATAGCCTTTAGTACTAAGGCTAACTCGAGTAGGTAAGATATTGCTTACCAATCTCCATGCATGCAAAGCCACCTTACCGGGTACTTTAGCACTCCAAATTGCCTTCCTCATGTGCATCTGCAATTGTTTGGTGTGCGTATCAATAGTGTAAGAAAGACTTAACTTGCCGGTCTTCCTGCAAGCAAGGTGAGTGTCGACAACCGGTGTTTGAATTATTAGCTAGAAGTTGGTTATGGCTCCAGCGCGGGAATGAGCATTGGGGGATGGTCGTGAGCTACCGTCATGGTCCAAATTCAAAATTGTTGTTGGCGGTTAATGACTTAAGTGGGTGTTAACGAGCTGCTTCTGTGAGTTAACGAGGGTGCTGCACTGCTGCGTTATGAGCAAGCACAGTATTACCACTGGAGTGATTTTTTGTAGTCCAGAGCCTTCTCTTGTGGAAGTGATCACTAAGAGCCATGAGCAGAGATTGACGGGAGGTCGTGACCAAGCGATGAGGGGACTGATGTTGAAGCTTGCTGTTCTTTGGCATTGACCAAGAGCTAAACCCGAGGAAGAGGTGATGACCGCGATATGCTGTGTGCGGTCTGGCGGTGTACAGTCTGGCGGTGTGCGGTCTGGTGGAGGTCTTTAGCCAGCGGTGGAGCTTTGGCTAGCGGAGGAAGCTTTAGCTAGCTGAGGTGACCAGCGGAGGAAGGTTTGGCTAGCGGAACGGAGCAATTGACCGGTGGAGAGGAGCCATGGCCCGCGGTGCGGATCATTTGACCGGCGGAGCAGAGCCATGGCCAACGGTGTGGAGCATTTGACCGGCGGAGCGGAGCATTGTCCACTTGTTGTAGGTTGGCGGAGCACTCTCCAGCGGTGAATCTCGGCGGAGCGGAGCTTTGCTCAGTGGAGATTCTCAGTTATGCTGCCCAGCGGTGATGTGGCCCAGCGGAGGATGCCAGCAAGCATGGTCAGCGGTGCGGTGCCGCTGAAGGATGGTTAGCAGTGCTGGTGATGGATGGCCCACAGTTTTGCTTTCTCTTTCATTCAGTAACCTATTGTGCCGAGATGGAGAAATGGACGCTTGATGACCGGTTTGGCCGAGCGGAAGGCGCTTAGCTTGCTGTGCTTAGTGGTGGGTGTGATGGGTTTGTGCTATGGGTGCACAAAGATATCGCTAAGGTTTTTTTTTTTAGTTGGTGTTGACCTTTTTTGAGATTGTCGTTGACCATTGTTTGACCACTGTTGACCAACCTTGTCAGCATTGACCGGAGTTCGTTGGCGTTGACCGGTCCAAAGTTTGCGTTGATGGGAGTTGGGTGTTGACCAGAGTTGACCAACCCCTATTTGATGTTTACCAGAGTTCATGGTATGTGACGAAGCCTTTGTGTTGGCTTCCCACAGACGGCGCCAATGTTAACGTTAGAGTCCGCGGGGTCTCTAGTTAGCATAAAGAGAGAGAGAGAGAGAGAGAGAGAGAGAGAGAGAGAGAACGACACAAGCGAAGTATAGTGGTTCGTCTCCCGCCTTGGCGGGAGACTACGTCCACTTGAATATTGTACTAGTGTGTTGAGCCTTGCGGCCCAAGTGGGATTACAAAGTGTGAGCCCCATAAAAGTTTGTCGAGTTAAGCTGAGATCATTGGAAATTAATTTACGATCTCAGTAATGATTAAAGTGCTTGAGAATATTTTTGGAAATTTTCACAAGGTGAAATCCTTAATTTATGGATTGGATAATAAAGTACACGTCACGACGAATTCGTGGAAATTTTCGGAGAATTTTCTGGACACCCGAGCTATTTATAGCTATTTTATGAAGTTGTGGAATTTTAGAAAATAAAATAAAGAAATAGGATTTTCTGCAGTGCAATCCTGGCCGTTGATCTATCCACCGCTTCATCCTGGTCCTTGATTACAATTTTGGTTCAGGTATATAAAGCCCTTGATCAGATCAAGGACAGAGATTCAATCAGAAAACACAAGAGAGAGAGAGAGCTGGGAGCTCTGACCCGGACGCAGCGACCCGGCAAGTGACCCGACCAGAACTTCCACGTCCGGCCACCCCCCGACGGCGCGCGGCCACCAATAGCTTCGTCTCGTCATCGCCGTCACGCCTGTGGCCTTTGATCACCCATGCACCGGACGAGGAGGGAGACTCGACGGTGAGAAGCAGCGACTGCTCCGGCGAGTTTATGCAATTTCCGGCCACCTCTTGGGCCGCATTCGGTATGGAAGTTGCTCCTCTCGCCTTCCCCTACACGTTTATGTAACTAGTTTTTAAATTGGATCACGTTTTGATGATTTCGTTTCTGGGTTCATCTCGTTTCTGCCGTGTTCTTCGTTACCGGCGACTTTTCCAGCTCTTCTTGGCTTGTCCCGGCCTCTAATGCAACTGTAGACAAGGTATTTAGCAGCTAGCTAGGTAGATCATGTCGATACCCTCAGTTCATCCCCAACCCAGTTTCGACAGTGAGCTCGGGAAGCTGAGTTTGGGTTGGTTCAAGGGATTTCCTATTTCGAATGTATAATCTCAAACTAGATTCTTGTGTTAGTGATCAGAAATTATGCTACTGAGCTTGGTTTGATATGATGAAGTTGAAGGCTCTGTTATCGAATTGGTTATGTTGTCTAGAATTTTGATTATTTGAGTTGATGTCTACTGTGGACTATGTCAATTGTAATGGTGAATGAGTTTGGAAAGGGTTGCTTAAGGTGAATGTGTTTTGAAAATGGTGAATGTAGTCGGTCGATGTTTTGCAAGGTTTAATTTCCCATCGCAGTTAGTATTGAAATGATTATGTTGATTTAAATTGGAAGAGATTATATTTTCAGTTAAGGAGAAAAGTTAGGGTTGGGTGCCCTTAGTAGTTTTGGGCACACCTTGTGTGAAATGGAAGTAAGTAAAGAAAGGAAAATAGCATATTGGGTGGCCTTAGTAAATTTCGGGTACACCTAATATGTTTGAAATTAAGTCGTTGCTTGATTTACTTCGACATAGTCATAATTGGTCATATCGTAATTTCAAGTAAAATGTTCGATAATTAGCCCTCAAGTAAAATGTTCGATAATTTGGGCTAATTATCGAACTTATTATGGTTGGTCAAACAATGGTCAACTCCTGGTCAAACCAGGAAAAGTTGTCGAGATTTAATATAATTGTTCAAAAGATATTAACTATCGAAATGTCGGAACTCAGGACTACAGTTACCCGAGGAACGGAAGGTTCGCGACTCTCGTAGTATGTGAGAGAAAGCATTGGAATCCAGGTAAGGGATTCAGGACTCTCCTCAGTTAGTGATTTTCTCATATTGTTATTAAATGATGCATGTTAGTTGGTATGGTTTGGTCATGTTCAAATGCAATGCATACTAACCAAACCATGTGAGAAATCTGATGGCTTGAGAGCGAAGGGTGGCTCTGACTTCCTTGGGCTCGATCCCCAAAACCTCCAGAGGGTTAGTTACACCGGTCGGACGGTGAGCAATCGCAATGACGACCCGATTCGTATGTGTAGCTAGGTAGCGGACGCTCTCGCTACGCTTACCTGGTGATAAATTAAATTGAGGTAAGGTCGTGTAGTGGGTCTATGGGACCGGCCATCAGGTAATATTTGGATTTGGCGCCGTATTTATTTAAGCATCATTCATCAGTTTTCAAGTTGAAAAACATAAAAGTTTGTCATTCCTTTAAAATATTTGGTTTAAGCAAGTTTTCATACTGGGATCCCAAATATATATTTAGTGGTTGCAAACCTAGTCGTGGTAGAGTTCCTGTAAGAGCAGCGAGGACGAAAGCTCACCCCTACAACAGTGTGGATGCAGGTACTGTGCATTGGTGACAGGACAATAGTAGACGGAGCTGGGTGTGCGGAACAAGTTCAGTAAATTTTGTCGTTTAGACCTTGTTCTAAATTCTATTTCTCGAACTTCGTATTCCAAGACTTGTTGATAGTTAGCCTTGTGTCAATTTTGGTTGAGTTCTCATTTCCTTGAAGTTCGTACCTCGTGTGTGAGAATTCATTTCAAGTTCTAGACGAATGAAATAAATTTTAGCAACTCAAGGATTTTCACCTCAAAAGTATTTGTAGCTTCCGCTGTGTTTATACAAAAAGTTTTCAAACAAAATGCCTAGCGGTTCTCTAGAATGTAAATCGAGCGTTCGGTTTATGTTTTAGAGGCTCGCGGCACTGTGACATGCTTAAGATGGTGAGGTGTAGCTTGGGGCGTTACAGAAAGTATGTAATGGGATGGATGTTTAAGTGGGAGGAGGCATTCCTTTTATAGGTGAAGGAATGCTCTTCCTTTACATGATTTCAGATGTGGGACTCAAATATCACTATTCTAGTATAGAAAAGCTATGTTGTGAGGGCAACTTGGCAAGGCCGGAAATGTGGCTTCCCGGGAACGTATTTGCCACTTTCGGATACCGTAGCGTAGCTTGAACATAGAGTTACGGGATGCATGTCTCGGTTGGACCTCACCATGGCTTGTGGGTGTCCCAAAGAAGGTGTTGTTTATGCTTGGTGAGGTAGCAAACTAGCCTTGCTAGTAGAGATATCTACACCCACATTAATTCTCAGAAAGATTGACGAAACTGATTTTAACCCTAAAATTCAGGAGAGTAAACTGAATTTAATCCTTATAATTATTAAGGTATGGCTTGGAAGTGTTCCATCTTGTTGTGCTATTCGAAATGGGTTGTTGATTTGTGCGCACTGCGCACCCTCTCACTCATGGGCATCATAATAATTTATTGAAGTCAGGGTGTCGTCTTATTGGTATAAGCTTTTGGGATCTTGCAGTCTCAAGCTCCTTATATTAAGGTTCAAAAGGATTATTATTAGCCCATTATGAAGCATCATTGGAATTTTTTTTTTTTGTCAAAGAGGAAATTCATTAAATATGAATCAATTACAACGAGTTGTGGAAATAGCAATCACCAAAAGGTAGAAATTGCGTAAAAGCTTCACAAACTATACTTCACATTGAAAGTCCATATTGACACATTAATAGAGCCAATCAGGACCGACTCCAAACAAAGAGAATGTTGACTAATTTTTAAGGCTTCCTTTGCTAACCGGTGAGCAACTCTATTGCCTTCCAGTTTCACAAAGTGCCCACTACAAGAATTAAAATATTGAATCAGGGACTTGACTTCATCAATAATATGTCCCTCATAACTTAAATCATCAAAGCTATCATTAAAACTATTAATCACTGAGAGTCCATCACCTTCCACTTCAATACTGAGGAATTCCATGTGCAGCGCAAACCGGAGACCATGCAATAGTGCCAAAGCTTCCACAGATCTTGGTGGAAGCTTCCCAACTTGTGGGACTGCCATGGCACCCTTCATGACTCCTTGGCTATCTCTGAACATTACTCCCAGCCCACTCAGTCCATTCTTTAGATCACAAGCTCCGTCGAAATTCATTTTGAGGCGTTCTTCATGAGGTGGTTTCCAATTGACCCGAGTAGGAGAGGTTGCGGTCATTGTTTTCTGGGATCAAACCAACTTTTTCAAACTCAAACTGCCAGTCAAAAGCTACCTGGAATAACTCTCCTGGACCCATGCTTCTCTCCCCGTGTCTGTGGAGATTTCTATTACGCCAAATCCACCGTACCTGTTTGAGGCGTTCTTCATTTTCGTTTTAGTTATTTGTACATGTACCTCGTGAATGTAATCAATTAAAGACAGCACATATTAAAAAGGACCGAAAGGCTCTCCATGGCTCCTACTACTCCATATCACCATTCTACATTTTAAATATTGGATCGAGTTTTCTCCCAGCTGCGATTTTTTCAAGTTTTCTCCTCAATTTTTTGATCAAGTTCCCTATTTGACTCGAGACCTAAGGAGCACAAACTCCAACTAAGTTTTTTTTTTTTTTTTTTTTTCTCTCTTCTTTAAAAGATGATCAAAGGATTTCACTCATGCCCCCATGGTGACTCGAACTCATGACTTCGTACATAAGTAGTGGAAAAAAAAAATTAGTTTACTCAATTATGCTCGATTGCTAGTGAATTTAAATCTAATGATGGATACTGATAAGATTCTCAAAATTAGTTTACTTATCTCGTTATTCTTGACCGTTAGATTTAAATCTAATAATATATTAATAATTGTGCACAATTGAATAAAAAATTGATAGGTATCTATCTTCACTTGAAGTGATAGAATAATTACTTGTGAAGTTATAAGGCTTGTTAACTTGGAATTATTCTATGCACAGAGGAAGGCTTTTAGGTGCAATTAAGGTATATATAAAGAAACTTATGACAGCGTTTGGTCCCAACAAAGTTCTGCCAAACCCCATGAATGCAATAATGTTGCTCATGTTCTAGCAAAGGGGGTGTGCTAGGCTCACACTCATTTTGAGTGTGTATGAACCACATTCAGACATGTGTCAAATTCTAATTGATATTTAATATTAAATTATACAGTAACAATAAAAGCTGTTTTTAGATTTATTGTGTTCTTTCTATACCCCTAGTCCTTTCTTCTCAAAATCCGAGTTGCAGTTTAAACACAATTTCTCTCCCACTCAATCAAACACAACTCTCTGGAGAGAGTCAACTTCTGGAAAACAGACAAGACAATATTGGGGATACCAATATGAGATTGTAGCTGGGTCATATGGACACATTCGAGAGGGTGTTGATTATAGATTTCCCTTGGTACAATTCCTAGATACACCACCCTCTGCCTCTTTATTAAACCCATTTCCAGATTCTGGGTTTTCTTCCTTCTAAATCCCAATTCTTCAAACCCTAATAATCATGCCTCAATATTTTTCCCACCAAACCCACCTTCCTACAAGGTCATTAAGGACCACGCAATTGGGTTCTTGCTCATCGAACCATTTCCCCACCATGAAAACGTCGATGTTTTGAAGTTTCAGACCCACCATGGCAATGAGATCATGGCCGTTTATGTTCGCCACCCAATGGCCACCTCCACCGTTCTGTATTCTCATGGCAACGCTTTGATATTGGTCAGATGTATAAGCACTTTGAATTGAGAAGTCACCTCTTTGTAGAATCGCTGTAAATCTGTATGTAATTAGGATTTTATTTAATTAGGATATCCTGTAATTATGGAAAGTTTGTTTCCTAAAGGAGTTAGACTACTC
This sequence comes from Rosa chinensis, assembly GCF_002994745.2. Taxonomy (NCBI): domain Eukaryota; kingdom Viridiplantae; phylum Streptophyta; class Magnoliopsida; order Rosales; family Rosaceae; genus Rosa; species Rosa chinensis. The sequence continues at coordinate 66,285,905 of NC_037089.1, forward strand.
CTTTGTGCTTGTATATATACGATGAATAGAATTATCAAATTAACCCTGAATTGAAGTATTCTTTTCTACTTTATATCAGAGTAGGTTCAATCCTTTGAACTTGTGCTACATCCTTTGAATCCTGAATCTCGAAGAACACCACAAACCGCTGCGTACTACCACTGTTGAAATCAAAGCATCCTGAATTTCAAACCACCATCACCCTACCTTTTTTAGGAAAAAGAAAAAAAACTTTTTTTTTCCAAAACATTCATATCCATCTTGAAACCCTTGAAAATCCAATCCTGCAAAAATCTTGAATTCCTCAATGATGCAATCAGAGAAACAGGCTATGGGGCATTCAGTGACTACCAAATTTTCTGTTATGGCTCAACGTAAACAGGGTCCTCCTCCAGGCTTCTTAGGACCTTCTCCACGCCTTCCTTTGGGTAAAACAAATCCATATGCAAATAAAAGGTTCGTTATCTGTGGGGAATTAGGTCATAGCAAGGAACGGTGCTATGAAGTGATTGGTTACCCTGATTGGTAGGACTTCACCAAGAAACTGCGAAAGAATCTGGGCAAGGCCGCTGTTGCTACTACAGAGGAAGTTTACCTAGACAATGCCTCTGCTAATGTAGCGCAGTCAGGTATGAAAGGTAAGGTTACTTTTAATAGTACATGGATAATTGATGGGTAAATTTCGCAAACAGTACACCAAGTAAAGGTCACTAATAATTCTTATACACAAAGTTTCAAACCAAACATTTCAGTACACGAAATCTGAAACTCGACCCACTATCAGTACACGACGTCAATTTTTGACACCAAAATATCCATTATGCCCTCAGTTATTTTTTTTTTTAATAATTTTTTAATCTGTTATTTTTTTTTCCTTCGTTTTATCTCTTTCTTCTTCCTTCTTCCGGGCTCACTCCCTCGCTTCCAACGCCGCCTTCCTCACCTCGCATAACAAAAAAAAATGACTCGAGTCATTTATAAATGAAGGAAAAAAATAACAGAAAAAAAAAATTATTAAAAAAAAAGAACTTAGGGCATAATGGACATTTTGGTGTCAAAAATTGATGTCGTGTACTGATAGTGGGTCGAGTTTCATATTTCATGTACTGAAATGTTTGGTTTGAAACTTTGTGTATAAGAATTATTAGTGGTCTTTACTTGATGTACTGTTTGCGAAATTTTCCCATAATTGATATAGGTGCATCAGACCATATGACCAATGACCCAAGTCTTATGAAAAACCTTAGACGTTCCCCTCAAGTTGTTGTCTCTACTGCTGATGGTACTCCAACTCTGGTCACCAAAGAATGTTCTATTGCTTTATCTGATACCTTAACCCTTGAATCTGTCTTAGTTTTTCCATCACTAGCTTATAATCTCTTATCTGTGGGTAAATTATTTTAGCTCTTGCATGTATTGTGACCTTCTATCCGTCTTTCTGTGTGTTTCAAGACATTCTGACTCGACGGATTCTTGATTATGGTGTTAGAAGGGGGAAATTTTACGTACTATCTGGATCTAACAGAGACTGGAAAGAAACAGAAGCATCTTTTGGGACACGCAAATCAAATCAACAATGCGAAGGAAGCTGTATGGTTATGGCATCGCCGTTTAGGTCATCTATCATTTAGTTATCTTAGGAAGCTGCAACCTCATTTGTTTTCAATTGTTAGTGATTTGGATTTCCACTGTGACAGTTGTGAACTGGCCAAGAGTCACCGAATTTCATATTCACCAAGTCTTAATAAAAGTCCTGTCCCTTTTATGAAGATTCACTCTGATGTCTGGGGTCCTGGGAAAATTCCTTCTCTTTCTAGAGCTCGGTATTTTGTAACATTTATTGATGATTGCACTCGCATAACATGGGTGTCATTACTGAAGAATAAGAGTGATGTATTTGGAATGTTTACCGAATTTCACAAAATGGTGGCAACTCAGTATCAACAATCCATCAGAGTGTTTCAGTCTGACAATGGTGGAGAGTTTGTGAATGGCCCTATGATTGAGTTTTGTCGGTCACATGGAATTCGTCATCAAACCTCCAATTCTTATACTCCTCAACAGAATGGTTTAGCAGAACGGAAGAACAGGCAGTTGATGGAAGTTGTTTGTGCTTCCTTGTTTGGCATGAATGGACCTCGGTCCTATTGGGGAGAAGCAGTGAAATCAGCAGCATATCTTATCAACTGTACTCCTTCACGGGTGATTGAGTTTCAAAATCCTCATCAGAAGCTTCATACACTTTTGACCATCCCTTCTATGCCTAATTTGGAGCCCCGGGTGTTTGGGTGCACAGCTTATGTTCATATTCCCAAGCCTCAACGCAGCAAGCTTGATCCCAGTGCCCGTAAGTGTATATTTGTTGGTTATGCTGACTTCCAGAAGGGTTATCGATGTTATGATCCTCTTAGTAGCACTATACATGTCTCTCTTGATGTTGTTTTTCGTGAATCCGAGCCTTATTACTCAGGGGGAGCTTCTCAGTCTTCCCTTCAGGAGGAGAGAGGTTGTGAAGGGAATCCTCATTCTATTATTGATTTTGATGTCTTTGAAGACTTGAAAAATTTGGAGGAATGATTTGAAGGTAGAAATTCGGAAACAGAAAACGCAGTTGCCGAACAGAGCATTGTGAATTCCGAAACACAAAATGTGACTACTAAACAGAGTGTTATGAATTCTGAAACAAAAAATGAAACTGCCTAACAAAGCGTTGTGAATTCCGAGACAGAATAGACGACTTTTCTGGATAGTTTGAATCAAAATCAAGACGTATCTGAAGCTCACACACAAGATATTCCCCCTTCTACATCACCAACTGAAGATCCTAGTCAGAATGATCCACCTCAGGTACCCCTAAACTTTAATGAGTCTTCTAGGTTAGAAAGTGTCGAACCGAGGAAATCACAAAGGGTTATCAAGGGAATTCCTAAGAAACAATATGAACCAGATATCAAAGCCAAAGCTAAATACCCTATAGCTAATCTTATGTCTAACCATAGGATTTCTGGGTCACATGCACTTGTTGTTGATAAATTATCTACTGTATCTATTCCTAGAAACGTGCAGGATGCATTGAGAGATCCAAAATGGACAAAGGCGATAAATGAAGAATTGGAAGCTCTTCAAAAGAATGCAATATGGGAGCTAGTACTTTTGCAGGTTGGAAAGAAGACTGTAGGATGTCGTTGGCACTACTAGAATTTTGTTCATAGACATCGGTTCTGGACCGATGTTAAACTAATTTTCGACCGATGTCTTAGTGGGTGTAGAGAAAAGTATAGACATCAGTATAAGCGCGTTTTCAACCGATGTCCCAGACAACAACCAACATCGATTCTAAAAAACAAATCGATGTATAATCGTTATAATCATCATATTTTTGTATGTTAGGTATGTTTAATTCTTCATATTTTCACATTTTATGCTTAATAAAGTATATGTCGAACAATACCTACGTGAACATTTGCATCGATTTCTATTCCAGAAGCGATGTCCAGTACACTTGTAGACATCAGTTGCCATGAGTATTGTTTGTTTGTGGGCCTTTTTACATGTAGCTTGGCACATTATTTTCTTAGGAACGATGTCTGTATCTTTAGGCGTCATCGGTTTTTTTTTAAGGACTGATGTTTCATTTAACACAGCACATCGTTTTCATTTAAGCAAAACGATGTTCAATGGTTTTATGTACATCGCTTGCTTTTTCTAGAACCGATATGTTGTTTCATTGTAGACATCGCTTTTGTTTTGTAAAATCGATGTGCACTGGTTTTGAGTACATCGATTCTGTGGACACAACTCGATACATTAATAATCATAAGACATCGATTTTCATTTTGATACTGATTTCTAATCTCTCAAGTGACTTCGTTTTCCTTGGCATTACTGTTTTGTTATGCTTTTATATACTTCACTTCATTTTGACAAGCGTGATGAGCTAAGTTTGCATCTAGCTACTGCTAGGAAAAGAAATGCATTTCATAATCATCCAAAAATTGAGGCTTTCCATTAATTTTCTTTCCAAATTCATGATTGAACATATGTCACAAAAGAAAACCCCAAAACCTACAAAGGCTAGCCTAGAAACATATGAGCAACAATCTACAAAATTTCAACACCAAACTTTGCTTCAAAGCAAAAACTAGCCTTGCTCAAAATTCATCTTGGTAGTCAAGTGCAAGAGAAATATGTATTAAGCTAAAGGTTCACATGAAGTGAAGTTAACAGCGGTAACCAGACCAATGTGACTAGATCACCTTAGCAGGCTTGCCCATCCATTTCACTTTCACACCCTAGCTCTTCATATTTGGCGGCCAAATATTTCACAACTTGTAATCCAAGGCCCTGCAAGAGAATGACAAAGTCAGTTTCACAGTGCAACATAAACCTAATGACAGTGATTTTTGGTATTACTAAACTAAACAAAAAGAAACACCGACATGAATGAACTTAAAAGGTACTAAAAAGGCAGTGAATCTCAATACACATAATTCACATCGGAATACCAAGTGAGAAAAAGCATGACCACTTTACCTTATCACTATCATATCTCATCACATTAGTGGTCAAAGCCATCAACTTTTTCTTGCTACGCTCTGGCATTTCTACCAAGCTAATCTGCACAAAACCCAAGAGAACCAAATGCAAATGCAAATGCACATCAACATTCAAATGAGTATTATGCAAAGATAGTCTCTATAATACTCAAACATTCTAAATCTGCACAGAAAATACTGAAAATTTCCACTCCAATTAAGATGCATGATGCCTCACCCCTCCAATTAAGGTAGCGAGGATACTGAAGAGGAAGGGTAAGATATAGAATCTAACTGAGAGTAGGATGACCTCAATCCGGTATCCATCCTGCCATAGCTGCTTGGAATTTGATCCTTGTTGCTGGTTGCTATAACTTCCTGAAAATATAGAAGAAAAGAATAGTGTGTTTAAACTCGAATCTTTTCTTACTAAAGATATTACTCAAAAAATTTGTTGTTTCAAACTTGTCAAAGACTTAACTCAGATACTGATATTTGATAGAAAAATATAAATTCAGTGATACTGATATTTGATAGAAAAATATAAACCCAACTGATAGTAGTGATATAAGTGCGAAAACAAGCAATTATATGAAATTAATAATATTTCATCCAAAAAAAAAAGGAACAACAAATTAAACCTCTTTGTCCTTTATTTATCTTTTATTTATTCAGTATAGATGGGCTTTTTCTGTTCCATTGGCAAGCATACCTGAATCAGTTGTTGAGCCGCTTGAACCTGTGATGAGGTGCCTTTTATTTCCACTGTAATTTCATCAGGTAGTCCCCTGCTCTCTTGTACAGTTAACAAGGCTCCACTACTACGACAAATAAATTCAATACTCCTTCCTTCAACCCCAATAATGTCCTCAGCATAAGACAGAGGAATTTGCATTGTTTGCGTAATCTGATTATAGAATGCAGCAGAGAAAATACTGTTAACATAGAACAGAAAAATACCCCAATGATGTCCTCGGCATAAGACAAAGAGGATTTGCATTGTTTGGGTAATCTCCCTATAGAATGCAGCAGAGAATATATTGTTATCAATATTTCATACATAGAACAACAAATACAAGACTGAAACAGAATCAATCTCAAGATTACAGGGTTCTTATTGCTTGTGTAGCCCTATTCACACTAATAGTTGTTTCATGAACAACAACAGAAATTCAGAGTATATATAGAGAAACTGGCATATGCAACACAGCCTGACACATTCTGGCACTATAGGTTTCCAATTGACAACAATGATTTCACAATATCCCCTACATCAAGACATTTGTTCTCAAGTACACCGAGTTCTTTTGTAAAACATACAACTTCATAGTGAGTGCATGACCTCAGATTTAGAGCTTAAAACATGACACAAATATTACTAATGATACCATGTAAATCAGGTTTAGGACTAGAAAAGCTAAAGCTAAGAGAATAAAGTCGACTGTGGTTGTGTGTTATAGTGCAAGTCAAGACATAAATGAGCTTTGTTACTGCAACGTAAGAAGTATAAGCTAAAAGGATGAAACAGTAAGAAAGACGAACCTGAGTAACAATAGGAGCACTAGGACGGCCAAGTCCTGAAGAATGTATTGAAGAAAGAGAAGCCTCTTGTCCATAAATGGAAAGTCCAGAGGATGGGAGTTGTGATTCCAATTGCGACTCACGGCTGAGAAACAAAGATTCCCGTGTAGCTGTGAGAGGATAATTAGTGCCACCTCCAGTTTGAGTTGCAGTATGAAGCAACGACTTGTCAGCCCAGGGATCTGGTTGGCGTTCTTGAGAAACTGGAGCAGTGTACTGAAGATGCACCCATAGTCAATAAACAACAATGCGAAGAAATTAAATCACAGAAAACATCAGCAGAATTTAAGCTTACAATTTTCTCAAAAAGAGGAAGAACACTATGATCAACCAAAAACTTCCTCAGGTGAGACACTACTGCTTCTAGAGCTTTGAGCACCTTTAAGGTTTCTCCCTGCATTTCAATAATCCTCTCATCAGCGGCAACATAGAATGGAACCTCTTCTGCCAGAACAAATATTAGGTATCAGATGCCTTGTTTAGAGAAGTAAGAATATCATTCATTCGAAGAGGCAAAAGAACTTGAGAACAAACGACAACTAAGGATAACAGGTATAGAAAATACTGGAATCAAGATCACCGATTGCAAATCTAAGCTTTAAAAGTAAAGCACAAAAGAAAAGAATGGAAACTTAAATACAAGAATCATTTTAGTTCCAAATTTCTGTAAGTGACTCCTTGCTAATTTGAAACGGTGATAACCACATAAAATAGCTACATGATAATTATACTCTGCATTGGAGAAAAAAGGATAAGACTTGAACACTGGTAAGACAATGAAGATAAGATACAGAAACCACTAATATTTTACTGATTAGAGAAAATCAACACTGTGCCACACTAAAAGCATACCTCCAGACAATACTCGCACAGAAGCAGCGGTACTCTCCTGTATAGATTTGATTAATGATCCTTGTTTTCCAATTAAATTAATCCCTTGTGTGGATGCTACCAACAAACGGATGGAACAGAATACAACTCCAGCAGCACCAAACAACTCTGCCGTGCCTGCACTCTTAGATAATCCAGCGACACATTTGAATACTCTTATTACAGCATCCATTGCAGGGGAAAGAGGAGCCTCTGGCTATTCCCTTCCGGAGATCAGCACCTAAGTAAACAGATTGTATCAGAAATGTTGTGACACAGAATGATACCAATGTAGACATTTAAGTCAAATTGCTAGTTGAGGTGACATGTATCCATGGAAGGTTGCTAACGTGTCAATCTCAGACGCAGAGCATGAAAAGCATTCAATACACACCCTTATTAGTTTTCTAAACTCTTGAAAAGTGCAACTAGAGAATTGCAGACTTGTCAAATCTACAACAGAACTGTAACTTTTGGAGGTCTTTCCTAAACTTACTAATATCTTGTCTTCAAGTAAAAAAGTTGATATAACAAATAATTATGTAAGCTAAATAACCTGTTCAAAATCAGATTTATGTTATACCATTTTGGAGTACTAATATAATTTGATGATAACGCCAAAAGTAAATACATCATCAGTTAACTAAGCAACCTGCAAACCAACTAACCAACAAATGAAATCACACACAATTGTATCTCAATTCCCACGCAAGTACAAAGAACTACAGCCAGAGAAACAGTGATAGGACCACATTGAGATTAAGGAATTAAGTTTCCCATGGGAAAGGAAGTATAAAGCTAGAGATTAGCTCAAGTCTTTAATCATGCACAGAAAGCAATCTTTTTTTTCCATTAGCTTAATTAACTACTGAACATTAGCTATCACAGCAGAAGCTTGAAAGATATCATCACTACCTAAATGTAGTGTATCAGATCCATAAAAATGAAAAAGTTTAGAATCTCCTTTAATTTTTTTCTATGTAAAGCATTCAAGTCATTTAGGGGATTAAAATAAAACCAGGTCAAGTCCCATGAAACTCAAGTACTTTTCATGACCAATTTGTTTCGAGCTAATTACTGAACAAATAAACTTCAAACATCAAGAGACTCATACCTCCGCTTCGTCCTTGGTCATTCCTTCTCTCCATGCTTGATCAAAGAATCCATACAAGTAACTGGAGCCAGAACCTATAACACAGAAAAATATGTCAGGTCAAACCACAGGCAAAAGTATCGCATTAATTGAACCTCCCTCATAAAGTGGAAATCATATCCAGTTAGAACCAAAGCATGCTATTGAAATCAGTTCTCACGATATAAAGAGAACAAGGCTATGACATATCCTGAGCTGAGCCTTCAATGCAGTAGATACAAGCCAATATAATTAACCACAAGATGAATTCCTGGCATGTAATCCAAACGTATACTAGCCAAATCCAAGATTATGACAATCCATAAAGTTCACAAGTATTCTAACTTGAGACCATAACTCACTAAGCATCTAATTCCAACCAATTAACAATATGCTGTACTGTTTTGCACAAGTACTAGATTTTACACACCCAAAGCAAACAAAGACAAATTCACTCACACAATGTCTACTCCCTATATTGAAACTGAAATTGTAGAACTAGGTCATAAAAAAGCTTTAGCGTGCATACCTCCAATGGCAAATGGCGCTTTTATGACTGTGCCGCCATATGACAGTAGCCTGATGAGATTAGCAACAACTTTGACAGTAGCAGGCTGCCATAGCTGAATCCTGTACAAACACAAATACACAATTAAATCCAGTAAACCATTAACCCGAAACAGCAACACAAATCGATACGAATCAGTGAAATAAAAGGCACAGAGGCTGAAAAAGACTCACGTGTGCTGATGAAGAAAGTGCCTCACATAGTCGGAAACAACCTGAGAATCTGTAGCCTGCAAATTGCGAAAACTCCACATGCTCAAAAATTCGATCAAAGACAAAAAATTAAATAAGGTCTAGGCAGTAACGAAGATGAGAATCGTACCGATCCAGAGTGATAGACGTAGACATTATCCATGAGCTGAGTGATTTTATCCGAGCACCGATTCTCAGCATAGACACCTATAAACAGCACAAACAAGTATACATAATTATAAATCAAACAACAATGGCGACGAATTTAGAAAATTTCAAGCAGAAAAAGTTAGGGTTTTGATGAGAGAGAGAGAGCGGCGACTAACCAGTGGAGACATAGTTCTAATACAGTTTCTCTACAACCGAACGATTTCAAACAAATCTGAAATCTGAAATCGGAAATCGAAAAATCCAGTTCACGATAGAGCTTAAAAGAAAAGCGAAGTATCACGAAGCTTACCCTTTCTACCGGCGAGCTTTCGCTTTTCCCTGCAGAAGATCCTATAAACCTTGTCCTTCAACGAGCTCGGACAAAACGCTTTGGAGGGCGAACTGTGAAGAGTTGAAAAGGGTTTTGGAAGAAGCAAAATCAACTCGAATCCCTCAAGCATAAGAAATCGAATTTGGGTTTGGCAGGGGAGGGCAGCAGCGGGAGTTGATGAGGACGTCATCACCGTCGTAGTGGGAGGCGCGTAAGATGACGGACTGGACGGAGTCAATGTCGAAGAAGCCGAGGACGTAGAAGAAGGAAGCAATGAGGAGCCCAAGAATGGCGGCAATCGAGTTCGAGTAAGCTTAGGTTCTGGAGGTTGAGTTTGGGAGGAGATCCAGTTTGGGGTGCGTTTAGGATGAAGGAGTCTCGCTAGGGTTTTCTGTTTCAGTTTTGGGGTCGGGTGCAAATTTTTTTCTAAGTGCGAAAGTTTTGAGTTTTAGTACCCGCTTCCTCATTTCACTTAAAAACTTAGCGCTTTTTGCAAAAATAGGTTCCCGCAAATTTTCAAACAAAACTTTTAACACCGGTCATTTTAAGAACCGATGTTAATGATATACATTTAAATCGGTATTTTCGTAAAACGATGTTAGATTACTTTTTTACATCGTGGGCAAGTCTGACCGATTTAAAACATGCGATGTCTATGAACAGATTTCTAGTAGTGTGGGTATTTACTGTGAAGCTTAATGCAGATGGAACTATTAATAGATACAAGGCGAGGTTGGTTGCCAAATGATATACACAACGCTATGGGATTGATTATGAGGAGACTTTTGCACTTGTGGCAAAGATTAATACTGTCCGGATTCGAATCTCACTTTCAACAAACAAAGATTGGCCCTTGCACCAGTTTGATGTGAAGAATGCATTTCTTAATGGGAATTTGGAGGAAGAAGTGTATATGGATGTGCCTCCAGGTGTTAAGAATTACCCAAGTGACGTTGGCAAGGTGTGTAAATTGAAGAAGTCTTTGTATGGCCTGAAGCAGTCTCCAAAAGCTTGGTTTAGAAGATTTTCAAAGTCCATGAAAGCCTTTGGATACAGACAGAGCAATTCTGACCATACCTTGTTTATCAAACGCAAGAATGGTAAGATTACAGCTCTTATTATGTATGTTGATGACATGATTGTTACAGGGGATGATCCAAAAGAGATGAATGAATTGCAAAAGTATATGTCAAAGGAGTTTGAAATGAAGGATCTGGGACAACTGAAGTATTTTTTGGGTATTGAAGTTGCAAGGTCTAAGAAGGGGATTTTGCTTTCACAAAGGAAGTATGTCCTTCATTTACTTGCTGAAACAGGGATGCTGGACTACAGACCAATGGAGACACCCATTGAGATGAATCACAGACTTGCTATTTATCCTGATCAAGTTCCAACTGATAAAGGGAGATATCAACGTCTTGTAGGAAGGTTGATTTATCTTTCACATACTAGACCTGATATTGCTTTTTCTGTGAGTGTTGTTAGTCAATTTATGCATTGTCCTAGTGAAGAGCATATGGATGCAGTCTTTTGTATTTTGAAGTACTTGAAGATGGCGTCAGGTAAAGGGTTACTATTTCAGAAAAAAAGATGAATTGGAAGTTGTTAGGTACACAGATGCAGATTGGGCTGGTGATAAAACTGACAAACGTTCTACATCTGGGTACTTCACTTTTGTTGGATGGAACCTTGTCACTTGGCGTAGCAAAAAGTAGAAAGTTGTTGCCAGATCAAGTGCAGAAGCTGAGTTCCGAGGTATGGCACACGGAGTCTGTGAAATGTTGTGGATTCGTAATGTCTTGAAAAACCTCGGTTACGAGCTTAAAAAGCCTATGGATTTGCATTGTGATAATACAGCTGCTATTGAGATTGTACATAATCCAGTTCAGCATGATAGAACAAAGCATGTGGAGGTTGACCGTCATTTTATTAAAGAAAATCTTGACAGAAAGGTTATTCGCTTTCCATTTGTAAACTCATAGGAGCAATTAGCTGATGTTCTTACTAAAGGAGTGTCTAGGAAGGTATTTGACAGCTCAGTTGACAAGTTGGGCATGATAGATATCTATGAACCAACTTGAGGGGAAATGTAGAACCGCTATAAATCTGTATGTAATTAGGATTTTATTTAATTAGGATATCCTGTAATTATGGAAAGTTTGTTTCCTATTAGAGTTAGACTACTCCTTTGTGCTTGTATATATACCCTCATTGTGAGATTAATAGAATTATCAAATTATCCCTGAATTGAAGTATTATTTTCTACTCTCCTTTCTCCAATTTTCCCCAATTTATGGTTTTTTCAGATTTCCGTTTTCCTTTTCTAGATTCAGGTTTTCTTCCTTTCTTCAATTCTTAAATGCCCATGTTCCCTGATTAAACTGAAAAACACTCTTCCTTTCTCTTATTTTCCCCAATTTCTATTGCCTTAAAATTCTGGGTTTGACAATTCAATCATGGAAAGTGCAATTTTTGTGCCTGCTCCGTCCACTCCTTCATCATAAGCTTCTCTACCGACTGTGATTTTTAACCAAAATGAATTGAAGAAAATTGCAGACTACAAGGTCGTCGAGTCTGGCATAGTTCCCGGCCGCAGAGAGAGAGGAGACTTCATTCAGGGTGCCCAGATCATTTTCAGGTGTGCTGGGACTGAAGGGAGGACTTTGGGAGTTAGGGGTATGGATGGAAAAAAAACATAAATCCAAAACCAACTTTTATTGTTACTCTGTACTTTAATATAAAAAAACAATGAAAACGATGATTGGAGCGATTGGTTTCAGGTGAGGATCTTCCCTGGTCCGGTTGGTTTCAGGTGAGGATCACAGTGATTGGAGCGGCTTTCCGATGGCCGGATGACGAAGCTGAGTCCACGATGGTCCGGCGCCTGTGGAGGGCGGGGCGATGCAGACGTTCATTTGGGCCGAGAGGGTGGGCAAAGATCCACTTGCTGATTTGGTTTCTTGGGCTGGGATTATGCCTTTGGGCCCAGCCTAGGCTGGAGCTTGGGGTTGGGTTCACTTTGTGGGCCTTACTCAGATTTTATGTTATTTATAGTTGTTATTTACTTATGTTGCTTAGTTTGTTTGCGCTTTTTGCGAGCAATAAGTCCCTGCAATAGTTATGTAGTGCTAGTTGGGCTTTGTGCCTATGTGTGCACTATAAGTACCTTGTCTGCTCTGAGTAGGCGGCAAGTTCCTAGCTTCGTCAAATGGTCGCTACCGCCTAGTGGCAGGGTGAGACTAAGTGTCACTGGATGTATTTTCCAGTGGCAACATGATGGGAAAGCTGTGAGTATGGAAATTATGCTATGTTATAATCGAGTTGCAAATCGAGTTATCTTTCCATTGTGTCACTACTGTAAAGCAAATAGAGTCTCTTGTAGAGCGTTCTTTGCTAGTTGGTGCATAATTGAATACAATTGTTTAGTAGAGAGTCATGATATTATTTCAAGATATTCTCTAGGTGCCTTTTGTAATAAGGGGTTTAGGCTTAATGTCCCCCCCCCTTGTATTCGCCAGTTTCATTAATCAAGGCTTGAGGACAGCCGCACCAGCCCTTTATTCAAAAAAAATAAAAAATAAAAAACAATGAAAACATGACACATGTAGCAAAGTTCATTTTGAGCTAATCTGTGTACTTCTCCTGTATTGAAGAGGGGCCGATCTTAATTTTGGATTCCTGTCACTGTAATTTGTAACCATTCTGCAGTTTATTGAATGGATTAGTACTGCTTTCTTTGATATAAAAAAATAATAATAATAATCTTCGGCCGATATTTCTTGTATGTGTTTATGAATATAGGTTGATGATCAATCTCCCACCTACGTGCCATGAAACTGTGATAATGAAATATGTTGATATGTACGTTGTTTAGAGAAAGAGGAGGACAAATTTTTTTTTTTTTTTGAAGAGAAATCATATTAAAGTTTCAGCAAGCAGTGTAAAAATGACCCACCCTAAGAGATCATCAGAAATAGTCATTTCTCAGAGCATAAAAACTTATTCTCATAGCTAACACTCCCAATTCACAAGCATTTTTATTAAACAAAAAATCTAGCAGCCGTCTCTCTCTCCCTCTCTAACTAGGGTTAGGGTTTCTCGACTGCGTAGCTTCTCTCTCACGTCAATGGCAATTGATGCAATGGCAGACTGCTTGGCCTCCTCCCTAGCGCTGGCTGATGGAAAGCAACCGATGGACTTGTGTCCATCAAAAGGATTGAGACAACCTGAAGCATTCATGGTAGGGAAGCTACTCACGGCAAGGGAATATTCCCGTCGCTCTTTCCTTGGCATGTTTCGATCTGCATGGAGAATCAATGGCAGATTGAATGTTGAAGAACTCAGAGAAGATGATAGGGTCTTGTTCACTTTCACAGATCCTTCTAATGTGTATAGGGTTTGGAAAAGAGGACCATGGGGATATAACCGGGCTCCTATAGCTTTAGCACCGTATGACTGTGTCCGTCCGACAAGGGAGATACCACTGAAGAAATCATCCCATTGGATGACATTGCAAAGAGTGCCACCGGCCTTCATATTTGAACGTAGTATGCATCTGATTGGGAGTACACTACGCAAGTTCATGGAATTTGATAGCCCGGCCTTTAGGACTCGAGTCTTGCGCATCAGGGTTGAGATCGATTATGTCAAACCTCTCCTGTTTCTTCGACGTTTCTGGGTGGAAGATGAAGTCCAGTTCATGGTATAGTTTCGATATGACAAGCTGTTTGGCAGGTGCTGCACCTGCAGCCTCGTTACCCATGTTGGCCGCCCTTATTCAGGGCCGGATATGGTGGAAGACCGTGACATACCTGTTAGTACGATGGAGCAGTCCAAGGCTTTGGCCGTGTTACTGGGACAGGTCCTAAAGTCACTAGGGTAACGGTAAACAATCAAACTCTGATCTTCAAGGCTCAAATACCTAATAGCATACCCGAAGCTATGCTACCTCAATCTATGATGGCCATGCATCAACATTGAAGACAAGTGCAGATTACAGAATTGAGTGAACCAAGACTCAATGAAGATCCAATCACAGGACAATGCCGTAGTAAGGAAAATGATGAGGTAATTATCTCTCCAAAAAAATTGTGTTTAAGTCTTGCTATTAGAAAGAAAATTTGGATGCAGTGACTATGGGCTTGTTAGAGGGACCTTCGAACAACAATGATCAACCTAAGAGAACGAGAGGATGTCTTGTTGGAAGTGTGAACAAGCTACCATATGGAACAGCAAGAAAAGGAAGAAAGAAGGATGGAGAACAAGAAAAGACAAAGAGCAAAAAGACCAACCTGATGCCGAGGTTGTTAGCTGCTGATGAGCCTGAAACAAGTACTAACTCTAACCCTAAGGGGAAAGAGAAAGTGCTTGCTTAAGGTACAAAATTTCAAGACATTCTGAACTTCAAGTCTTCTCAAGTGGGAGTGATTTCTATATACTTTCTAAGATGTTTCTAGTTGATATGTGTACCACAATTGAGTGCTGGCAGATTAGACTAGATGAATTGATTTTGCCTTAGGAAGTGAGATTACTTTTACTTAATTGTTGGCTTGTTGTTTCAACGAGAGACCATTTTAGTTTTATTGAGTTTAGGTGTGACTTAGATAGGACGCCTGGTTAAATTTCGGATATTCTTATGTAAGTTCTGTTAGACTCTGGCCTGTTTTCATGGCTTTGATATCTAATAACATTAAATCCTTTCAAAAAAAAAATTAAACAAAAAATCTAACCCTCTGAAAAATAGGATAAATTTGATCAACAGAGCAACTAGTACTTTTGCGACCTGAAAATTTCTCTCTATACTAAAAGGGAATGGTTTCTTAGCAATAGTGTCGTGACTCGTGACGCCAATGCCCCTGCTAGCCCTCCCCTATGTTGTTGCCCATCTTCTTATGCACTGGCAGTACTTTGGTCCCAACAGAGGTTTGAGAGTCATGCACACTATGCCAATAATGCCTTCAGACGACACACTTCAGATGACAGAATTTTTGTTTTCTGTTGTCTGAAGTTTTTAAACTTCTTCAGACAACATATAAATTAATTCTGTTGTCTGAAGAGCATGAGAATCCATACTATTTTGCTTTTTTCATCTTTTTTGTAAGTTAGAAAATTAGGACAACAGATAACTGTCGTCTTAAAAGACTGAGGATTTCTTATTAAAATGTTGAAAATTGGGATGACATTTATATGTTGTCTGAGCAAATGGAGGAAAAATATACCCAAATTTGGCCAAAAATAGGTTTTTGACACCACTAAATCTGTTCACCCCTTTTGCCCTAAGACCCCGTGTTTTTCCCACACCAAGCTAAAATTTTCAAAAGCTTACCTTTCTTTCCATCGGTCTCTCCCAACCTGGCATAGCAAGAGCTAGCTATCAACTCCATCGATTCATCTCCCCCAGCTAGCTTGGCTTTCATTAGTTTCCTATTTGATTCAATTCGGATAAATCCAATCGAAAAAGCCCCAACATCCCCAAATCGAGATTCTCAAACCCTAAAATTTCAATCTTTATATCTCTCTCAATTTTCTGTGTAGCAACGGCTACACTTACTTCGGGAGTGGAGTAATGGGAAGCAATGGCCAACCTCCAATCCAAGTACATGATGAAGATGAGGAAGAAGACGAACAATCAAAGACCACCACCATTGCCGCCGTCGCAATCACCGAGCTCGTTGGTTCTTATACATTTGTCGACCTAACAGTTTAGCACTCTCTTCCTCCTTTGTTAATTCATTCAGCCTCATTCACTTAGGTAAATCATGCCACATGGTGAGATCTGAGGTTCGGGTTTAATTTGAGCTTCTATTGTTTAATCTTGATTATCTTCAATTGTGATATTTTTAGGGTTTTCTATTTGAGAAATCGAGATCATCTTGGAGAAAAATTGGAACCTGTGGATTTATTCGATTTCCAGATCTTAGAAATTCAATTCAGTCAAGGCTCTGTGGAAGTCCAATGAGAACGAATTGGCTTTGTGTTTGTATTCTATCTCTTCATTTGCTTCTCCGCTAGTTGTGTGTCGTTGTGATGCCCCAGAAATTCGTATTTATTTTCCGAGGATTTCCGGAATCTAATTTATGGTTGTTGGACGGTTTCGTGGCTCGTTGACGGAGCGGAAGTGTTCCGGACGAATTAATTATTTGAAAAGTATGACTTTAGGGGGGTTAAAGGTTGACTTTTTATTCTTTGGGATTATCCAGAAACTTCCTTCACGAAAGTTGTAGAGCGCGTCGATACGAGTTCGTGGATATGTGGAACGCGGAAATCGGAGTTCGTATGAGAAAGTTATGGCCATTGGAAGGAATTTCTATTTTGGTATAAATAGAAGTTTCCCGAAGAAGAAACTTACTATTTTCATAAGTTTCCTTTTTCAGAAAACCATTTCCTTTCTCTCTCTTTTCTCTCGGCTGCTACCTTCAGAATCGACTGACCCGACCCGGACCCGGTCGATCCGACCTGACTTTTCCGGCGAGCTCCGGCCATCTCCGGCGACGAGACTTTCCAGATCAGTTCGCCTCCTCCGTGCGCTCCTCCCTGTGGTGTTCTCTAGCACCGATTCTCGGTGGTGGCGGCGATAGAAGGCGGTGCAGATTGGAGTTTTCGGACCCGGTCGGAAATCCTTGTTCCGACGTCGGCGGGTCTTCAAGTTGAGCTTGGGAAGCTCAGAGCAGCCTCCTTGATCGATCCTTGGTGGTTGTTTGGATCGATTCATGTGAAACTTCGATCAACTCGGATTGGATTACTGTTCACGGCTTGTGAGGTAGTTTTCGATCCCTTAGGCTTGTTTTCTGACTTCGATCCAGTTATGAAAGTTTACAAGCATGCTTAGATGAAGCTTTTTGATGTTGGGAGTTTTGTGAAATAATGAGTTTTGGCCGGCGGCGGTGCGCCTCCGCCTGTGGAGGCGTTCCGGCGGTGTTCTGGCCATGTATGGGACTGTTTATGGTATTATATGTCTTCTACTCGTCGATACGAGCGTTTCGATATATAATATGCAAATTTTGGAGTTCAAATGGATTTGTTATGATTTTTGCCGTTTCATGTCGGTGAATTTATTCAATCCATGAGGATTCGAGCGTCCGATCGACTTGTGGTTGGGTCACATCGATCGTGGGCGTATTCCGGAGACTTTGGGAGGTCTCGGATGTGGTTTTGCCTCGATTGGCGCCACTTTGGGGATTTTAGTTCAAAACAGGGGTTTCGAACTTAAATCAAATGTGAATCGTTACTAAGTTGGAACCGTATGTGATTAGGTACTTGACGAAGTATTTGGACGAGTTGTTGGTGATAGTTTTGGTCCTGTCCTGTATTGAAGACGCAGCAGGAGTTCGAGGTGAGTAATCTCACGAAGTTCATTAACGAACGGGTTCACCATACTGTTTTGAGAGTTATTTAGTTAACTGCAAACTATAGTTGGTATTAGTAGGCATTTCTGAGCGGATGACTACGTATATATATACATATTTACGTGAAATATATATGTTTTGGTGGTTTGTGGATTTTGAAACAATATGCATGAAATGATGCTTTTTATTGTTTTGGGTTGTGGCTTTTGGAAAACAAATTATTGTGGAAATGTTGATTTCGATTTGTTTTGAAAAGCGTGTGATTTGTGTTTTTGAGGAACATTTTAGTTCGCGGGTGGTTTGTTTAAATGTTGGTGTTGTACCGGGAGTAATTGATAGGGATCAATTACGGGGAATCTTTCATTTTAGATTCGTGTAACATTTTGGGTCCATTGTGACTCCTTTAATGTTTTGGTATTTATACCGCGGGTCTAAAGACTTACGAGTCAAGGATCGTGAGTCACAAAATGTGATCGTGGGTGGGAAAATCGGGACTTCACGCCTTTGGCCGGGTTAGTGAATACGATCAGTTAGAGCTCTAGTCTGTCCGCCGTGTTTGTTTATTGATTTAAACGTGATTTGAGTGGGTTTATCCCGTGTTTGTTTATTGATTTAAACGTGATTTGTTTATTGATTTAAACGTGATTTGAGTGGGTTTATCCCGTGTTTGTTTATTGATTTAAACGTGATTTGAGTGGATTTATCTCGTGTTTGTTTATTGATTTAAACGTGATTTGAGTGGATTTATCCCGTATTTGTTTATTGATTTAAACGTGATTTGAGTGGGTTTATCCTGTGTTTGTTTATTGATTTAAACGTGATTTGAGTGAGTTTATCTCGTGCTTTGTTTATTGATTTAAACGTGATTTGAGTGGGTTTATCCCGTGTTTGTTTATTGATTTAAACGTGATTTGAGTGGGTTTATCCCGTGTTTGTTATTGATTTAAACGTGATTTGAGTGAGTTTATATCGTGCTTTGTTTATCTATTTAAACGTGATTTTTGTGAGTTATTCTCGGGATTGGTGTGAGTTGTGTGGGGTTTGAGTTACTCATACGGGCTTGCAAAAGCTTACCGGGTTTGTTGTGTGGCAACCCGGTGCACCATTCAAATGGTGTAGGGGTTAATCCTGCAAGTCAGGATAATCGTGGTTGAAGTGGGGGTTGCATACTTGCAGCTAAACGGTAGGAAGCAAATTTTGTGACTTTACCGTTATTTGGACTTCCGTTGTAGTAAGCTTTGAGGAGCATTTACGTTTTATCTTGTTGTTGACAATTTAATTCGTAAGCTTGTGTAATATATAACTCTTTGGAGCGAGTGTATATTAACTTTGAGGGTTCAGGGCATCAATATGTGTGTAAGTTTAAGGGAAAAAGATTTCAGGTATTCTGTATTGATGACTGGACGTTCACGCATATATAATTATGGGGTTATATATATCGATTTTCATGGGTGTAAAATCAGGGGCGTGACAGTCGTACATCATCTAATGACAACTTGACATATTCTATCTTCATGTGCTCAAACATAGAAGTCTTAATATCATATTCTCTTTGGTAGTATCCTATATTCCTACTGCTTAGACATGGGTTTTCTTGTTTTGGGTTTTTTCGTGGTGTTGAAGTTTTGGTTGTTGGTTTCAGGAGCATGAAGCTGGAATCGGCCGGGAGCAATTTGGTATGGGTAATCGAGTTGGACCGAGAGTGAGCAGGAATGAGAGGCTGCCTGGTGCTGTTGTGTTTGCTAGGGAAAGGCTACTTCGGAAAACAGGTTAGCCTCTTTGTATGCTCTCTAAAGTTTTTTACTTGAGAGCTAATTTCAATAGCAGATTGGCAATTACAGTGAACATGTTTAGGAGTTAGCTTAATTGCAATTCTAACGTATTAGATGCGTAGAAAGAGTAAATATTCTATTGTTGGCTACACATTGTCGCCTGATTGCAATCATGAAATTTTTGTTTTGCTTTGATATGCTATAGGTCTCATTATTAACTATAGGTCTCATTGTGAAATTATAATCATTTTCCTTCCATTAGTTTAAGGATTATGATACCAAGAACTCTAGTATTTTGAAAGAAATCTACAGAAACTGTCCTGTAGTACAGCCTTTTTTGGTATTTCTTTTTCCTGACTTATTGACCTTCAAATGGCCTGAATTTTTTATATGTTTTACTTCTGTTAGTTAGCAAATGATCTGAAAAGTTTCATCGCATTTCAACATAAACTGAATGTTCTGTGAATTTTTCAAGTTTGGTCTGTAATTGAGAAAGTTCCAGAATTTTAAAGGCTTGTCCGGTAACGCTTTTAAAAATGATTTTTTCAAAAACCAATTTTGAAAATAAAAAAGAGAAAACAGGATTGGATTTTTGAGTTCCGAAAATATGTCCGGTAGCTTATTCCGAAAATAATTTTCAAAAACGAGAGAAGATGGCGACAAGAGATGAGAGAGAGACACCTGAGAAGAAGAGAGAGACGTGAGAATATGGAAGAAGAGAGCATGTTCTTTTTTTTTTCTTTGTTTTGGAAAATATATCTCCGTGTTTTCTAAAATATGAGAATGAAAAGGTGAAAACGTCTATTTGTCGTTTTCTTGTTTTACGAGTAAAATAAAAAATTATGTTCAAAAATTATTTTCTGCATTTTTGAAAACAGACCAACGAAGGCATTTTCAAGCCATTTTCATTTTATAAAATGAAAAAGATGACTTGAAAACGTTACCAAACGGCACCTAATGCTTGTTTGAATTTCTGTTGAGATTTGAACTTCTACTTGAATCATTTAAGTTCTGGTTTTTCTGTATATTGAACTAGACATCCCAATGCTTGTTTGAAAACTGATTCCTTGTCATTTGGATTTGCAATGAATGTTTGGTGAATTTTCTAAGTTGACCATGCTGCTGAGAAAGTACGTGTGGAGGTATTCATAGACTGTTAACACAATAATTTGACTTGGATTTAACAATCTTATTTCAAATGTCATTTACAATTTTAGGAAAATCTACTCAAGTTTTGCATATTATCACATTTCTTAAAATGATAAACAGATAAGATGGAAGGCTAGTTGTTTTAGGATTTCCAAAACTAGTATAACTAGAACTAAAGTGTGCGACATTTTTGAATGAGTGACCTAGACACAGATTGTGAGAGTAGGAGGGATCCATGTAGGCTATGGATGGAAAAAGGAATGGTAGAACATAAATGCATAGCAATTAACACATTCCTGGGGATCCTTGTACATATTAATTTTGACTGAATTCTATTAATCGTATATGTAATATGACTCTTAACAATCTGCCTTGGTAAATGTAGACGGTCAGCTAGATGGTATTGTGCAGGGCATTGAAAATATGGTTCGCTCCTACATTGAGAAGGTAAAGTCCATTGAAATTTTGATCTGCTTTCTTCTTCTTCTTTGTTCTTCTTTTTTTAAATTTTTTATAATTCTCTTTTTTCCCCTAAAGTTGTTACTATGTTTAATCATCTTATCTGTTCAACATTTTATGTAGCCCAATAGTATAATTTTAGCAATTTCACCTGCTAATCAAGATCTTGTTACATCAGATGCAATTAAAATCTCTCGTGAAGTGGATCCAACAAGTGAGTCTAAAAATTCACATCCAATTTTCTTAATTATATGTTGCTTTCCAAAAAAGATTCATCTAGTATACTTCTGAAATCAAAGTAATATCAAGTTAATCTACTAAAATGTGAATCTTATAGCTGATATAAACCTGTATGTTGCATGAGAACATAGTTCTAGATGTTTAGTGTTTAGTCTAATGTTATTCTTTCACACGGAAGAGGACAATTGAAGTAGCCGGTTGAAATTGTCAATGTTCCTGCTGCTAATATAGCCTCAATTTGGTTTTAATGTTGCAAAGAACGTCAAGGGCAGACAATCTTGAGGTAAATAAGAAATTAAATAAAGTCAACAATGTTTTTTTGGACACTCCTATTAGTTTATTACCTTCTGCTTTTACTTGGTGAATGACATCGTCTGTTTGAATAATAGGATCAATGATATCTTTTGCTATACTAGATGAATCACTAGTACATTCAAACAATTGATACCTTGGACAAAAGAAGAGGTCAGTACGTACTCTTATCTTGGTGTGGTATGTAAGTGATCAAATTCAAAAGATTGTACACCTTGCAACTAAAAGCTTCAGTTCATTTATATGTGATTTGAGTGGTGATTAAAGTATGTTGATAAAAACTGCTTGCTTCTAGTTGACAGGTTAGATGAAAGCTCAATGCTAGCTATCAGTTGAGTGACGATCCCAGATTTCTCTGTTGTAGTTAGGTGGGATCTGATATCATCACTTGTGCTCATGTAATATTTTGTTTATATTGTTCTTACAGAACTATAAATGCTTCCATAATGCCTTTTAGTTGTGTATAATAAGCTATTATGTTTGGTATGCAGGGAGGAGCTCATATTGAGTGCGGTTCTAAGTGTATGAAGGAAGTTGGTGGAATCAACACTTGTTAATATATTTGTACTCTATAGTTAGTGATATAGGAAAACAATTTCAGTAGCTTTCAAGATATTATGCTGATTACAACAATGGCTGTACTTGAAATTAGCTAATGTAAAAGCTAGTTGCTAGCTAGTTTAGTATCTTGAAACTGATGGGATTGTAGTTTGGTGGGTTACTTGATGCAATGGGAAATTTGCTAATTTTAGGTCCTATAATATGCTTTTGATGTCTGTTCTTACAAATTCAACACATACAGGTTTATGATATGTTGTACCACAAATATAGTAACAAAAAAAAGAACAATTGTAAGTCGTTCCTACATACTTGTAACAACATAAAAGTGAAGTTCAATTCATTATCAAACAATAGAAGTTCTTCTAACAGATAACACAAAAGCGAAGATCATTTAACTATCACACAACAGAATTCGATTTCGTAATAACGTTGTTCTCAGCTTATATCAACAATTAAATGTCTTTGAAAATGCATTCAGACAACAAATTGTTAAACAAGCCTTTATTTTGGTAACTTCAGACAACATATAAATGTGTCCTTATTACATGTCAGACAACAGCAGTTTTATTAAAACTGTAGTTTGTAGTTCATTTGAACAACATTAATTTGTCGTTGTATGTGATTATTAACGACAGAAAGTCCCAAATCCTTCAGTGTTGGGTTGTTCAGACGACAGAGCCTTATGAAACTTCTATTATCTGAGTGAGAAGAGACGACGGAGGATATCTGTCATCTGATGCAGTAAGAGACGGCAACTGGATAGACAACATATAATTTACATATCAGACGACAGATGAGATCTGTCGTCTGAAGGCTTTATTGGCACAGTGTTTTTGGTTCTGTGGGTGGCCAGTGGTTCGTGGCATCGTTGTTGACTTGGGGAGAGACGAGGTTAAAAACAATGTTGTTTCTAAAAAATAATGAGAGCAGAAGGTGACAACTCACCATCAATTTCCAATTCTAAAGCAGCCCAAGCCCTTAAAAATTAGGATCCAGCCCAAAGACCAAAAGCAGGCCCAGCTGGCCCAACTGATAGAATTTGCTATGGACACCCCACAACCTTCTCAGTAGAGTTCCAGGCTACCACCACATATATCCCACGCTGCCGCCAATAAGCCTTGGCATCTCAACCCTTCAGACTTCACCTCCCATGATGGATCTGAATTCAGGTTACCAAATTTTTCATCCTCACAGCTGCCGACAACACTCTCAAACACAAACTACCACAAGTCACCTCGACCACCAATGGTAGAAGGAAGCATGAACCCACTGTCCTTGTTCGCCGATCTACAAAAGCCAACAAATGCCTTTAGAGAAAGCCTAGCGACCCGATTCACCAGAACACCATCATCAACACCCAGATCACAGAGCCCCTCGATCCCGCAATCCGGAAGGATCAGGGCCATCAGCAGCCCACCAGTATTGGCCCACTCAGCAGCACCAACTTCGATGCTCGAAGGAGAATCCCTGTCTGACACCATTAAAAATATTAGAACAAAAATTCAAACATTGTTGCTCCAATTGTATCTATATAGTAGGTATTTAAAGTTGTATAGTAGAAATTACATACAAAACAAGGAAAAAAAACATTATATATATTACCAATCTAATCAAAATGTACAAATACGTACATATAGAACCTATATCTAATTAAAAGATAAAAAGATACAAAGTATGAAAGAGAAAGTGGGAGATAATGAGAAAACCTTGAATATAGGGCTAGTGTAGCTGCCCTCAAGCCTTGATTAATGAAACTGCTGAATACAAAGGGGGGACATTTAGCCTAAACCCCTGTTACAATAAGCAACTCAAGTATGTCCCTAGCAACTACCAAGCACCAACTACCAAAGAGCGCTCTACTGGCTACTCTATTTGCTTTAACATAGCAGTGACATAACGGAAAGATAACTCGATATGTAACTCGATTACAACGTAGCATAATTACCAATTGCACAACTTTCCTAGTATGTTGCTGCTGGAGGATAAATCCGATGACACTTAGCTTCACCCTGCCACTAGGAGGTAGCAACCATTTGACAAAGCAAGGAACTAGCTCGCTGCCTACCTAGAGCAGACAAGGCACTTTGGGTGCACACACAGGCAAACAGCCCGACTAGCCCTATGCAACACAGATCGGGACTTATTGCTCGCAAAAGCCGCAAAACAACTAAAAAAATACAATAGTAAAAAACAATATAAGAAAAAAACAACCTGGGGAGAGACCAATAAGTGAGCCCAAACACAATCTACTGCCCAGATGTGGCCCACTGGTAGCTCCCAAGCCCAATTGAGCAAATCCAAAAAGCATACAATCCTCCCGCCCCAAATTAGCAGCTGCTTCGCCCCCTTACCAAAACCACCTCCCCAACACCGGCGTCGGGCCACCAACACTCCTCGGTCGCTATCCGACCATCGGAAGGCTACATCAAGCATCTCAGTCCACCTAACACCAACCATGACATTGAAATCCTGCAATAGGATTTGGCTCAAACGTCCGAGCACCACCAGCCAGCCCAACAAGCCATCGATCCTAACAGTCATTCGCTCTAATCCAACCGGTCATCAGATCTGGCCCGCCAATAGCCATTTTCCACCTGACGCTGCTCCGACCCTAAAAAATCCCATTCCCTCTCGGATCCCAACCGACATCCCCGAGTCAGCCACACCCTTCTACCGAGATAGATGAATCAGATTACCTTTCGATCCAATCTTCCAAGCCTGGGGCACCTCTCTAACACACTCCACTCGTCCGGCCACCTCCACCATGCGTTGGTTAGGCCAGAGGCCATTGCCAGTGCTGAGGCGCAGTCGGACAGGAAATCACACAGCAAGCGGCGTCCTCTAGGGTTTTTTCTAAAGAGAGAGAGAGAGAGAGAAAGTTTTTTCCAAAGGATTTCACTGAACTTGATAATGAGAAAATCTTATATATATAGATATAGAGAAAGTTGAAATTTTTTAAACTTGTGAACTTTTACCTATAAATAAGACATGTAAATTTGAAATAAAAATGTCTAATCAAATTCTAGGACAAATCTTACCTATAACACCATGATCGATTCTATATCAAATGTAAGCAAAAACTTTTTACCAAGTCTATTATAAAGGTAGCTGCGAATTGAAGAAGTCACATTAGTAAGACCTAAAATCAAACTAATTAAGAAGAGAGAAGCCACATAAAAAAATGCAGCTATGAGAGACAAAGAAATGAGAAACATGTGTTGGAAAGAAGATATGCATGGAAGCAGGAGAGGAAAAAAGAGATGATTCGGTAGAAAAAGAAGAAGAATGAGGAGGAGGAGGAGGCAATACGTAATATGCAAGATCAAGGAAAAATAATGTCTTAATATATATATATATAGATTCCACTTTTGAATTCAATCAAGAAATATAAATTAAAGTCAACATATTAAATTTGCTAATTTTACATTAACAAGATTGCAATAATTTAGGATTACAATTAATATATTAATTTTTACTGTTTATTGTGCAAAATATATTAAAAAATTGTGTGTTAGGAATGAAAAATTTAGGTGTTGAGTAAGCAAGATATAAAAGGAAATAAATCTAATGTGGCAGCTGAATCATAGGATCGTGATTAACAAAAAAATTTATCCGAACTATATCCAATACAGGGTGTGAGTTTTGGACTTAAATCATGGACTTTCATTACATTTTAAAATAAGCATGCATGGACTTTCTCTGAGACCATGGATGGCAAGTTTTTGACTGTACTGCTGAGGGTTTGAAGATGATGAGGATAGATCCCTAGCTAGTATAACTAGATATATGAACTTATTATCTTACTTCTCTCAACTCCTCGAAACTACCTAAACTCTCTCTAGAAAACTCCCAAACACATTTCCTTCTCTCCTCCCTCTTCTGCCAGATCATAATCAAATTTAATTGGTATCCTCGACTTAAGATTTGGGAGAGTCATCGATCTATCCTTTTCCTTTTGGTTATGTTTGCTCTGTCTCTTTTCCAGTTTTTCCTTGCTTCTGTTTTCTCCAAGCTCGCCTTCTTTGGCCGTTTTGCTCGGAGTTCGACTCCGGTCCGACCTTGCTTGATTCTGTTTTTCCTCTTTTCAGATCCATCGGTTATCATCCTCTACACCTTCTTTATTCTGCCATGGTGTCTTGGCTCTTCGGAGCTTTTCACAAAGTGGATTTTACCCACTACTGCAATTGGTGATGCATCAAGGGATTTTGTACCTTCGGGTGTCTGTCTCATTCCTTTCACCTTCATTTGATTCATCTGAACTCCTTTCATCCAGTTTATCCAGTTGTTATGGCATAATATGTTCTTGTTGCAGGTGCTAGCTATGATGATTTCTAGAAATTTGGAGGATTAGTTCTTTGAAATCGGTTTAGGTCTTGCTCGATCCATCGATCTGGAAGTATCTTGTCGC
This sequence comes from Rosa chinensis, assembly GCF_002994745.2. NCBI lineage: Eukaryota > Viridiplantae > Streptophyta > Magnoliopsida > Rosales > Rosaceae > Rosa > Rosa chinensis. The sequence continues at coordinate 66,312,509 of NC_037089.1, forward strand.
TATCTGCTTTGCAGTGGAGTGGTGGCTAGTTTCTTCTCGTTGGTGTGTTTGTTGGTGGTGGTGTGGTGGCTCAATTTTGGGCCGACCTATGTTATTGTTTTTTCTTTGTTTGGGCCTTCGGGCCTATGTTGTTTGTCACTTTGTTGTTGTGTTGGTTTTTATGGGGACTACTTTTGGGCCTCTCTATACTAGCCTTTTATTAAAGAAAATTCTTATTTGACCAAAAAAAAAAAAAATCTTGTTTACTAAGTTTACACGGCTATTATAGGGAAATTCGTCCAAACAGTGTCTGAACTTTTCCAGACTATTAATTTTCATACCTATACTTTGAAAAATATCATACTAGTACCTGAAGTTTTGGCCCCGACCCAATTTCCATACCTGGCAACAGTAAAAACGTTAACTCTGTTAACTTTTAAAGGATTTTTTCATCATTTTACTATTCATCCTCCTATCTTATCTGAAACCATCCTCATCTCCATCCTCTTCTTCTCCTCCACCGAAACCGTCTCCATCTTCTTCTTTCTTTTCTCCCTTATCCTTCCTTCTGGTCTGCAGCGATGGATGGTTTGCAGGGAGGCAAGGTCGGGTGAGCGTGGATGCTGTCAGGCGGGGAGGCGTACGCGGGGCTGCGGAGGCCTGGGGTGCAGCGCTGGACAAGGCTAAGGCCTGTGTGGGCTGGCGGGGATTGGGGATGAGTGGGCTGCTACGTCGTCGCCGATCTGGGTGCTGCGACGGTGGAGAGCGCCGGCGAGCAATGGCCTTCTCGGGTCGTACTAGGCTAGGCGAGGTGGGCAGCCGGCCTTGCGCGGCTAGGCGAGAGTTGGGCCATGCGTACAGTTGCAGCAGCGCCGTTGCAGGTGAGGAGGCGGGGTGTGCAAGGCGCGGGCTGCCGGACGCGAGTCTACTGCAGGCAGGGAGGGTGGCAGGCCAGTCTGGGGAAGCCGAGGTGAGGGCAAGCTACCTTGACTTGTGTAGTTGCTCAATTTTGCATTTGTTTGGTAGAAATTGCAGAATTTATGGTGTTTTAGGTGGATTTGGCTTGGTGGGTGTGTTAGGATAGCTGAAAGTTGTTTGATTTTGTGTAATTTTGCAAAAAATTTGAAGCTTTGTGATGCATAATGTATGTTTGGGAGGAATGTATATGAATGAGCTAATCGGTCTGAGTTGAAAGGAAGAGAAATTGGCTTTAGTGCATTGTTAATTTGTTATGGTGAGCTAATCAGTATATGGGAAATGGAAGGGAATGCTGAAAACGTTTTTGGATTTTGTGTGCAAAGACTGAAGCTTTGAGATGCTTTCGGTGGAGGAGAAGAAGAGGATGGTTTCAGATAAGATAGAAGGATGAATAGTAAAATGACGAAAAAACCCTTTAAAAGTTAACAGAGTTAACGTTTTTACTGTTGCCAGGTATGGAAATTGGGTCGGGGCTAAAACTTAGGTACCAGTATGATATTTTTCAAAGTATAGGTATGAAAATTAATAGTCTGGAAAAATTCAGACACTGTTTGGACGAATTTCCCGCTATTATATTGCATAGTGTTGCCTTTTTTCTTTTTTTTTGAATCAAGGAACATATATTGATAGGAGGGAGATTATCCCATATTCTTACAATTAAACTTAATCAGGTCCAAAACTAAGTTTGGAGGGTGATTAAGCCAAGTGGAGCTAGTGCTAGCCTCATAGGCAAAATTAGCTAAACAATGTGCTACTCTATTACAACATCTAGGTGTGTGCTGCAATGAAACATTAGGCAAATAAAGCAACTTAGTTCGAATGTTGTCGATAAGTCCTTCAGTAGCAATATGAGTGAAGCTCGTTTCTGCTATTTCTTGAATAGCTTCTAAGTAGTCTGTCTTAATGACAACATTACAACTGTTTCAGATGGTGTAGCCCTGCAGCAATAGCACATAATTCTACCTGTTTGGCCGAGGAAAGTAAGTGTACAAGGACTGGAAATGCAGCTCGAAAGTTTCCTACATCATCTCTAAATATTTCCTCAGTTCAACCATGAGTTATCTGAGGCAAAAAAACTACCATCCACATTTAATTTCCAACGCCCTGGAGTTACTGGTTTCCTATATTGCTTCTGTTTCGGTACAGACAGTTTCTCAGTCTTAGTAGCTCGACCAAATTCTTCTAGCCATGCCAATGAAGCTAGGGACAAGTCTTTTGTAGATTGACATTTGCCTTCCCAAAGCATCTTATTTCTGTTTTGCCATAATGCCCACAGTACCATCAGAAGCTTATCAAACAAATCTTGCTTTAGCTGCAAAGCATGATCCAGCAGCCACTCTTTAAGGTCAATGTTAGGGAGCAGAGTACTCTTTAAGCCAAAAGGTGTCGCAGTTTGTGTCTCTACGGCAGTCGAGCATTTGCATAGAACATGAGCAATATCTTCAAAAGGATGAGGGCATAGGAGGCAATGCAGATCACCCTCATAACTTTTTGTGGACAGCTTAGTTCTTGTAGGTAGTAAGTCCGAGCAAGCTCTCCAAATGTGTATTCGAACCTTTCCTGGGACTTTAGCTTTCCAAATGTGTTGTGTTTCCACAAAGCTTGATATGTGTTGCCATGGGACGTGAAAGCAAGACTGTTTGTCAACACTTTTGTTCTGGCAATCCAATTGGTTGTCTTGATTGAGAAAAAGCCTTTTTTTTTTTTTTTTTCAGGACTCCAACAGAGTTTGTCAACCAGAGTTCGGTGACTCAGGGGAATGCATAGTATTATTTTAGCAATGTTAGGTGGAAAAATAGTACAGATTGCAGCCGGTAGCCACTGCCTTGTACTATGATCAATGAGGTTAGAAACCTATTCAAAAACACAGTCAGGTGGCTTATGAAGTAAATATTGTTGGCAGCTCGGAATCCACCTATCATTCCAACTGTTAACTTGTGTCCCATCACCAATGCACCATTTAACACCCGCTTTTAGTACTGGCCTTCCTTGAAGAATGCTCTTCCAAGAAAAGGATGGTGAATCGCCTAACTCTGCATCCCAAAATGAATTATTAGGATAGTACCTGGCTTTGTAAAGTCTTGCAATCAGAGAGTTTGGAGTAGAAATCAGCCGCCACCCTTGTTTGACTAGCATGGCAAGGTTGTAGGCATACACATTTTTAAAACCGATTCCACCTTCATCTTTCGTCAGGCATAACTTCTCCCAACTGCACCAATGAATTTTCATTTTGTCATCAGTGTCTCCCCAGAAGAATGAAGCACATAATTGGTGAATGTCATCACAGAGGCTTTTTGGTAGCAGGTAGCAGTTTATGGCATACAGTGACATGGTTTGGGCCACTACTTTGATGAGAATCTCCTTCCCTGCTGCACTTAGGATTTTCGCTTTCCAATTCACTAGTTTCTTTGTGAGCTTCTCTTTTATGTAGGCAAAAATAGCAGACTTGGATCTTCCTACTTTCATAGGTAATCCCAAATACTTATCATGCTCCTTAACACATTGAACATTCAGAATAGCTGCCAATTCTTGTTGTTTACCTTCATTAACATTATTGCTGAAAACCACACTATTTTTCTGAAAATTCACCTTCTGTCCTGAGGCTCTTTCATAAATGTCAAGGATTCTCTTGTAATACACACATTCCTCATTGGTGGCTGAGCTAAAGAGTATACTTTCATCTGCAAAGAAAAGATGGTGTAGGATAGGGGCTTGAGGGAACATTTTAAACCCTTGAATGAGTTGGTTCTGTACTGCTTGTGAGATGAGTGCTGATAAACCTTCACTGCACAAAATAAACAGATAAGGTGATAGTGGATCACCCTGTCTGATGCCTCTAGTAGCTGTAATATGTGGAGATGGCTCACCATACAGAAGGATCGATAGAATAAGCAACAGATATTACACACTTCATAATGATTTGAATCCAACTAGGATCAAAACCTAGCTTTGTTAAGATAGCTGAAATAAAAGACCAATAAAGTTTGTCATAATAAGCTTTGCTGATATCAAGTTTTAAAGAGAAGAAGCCTGCTTCCTGATGTCTTAACTGGTGCATGAAGTGTGCTGCCTCATTTGCCACTAGAGTGTTATCAGAAATAAGTCTACCCAGGACATATGCACTTTGTAAAGAAGAGACAATTTCAGGAAGCTAAATCTTGAGTTTGTTTAGTACTACAACCTTGGAACTAATCCTGCAGATGACATTGTATAAGGCTATAGGTCTAAAGTCCATTGCCTCTTTGGGGTCTTGAATTTTAGGGATCAAGCAAAGATAGGTATAATTGGAATCAGGCCACATATCACCCTGTTCAAGTAGGTTCCTGACTGCCAAGCAAACATCTTCACACACAACATTCCAATATTTTTGGTAAAAAAATGGAAAGATACCATCAAGTCCAGGGCTTTTCGATGGATGCATTTGGAAAAGGGCCTTCTTTATTTCCTTATTAGTGTATGGAGCTAGCAGTGCTTCATTCATTTATGGTGTTTCTCGGGATGGGGTTGCAGCAACAACAAAGTCAATTGCCTCCTCATCAACTTATTCCACTGAGAAGATGTCACTCCCCTGATTTTTCACACAAATAAAAATCGATATATAATCCCATAATTATACATGCGTGATCGTTTAGCCATCAATACAAAATACCTGGAAACTTTTTCCTTTTAACCCGAGTACACACTGATGCCCTAAACCCTCAAACTCAATATACACTCGCTCCACAGAGTTATATCTTACACAAACTTACGAATTAAATTGTCAACAATAAAATAAAATGTAAATGCTCTTCAGAGCTCACTAAAACAGAAGTCTTTATAACGGTAAAGTCACCAAATTGACTTCCTACGGTAATGCTACCAGCACGCCACCTCAGGTTTAGCCACGATTATCCTGACCTGCAGAAATAAATCCTACACCGTTTGAATGGTGTACCGGGTTGCCACACAACAAACCCGGTAAGTTTTTGCAAGCCCGTATGAGTAACTCAAAACCACACATGCACAACTCGCCCAATGAGGAAGCCCATCAACTCGTAAAAGGGAACACACACCCTATTTTCCCAAACAACACATTCTTTTCCCAAAAGAAAACAACTCAAAACACCCCGTTACGGAATCATATTAATTGAAACTCTGACAATTAGATATGATACAGAAGGCCTCCCCGGACATTTAAAAGAAAGCATCCCCGAAAACTCCCTTTTAAAAACACGTACTCATGAGCATCAGATAGCTCCCCGCTACCCCCCATGATGTACCAACAACAAATCAGTCCAACCTGGACAAAACAACATATCAGTCCAACCTGGACAAACAACACATCAGTCCAACTTGGACACACAACACATAAGTCCAACCTAGACACATAACACATCAACATACATATTAATCATATCGATCGTTAACCTAACAAATAGAATATGATTCACAAGTCCTCCTAGGACATTTAAAATAAAGAATCCCCAAAACTCTGTTTTAAAAACACGTACTCATGAGCATCAGATAGCTCCCCGCTACCTCCCATAATGTACCAACAACAAATCAGTCCAACCTGGACAAAACAACATATCAGTCCAACTTGGACAAACAACACATCAGTCCAACCTAGACACACAACACATCTCAATCATATCTATCGCTAACCTAACAAATAGAATATGATTCACAAGTCCTCCCAGGACATTTAAAAGAAAGAATCCCCAAAACTCTTTTTTAAAAACACGTACTCATGAGCATCAGATAGCTCTCCGCTACCCCTCATGATGTACCAACAACGGACTAGAGCTCTAACTGATCGTATCCACTCACCCGGCCAAAGGTGTGAAGTCCCAATCGTCAGACCGATCACCACACAGGTCACCACAGATCACTACACATATCATCACACAGATCACCACACGGATCACTTCCAGCAACCCCAAATCCTCAGACTGCCCCAGGTCGTCAAATCAAAACATTAAACAATCCATACAAATCTTGACACTTCCCAAACAATAGGAATTCCCAATTCCTAACAAATTTTCTCCCGAAAGTCAAGCCTCAAGGAATAGAATGAAACCCATCAATCCATATTGCATAAATCACCCATCAACCCATAAGAATATACATATTTCACATAAATATATATATACACGCGTGGTCATTCACTCAGGAGTGCCACTAATACCAACAATAGTTTGCAGTTAACTAAATAACTCTCAAAACAATGTGGTAAACCAGTTCGTGAATGAACATCGTGAGATTATTCAGCTCGAAACTCCCGCTGCATCTTCAATACAGAACAAGGCAACCACACCACAAAAAAACCGTCCAAGGATACCTCGTCAACTACCTAATCACATACGGTTTTCAACTTAGCAACAATCCACAAACGATTTAAGTCTGAAACCCCTGTTTTGAACTAAATTCCCCAAAGTGACGCCAATCGAGGCGAAACCGCATCCGAGACTACCCCATGTCTCCGGAATACTTCTACCATCGATATGCCAAAACCACAAGTAAATCGGAAGCTCAAATCCTCACGGATCGAATAAATCGACTGGTATGAAACCGTAAAAATCATAACAAATCCATACGAACTTCAAAATTTGCATATTATATATTGACACGCTCGTATCAACGAGTAGAACATATATAATGCCAAAACCAATTCCCTAAATGGCTGAAAAGACACCAGAACGCCGCCACAGGCGGTGTCGCACCGCAGCCGGCCAAAGCTCAATATTTCACAAAACTCCCAACATCAAAGTTGATCATCTAAGCATGCTTGTGAATTTTCATAACTAGCTCAAAGTCATAAAACAAGCATAAAGGGTCGAAAACTACCTCACAAGCTTTGGATTATTACTCAATCTGAGTTGAACCGATTTCCACGTAAATCGATCCAAAAAAACACCACAGATCAATCAGGGAGCCTTCTCTGAACTCAACCAAGGAAGCATGAAGCCACGAAGTCGCCGGAGCTGCATTTTCCGGTCCGGTCCGAATACGTCAAAGTTCGCCGCCTTCAAACGCCGCCGTGGGTGAGAATCGCTGCTAGAGGATGGCAGAGGGACGACCAGAACAAGGAGGCGATCGGATCTGGAGCGTTTCACCGCCGGAGACCGCAGGAGTTCGTCGGAAAAGTCGGGTCGGGTCGTCCGGGTTCGGGTCGGGTCAGGCGGAAAACTCAGATAGTGAAGGTATCGACCGAGAGAGAAAAGGGAGAGAAAAGAGTTTCCGGAAAAGGAAACCAAATGAAAATAGTAAGTTTCCCACTCGGGAAACTTCTATTTATACAAAAATGGAAACTTCTATTTATACCAAAATAGAAACTTCTTCCAATGGCTATAACTTTCTCATAAAAACTCCGATTTCTGCGTTCCATATATCCACGAACTCGTGTCGACGCGTTCTACAACTTTCGTGAAGGAAGTTTCCGGAGAATCCTAACGAATAAAAAGTCAACCCTTACGCCCCCCTCCCAAAACGACCCTTCCTGAATAATTATTCGCCCGAAACACTTCCACTCCATCCACGAGCCACGAAACCGTCCGATACCCACAATTTAAATTCCGGAAAATCCTAGGAAAATAAATACGAATTTCCTGGGCATCACAGAAGATGTGTTGACAATAGTTCAAAAGAATCCTTTGTATTTCTTTTGGTTCATTCTGCCACACACCATGCTCATTCAGAAGTCCCTTTATTAAATTTCGACTTCTTCTATTACTCCCTTTCCTGTGGAAAAAGGCAGTGTTCCTATCACATGCCATCTTTCAACCACAAGGCTCGGGATCTTTGTCTCCAATATTTCTCTTACCATGACAGCAGTTGGCTATACCAAACATGGAGCTTCCTTTGCTCCTCATAAAGTTCTCCGGAGTGAGGTTGTCTCATTAGGTCATTGAGCTTTTCCTAGATTACCCGCATTTCAGTTTGCTGCTGGTTGAAAACTGCTTGATGCCATAGACTTAACTTGTCTCCCGTTTTGGCCTCTATTTGTTGTAATGCATTACCAGTAGTCGGCCGAGACATTGTTGCTGGATAATATTCGTACATTCATCTCTTCCAAACCAACACTCCTCAAAATGGCCGGTTGATTTTCCATCGCACTTGCCTTTCACTATAGGCTTCAATGAGTAAAGGGCAGTGATCGGACTCTAATGGACTGAGAGTTAGGACACGGCTATACGGGAATCTGTTGCGCCATTGCACATTCTGAAAACCCCTATCCAATCTTTCCATAGTGTTGCCTATTGTTATCAACGATGCCACCACAAGTCGTCGGTGAACCAATTGAACCTGAACGCTTTTATGATGTTGTCAATAAGGATGTGTTTGCATTGTATATTATGCCCAACTGAAGAAAAATCGCCTCATTAGTATGCCCTCTTTACTGGTTCATTCACTATCCAAAAAAAAAAAAATTCTGTAGTTCCTCACTGATCAACCAACATTATCACACTGTTCGTGAAAATTTTACTCAGAGCGTTCAATTATTGCATTAAGTACATCAACGTACAAATTTATTAATAAAATCCTCTACTCTGTATGGTTTGAATCAGAGTCGAAATGGTGGTGTATCAGCTTGGAAGCCAACAGGTCAGGTATGGAAATATGGAAAATCTTATATTTGTAGAGAATATATAACTATGAATTATATAGGAGAATTCTTGGGTACCTTGGTGTTTGCCATACCCTCATTTTGTTAAATATTTTGGACCATTGGATTAGTAATATATCTAATGGTTCAAAATATTTAACAAATTGGTAACTTGTTTAGCCCTTAACCTTTCTAATTATGCTACTCATTTCCAATAAGCTAAAATGTTAACACAAACTACTAATTGAATTGAAAACAATAAAGCCAATTAATGTTTGATTATCAATTGACAATTGACAATTATGATTTTTCCTTTTTCAAAAAAAATTAAAAGAACCTTCTATCCTAAGTTCACCGAATTACTATTAGTTAAATAGTCTATATTACTAATTAATTTTATTATTAGTGAATTAATGTTTGATTAATGCTTGTTATTAATGGATAATTACACAATTGAAAATTATGTTTTTTCCCTATTAAAAACAAAACCTTCTAACCTAAGTTCGCAAAATTAGTATTAGTTAAGTAGTCTTTATTACCAATTAATTATATCATTAGTAGTTTCCTTAACCAAATATAATTCTTTTTACATGCATTTCATGACAACCACAACAATTAGTGTAAAAAGAAATAATATTTGTTTAAATGTAGTCAAATGAGATCCTACTTTAGGACTTATTTACTCAAATGAGAATATACTTTACTCTAATGGGAACCTATATACAATTACCACTTTTAGGACTTAATTGCTCAAATGAGAACCAACTTTACTCTAACGAAGACCTTATTTACTTTAATGAGGATTTTTTTTCTAATTACCACATGTGTCCTCAAAGTGATTACATGAGTTCTCAGAGTGGTAAATATTATATAAAATAAAACATGTATGAGAAATGTTAATGTCCATAGTTTTACCCGTCCTCATTTGTGTAATAAAGTTCTCCCTTGCGTAATGAAAGTAATATATTGTGTAATGTCCATCGTTGAATTAGTAATTACTTTTAATCGACGTAATTTACCACAAATTCCAACAATTGATGAAAAAAAGAAAATTTTTGTTCTAATTATAGTAATTACTCCACCTAAACTAATGTACTAATTTATGGACAATTTAACAAGTATGACAACAAATTTGTTGTCAGAGTGGTAAATCTTTATGTTTTTATCATTAATGAAATGATTACTACAATGACTACACATTTTACCACAATCACAACAATTGATGTAAAAGCGGTAACTTTTGTCCTATTTATAGTAATTACTCAACCTAAACTAATGTACTAATTTATGAACTATTTAACAAGTGCAACAACAAATTTGTTGTCAAAGTGGTAAATCATTATATTTTTATCATTAATGGAATAATTACTCAATGACTACATATTTTACCATAACTCGAAACTATTGGTGTAAAAGTGGTAACTTTTGTTCTGATTGTAGTAATTACTTCAAAAACTATACCATTTACAAGATTACCAACCATTTTACAATTCCGACAACATTTGTGTTGTGAACATGATAAAATTAAAATTAGACCAAAAGATATGTAACAACTCAGTATTGTAAGGAGCTTATTCACTTGATAATCAAGGTTCTAAATTTGATAAAAGTTGTCCAAATATGATATTTACATCTTTGACCACTCAATTACAATAACCACAACAATTGTTGTTATAAGTCGTAATTGTAGTTCAACTATGTGTAATTTATTATTTTGACAATACTTGTTACATGATTTTTAACAAGGGAAAATGATCATTTACCCGATTTTAGGCTAAAAATTGCTCACTTGCTCCACCAACTGTTTTTTAACCCCATTTACCCAAAACACTCTAAGGGATTATTTCCCCTTTACCCAATTAATTCTTTTTTCTTTTTTTTTGAGACTTTTTTGCCCTCTCCTTCTTTCTCACTTAGAGAGAGAAGTCACCTTCCACCTTGCTGTGCTCCGGTGACCAGTGGCTGGCGCGGTCTCCGGCGACAGGTGACCGAACTCCGGCGAACGGTAACCGGATTCCGGCGACCGATGACCGGATTCCGGAAACCGGTAACCGAAATCCGGCGACCGATGACCGGAATCCGACTATTATTGGCCCCCAGTAATCATATTACTGCCCCCCAGTAATCATATTATTGCCTTCCAAAAATCATATTATTGCCGTCCAGTGAATTGTATGAACTCCCAAAACCAAAATGAATACACTACAGGCACAATTGATCAATTTATAATCATATTACTGCCCCCCAGTAATCATATTATTGCTCCCCAATACAAAGTCCAATGTCTCTACTGCCTCCCAATAGACCAACAAAAATGCACCATTTTGTAGGATTCACAGATAATTTGACTTTAATACACATAAAATAACAGGTAACTTATCAAAACACCACACTATAGTGATCCCTGTCCATCGTATCAAAGTCTACTGGGGGCCAATAATGTGTCTACTGCCGAAAAAAATTAAAAAAAAAAAAAAAACTCAGGATGCCGGAAAAAAAAAAAGTCCGGGCACCCAGGAAATGCTCTGGGCACCCACTTCTTCTTCTCCTCCCATCATTGACTTCGACGGTTGCGGATCTCCCTTCTCCGACTTCAATGGGTGAGGCCCGAGACCCATTGCAGACTCGTCGTGGATCCCCCGGAGCCGCTTCACCGATAGCTCCTCGAGCGCCTTGCAGTACTCAAGCACGGCGTTCATGGCCTTGGCGCCGAACAAGCACGACCCGACGGAGAGCTTCTTCAATCCAGTAGAATTCTGAGCGAACGCCGCCATTCCGAGGTCCGTGATTTCCCGGCAGCCGCGGAGCTTGAGGCGGTGAGACCCATTGCAGCGAACGGAGATCAAGACCAGAGCGTCGTCGTCTATGCTAATCGATTTCCGGTCAGATCGAAGCGCGAGCTTCGTGACGGAATCGAATCGAGTAAATATACAAGGAATCGAGTAAATGCCCTCTCCCTCGATTCCGGCAAACCAAACCCATTTTCAAACCCGAACCCGGCGTCAGATTTGCAGACATGGAGAGAGAGAGAGAGTCTGGGAGGAGAGAGAGAGAGAGTCTGAGAGTTAATTAATAGGGGCAAAACTGTCAGTAGATTTTAAATTGGGTAAATGGGGTTTAAAAACTCTTAGTGGAGCAAGTGGGCAATTTTTAGCCTAAAATCGGGTAAGTGGTCACGGCCCCTTTTAACAATGTTACATATCAAGAAAGAGTGTGTTGTTAATATGGTAAATTTAATTTTTAAAAATAACACTTGTCAATATTTAATTAGGTAACATGTTGACCAGTTCAGTAGGTTTCCACTATATTAATTTACTAAAAGTAAAAAAAATAAGGGTATGCAATACATCAAGGTACCCAAGACGACCCCGAATTATATATATGTGTAAAGTTTTATCATATTCAAAACATTCAGTTAATTGTTTTCAATGATTCATGGCATTGACATATGTTCGGTATCCCGGCCTGTTTGAGTGGCTTAATCCGGTAGAATTTCTTGAGGGCATTGACGCATTGTCATTGAATATATACGAGTAATAATTAAAGTTCTCAATTCCAATTAAGCAGTTATTTTATTCATTGTAGTTTTTTATGCTGTAGATTTGCTACATTCGATTCCTAGCCGCCATAAGGACTAAAGTACGAGTCATGCATGCAGTGGTGCAGGTACATCGAGATCACGTCCTCCTCAATCCAGGCATGCGCATTGGCTTTGTTTACAAAGTTACACCCTGGCTATAGAAAGGAACAGTACATATAGATAATTTCATCACAATTGCTGCAGATCGATTACCTTGAACATACCTAGAGGCCTGATGGCTCGTGGTTTGTCCATGCATATATGTATATATATTTGGCTTGGCAACTAAACAAGCATTTTCACAGGTATGCATACTGGGGATTCTGCTTCATCTATGGAATATGGTCTGCAATTGAAGGGTTAGATGCTGGTGGCAAGACTTACTACAATTCCGAGGAGACTCCAACCGGACAAGCCACAGCGACAAACTTTTTTTTTTCTCCAAACCTAGGTTTTCCTCTGAGATTGTATATTTTCTTCATTTCAGCAGTTCTATGACTTCTATCTTTAATTTTGAAAATGACAATAGACATCTTTGTTAGAGGTCCTTGACCAATTGCTCAACACAAACACAAAATATTTTAATACAAATCTACATTCTCAAGACAATTACCAGTCTTAATCAACCTTATTTAATCGCTTTCAGTACGTACCGGTATATATTCATCTATTTTTACTTGCTATTTACGTTCTCTATTTTTATTTTCTTGCAATTTATAACGGTATTTTTTACATTCCTCACTTTATTTGTTGCGCGCTCTTTATTTTCCCTGCACTTTACTTTATACTTTTATAGTCCTTCACATATCTGCACTTTCTTTATTTGCATCTTTTTTTTTTCCTTAATTGGAGCTGAGGTATCAAGCCATATCGGTTACGTTAGCGAGTTAGTGATGTTAGCATTGAAGCCACCCTTACTCTACAAGGGTATCCCATGCATTAAAGCTAGACTATTTCCTGCCACCTCAATTACATTAGCGAGTTAGTGATGTTAGCATTAAAGCCACCCTCAAGTATAAAGGCCAAGTTATAGTGTAGTCGAGGTTCAGAGTAAGGGATATCATACCCAATGGATTGGTAAATATCACTCTAGATAGGGAAGATCTAGAGGAAAACTAGAAAAAAAAATATGCAAATGTACAATCAGAAACAAAGGCTCACAAGTGAACCAAAGTTCATGGTGAGTATATGCAAGATGGTATGTAAAGATTCGATTTTGATTTTAAAAATGGTTTCGAATATTCAAATTGAAACAACGAAAGCAAGTAGTGTAAACTAAGCTAAGCTAAACAACTTGTTATCAAATGGATGAGAGTTAGGGCATCGGGTTTCACCTTTTGCCTCCCTTGCAAGCATTAAAGCAATTGAATATGAATTGCAAAGCTAATTGTCCAACTACCATCTTAGCATCTAGATAGGAATATTAAGGCTTAAACTCCTTTCATTTTTTTAACTCTAACCGAATAAGTCTAGAGCTAACTACCTAGAGACAAATGATAAGATGAAGACATTACCAGAAGAAAAGCACAAGACTACAAGGCTGCACAAGAAAACAAAACACTCTTGCACAAGACAATTGGAAGACAACTCGTGCTCTCTCACCCAAGTACAAGAGACAAAGCTTGTTGCTACATTACAGACCAAGAAGACTAAGCACAACCACATATTGAACTGCCATCTGCCATCTCTGTTAACTTTCACATGTGATCTTATTGTATGATAGCAGCTAGGCTTGTTCACAATTGTAGTATTTATATGTGCTCTCTTCTGTATACATTCATCCACTTCAATCAAGCAAATTCCATTTCTCTTTAACAAATTCAGTTATCGAATAGGTCTTAATCCTTTTCCCCTAAATTAATGCAAAAAGCTTAGAGTTTAGGTAACCAAGTAAGCAAACCAATCCTATCTCTAGGTGATTTTAGCTTACTACTCTCACATGCACACATAGTACGCTTTCATGCTCCTTTTTGCCTACAGGTTTTTATTTTATTTTTTGATTTGTCAATCACACGGTGTCCTTAATTAAAAGCTTCCTAAGCCCAAAGACGAATCCGTGCTTGGGGGATCTTGTCAGAACGCTTCCTCCCCCTGGCCACTAAGAATATATTGGGATTTAACTCCAATAAGCATCGGCGGGATTCGAACCCGGGTGTGGGGGTTCCACACCTGGAGCCTCTTACCAACTCGACCACCTGTGGTGGTTTTTGCCTAGAGGTAATCAATCTCTAAGCAAAACTTCATGTCATGGCAAGCCTTATAACTCAAATTGATTAGGTCTAATTAATGCATTGATCAACTATTGAATTAGCATGTGAGAATGACAACATGAATTTGCATCAATTTATAAACAAAAGCATCAATACAAGCAAGTTTGGCTAGGGCTTTCAACCCTAGCCCCAACTAGTTCACTGCTCACACATAGCTAGATACACAAGGTTCAACATTCTATTAAACATCAAAAACATAAAGAGATAGGGAGTAAAGGGTGACTATTGATGATGCCGGAAGAGGTGGTGGAGATAGGTCTCCAAGAATATGATGTGGTGGTAGTCACCTCCTTCTCTTTGCTCCAAGCTCTTGATATTGGTGAGAATTGTGAAATTTGGAATTTCTAAGGTAAGTTGTGGTGTTGATCTAGTGGTGGAAATGGGGGTTGTAGTGGTGGAAATGGTGGTGTGTTCTCTAGAGAGAAAAGTGGGTCTTGACTAGGATAAAGATGATGGAATGGAGTCAAGAATGATGCAGATTAGGTCTTTGGCATCTTTTGATCAGCTATGTCCCTTTGGTCCCAATATGTGTAAAAGATGCTCTTACACTATTGTCCCCCAAATGGTCCCAAATTTGCAAGGTGACAAAATGACAAGGTGTGGGAGATGTTTAAATTTCAAATGGTAGAAGATTCTCACAACCATGGTCCTCCTTTGCCAGAGAAAGGATCCTCCATAAGTGGTGGCT
The DNA here is from genome assembly GCF_002994745.2 of Rosa chinensis. Taxonomy (NCBI): domain Eukaryota; kingdom Viridiplantae; phylum Streptophyta; class Magnoliopsida; order Rosales; family Rosaceae; genus Rosa; species Rosa chinensis. The sequence continues at coordinate 66,327,589 of NC_037089.1, forward strand.
CGTCGGAAAAGTCGATTTGTAATTTTCTTCCAATCTCCATGTCTTCTTTTGCTATCTTCAAATCTCCGCATTTCAAGCCTCAAATGGTCATTTTATTCTGAATGCATAGTTTCCTACAAATAAAAGGAAATGGATTAAAAAGGGTAAAATAGCATGGAAGAAAAATCAATTTTCATAGTTATTAAACACAATTGCATGAGTAATTTGTGACTCAACAAGTGACACTCCCACCAAGTCAGTATTTGGATTGAGGTCTACAAGGATATTCCATTAAAACTAGACTAATTTCTCACCATAGGTGCACGAGCCCGAAGACTCTAAAATCTATTGGTCACGATCAAACTCGTGAGAGTTGGGACTCGAAAGATAGACTTGGAGGTTCCATGTTAGGGAGTTCGACCAACCTGCATCAAATTTTCTGTTATTTATTTTATGTCATTTACTTTCTACAATATAAGAAAATCATAAAAAGTAATTGTCATCACCTCCACTTTCACATTCACTCATCGAATTACACAACACGAAGTATGGCCAACTATAGTAAAATCCTTGCATCCAAGGCTAAGATATCGCAACGTCCGAGATCGATCATTTCTCGGCCTACAGTCAGGTTATGACAATAAATACGGTGTTTCTGGCCCCTGGCAAGAAGATATTTATCGAAGTTGGGGACCTAAGACAACGAAAAAGAGTAACCGACGGGAGCTCAATTAGAAGATGTTTATAGAAGTTGAGGAGCTGGTAGGGAGCGCCTAGAGCCCAGAGGAGCAAAACTCTTTTTCCTTTCAGGGTAAAGCGGCGCATAAAAAAGGGCTAGCCCGTCAAAATATTCTGATAAAAACGTTCCTCAGTAATATCATCATGACTCTCGAAGTCATGTAAGGTAGCAATACCAAATCAAATACGACGAGTAGTAGGGTCAACTGAACTTACTTTATGGCCTTGCTGCTGCAGAAGCTAAGCGCTTGAAAGCGCGCTAAGAAACATTGCTTTTGTCGGCCTTTCTGTGCAATAGTCCAGTAGTAGCGGAAGAGAGGGTCCTCCTTGACAAATAATTGAAGGTAATCCGCCTTAACTTTAGGCTGATATCTTCCAGATAGTGATGGTAGAGAATGAGCTTTTGATCTTTTAATTTAAAGTCATATTAGATCAAAGCTAAATCAACAACTCATAATGAAACCTCGCTTAGTGTCTCGACTACTAGTTGCCACACTAGGGCGCACATCCCGAAGTCAGAAAGAAGCTTTTAGTTAAATGACATGTAGCAAGATGATTTTTGAGCAAACAATATGTCACGCTATATCATATAGAACCCTCTTGAAACTTTTACACCTGATTATGTTAGAAAGAAAAAAAAATTATTGACTTTGCTTTGCTTAACTACGAAACTACACCCTCTATTATTATTATAATTTTTTATTTTTTGTAGCTAATTTTCTCATTGATAAAATGAACCATTCATTCCCTTAAACAAAAATGAATAATTTATTCCATCTTTCTCATTAAAATGAGTTAATTATGCAAAGCCCAAAAAAAAGTCCTCATGGACTCTTTTTTAAAAGAGAAATTTTGATAAATGACCAATTTTCAGCCTTGAAAATGACTTTTAACCCACATTTAAGAAATAGTTGAAAACTAACCTTTTGGTAAGGTAAAATGACTTAAATACTCTCATGTTGATTGAAACACTTTTTTTTTTTTGAAACACTTAGGAGCTCTGAAATTATGGTATTCTCAATTTCTTAAAGGCTGATTTTGCATTGAAAACGTCAAGGATAAGTCGACGAATGTTTTTATATGCTGTTTTACATAGGATGAATACTGTTTGCATCCCTTTTAGCCGTACACGGAGACAGAGAGCAAGAGAGAGACAGAGATTGAGAAGATTCAGATCTTTGTGAAAACGGTAACCGGGAAGACCATCACCCTTGAGGTTGAATCTAGCGACACTATCGACAACGCGCGTCAAGGCCAAGATCCAGGAGAAAGAAAGTATCCCCCGGACCAGCAGATGCTCATTTTCATCAAAAAGCAGCTTAAGGATGGTCGTACTCCTGCTAATTACAACATTCAGAAAGAATCAACCCTGCATTTGGTTCTGAGGCTTCGTGATGGTATTATCGAGCCTTCTCTCATGGCATTGACTAGAAAGTATAACCAAGAGAAGATGATCTACCGCAAGTGTTATGCACTCCTTCATTGCGGTGTTGTCAACTGTAGGAAGAAGTGTGGACACAACAACCAGCTAGTTGAGGCGAAAGCAGAAGATCAAGTAGACATTGATTGCGTTGGGGGAATGCCATGTCTTTTTACATCATTGGCTTCTGCATTTGATCCCGTTCAATTAAACTAATCATTCTTTTCTGAATGAGATTTTGTTGAAGATTGTTAGTTTTCATTTTGTGAAGAGAATATTTGGTTTGTGACTTGTGAGAATAAATGCAGTAACCCGGCCACTTGTATTATTGTTTAGTCGCTATGCACTGAAAAAGTGAGAATTATGCTTAATTTCCTTGTGCATTATGATCGGCTCCCCTCGCTTTGTATATCGACTCGAGCACCTGCCAACAAACTTATTCATGTTTTTGTATCTGAAAGTTTTCATTTGAAGAAAGTTGGCATTAATCATTGAAAGTTTAAAATTGGGTGGAGATCTTGGTGGTTGTGTGTCAGTGTGTGCTATCAATTGGAGAAAGAAAAATAAATAAAAAACGTACAAATTGAAGGGAAGAAGTCAGAAAGCAAGGTTTATATGGGCTTTTAGATATTTTTATTATTTTGAAGGATATTATAGTCTTTTGTATTCTCATTTGGGTTAGATTTCAATGAATATACAAAACAAGGTTAAAACTCAATTCAAGTCCCTAAATTAGGTTACTTTTCAAAATTTCTCGTTTTTAAAATGATGAGTGATTTCAAATCAGCGGTTGGATAAGTATCTTCAACCTACAAATTATCTAACAAGTGATTTAAAATGACGAGAAACTGAAATTCTTAGGTAGGGCAGGCGTGCCATGTGTCTGATACGCCCAACCAACTATGTTTCTCAGTCTTTTAATTATATTTCAAAACTATTCATGTTTTATAAAAAGAAAATACTCAAAACACCCCCGCTACTCCCATGCATGAACACTGATTGGCTGAGCCTACTGATCACGTGACATGCCTACCCTACCTAAGACTTTCTCTGAAATGATTCCTAACTAAAAAGGTTAGTGACACCGTGCTATTTCCAACTTTCACTTTTTTTGGGAGAAGTTTCTAACTTTTACCTTAAAATACAATAAAGGGAGAATATCACAAATTGTCACTTAACTTTTACATATTCGACACTCTGGTCACTCACCTTTTAAATATATCACTCTGGTCACTCAACTTTAATTTTGTTATTCACTTTAGTCACTTCCTTAATTTTTTTCATTAAAAAAAATTTATTTGCCACAATATTAATGATATTTTCGTCCAATTAATTGTGAAAAATTGAGAAATCTGTATTAGAATAATTGAGAGAAGTGATTAAAGTAAGATAAAATGCCCCTTGAGTGACTAAAGTGATTGAATAATAGTTAAGTGACTAAAGTGATGTATTTAAAAACTGAGTGACCAAAGTGTTGAATGAGTTATAGTTGAGTGACCATTTGTGAAATTCTCTCTAAAATAAAATAGGAATATAGAAGGGGTCTTTCCTGTATACCCAGAAAACTCTTGTATTGTGCCCACTAGCACCAACAATTCTGTATTATACTATTCTCTTGAGAAAAGACTAAAAAGGGTAGTCCTTTTAGAGTAATGCATATTGTATCCTATATTGACCTTTAGGTTTTGGACCTAACCATCTACCTTAGGAACTTTGTTTCAAACTTTTGAAGAAAAACAAAACTAGCCTTCAACATGCCCAAGTTTTTCACTAATAGCTCCCTGCCTAGCGGTTACTTTAATAGGCGGAATCATTACTGCTTATCTTAATCCTAAGTCGAAACTAGTTTTTCTGGTGAACAGTAAATCTAAAACTTCGGATTTCTACAGGGTGCATGCAAAGAACAGATAAACATTTATATAAACATACTATAATATCTAAATTTGATAACTTTGATGAAGTGAGTGAGCAATCTAAAGTTATTTATTCAAATATAAATACATGCTAGAAATTCAGAGCCTCATTCTCAGGTAAACAGCAAAAGGCTATTTAGCTATCCATAAGAATGATTACAGATACTTACTTTGAAGGAAAGCACACTAGACAGGAAGAGAAGAGCACACTGCTACTATGACTTTCTTACTTCTTGAGAGAAGACTCTTCTACTCAATTTTCTGATCTAGAACTAATATGAAAATTTTCTGATGCCTTACAAATGAAACTAAAGCTCCTTATATAAGGAGCGGACTCCAAATTGGAATTCAAAACATCAAAATGTACAGAATAACTCCGTGATTTTTCTGCTTTTGTGAGTGCTCCTGGTGATGGAGGTCGGATGGCAAAAGCAGATTCCCCTTAGGTGAAATGTTTTTCACCTTGTTCTTTTTTGAAAAGAAAAAGTAGCTTTTGATAAAGTCTACAGTTGCCTTTTGGTGTCTTTCTACACCTTTTGTTTTACATATTCTCGTCAGTTTCTGAATTGTGGCCAAGGATGAAGGAGTCGCTATCCATCCCAGCCATTCTGGCAGTGGTTGCATTATCCTCTACATCTGTATCTACATACATCTTGTAGTGGTTGTCCTTTTCCAGCTTTTCCACCCAGCGTAAACATGCTAAGGTACAGTCGATTTCTCTTTTTGAGAGAGACAGGAAAAGGTCACTGCTGATTACCTCAGGATGGTCATAGGCAGTGATTATTATCTTTTCTCCTACTGCCAGGAAAGTATTTCTGGTATCTTCTTCAATGATCTTTTTGATATATTCGAGGGACATGGCTTTCATCCATGGAATGCTTGAATTTGGCTAAGCATTGTAGCCAACACGTACAGGCGGGCTGAAGATATTTCCTCTAAATGATCCGGACGTAATGATATGGAGAGATATATTCTATTTCTCCATTTTCTTTTTGAATCCATTCTGGAGGAGTGGATCTGAACTTCAGTCTAAGAGTACAATCATTTTTTCTGACATTTTTGACTGTGTTGGCGATGATGGGAGGAAGGCCTTTTAGATCATCATTTGTTTTGGTCCATAGATTATGGACAAAACCATTTTCAACAAGCCAAAGCTTGTGTTCTTGAGGATGTTCACTCTGAATATTAACTCCATATCTTCCAACATAGGGTCCTGCCACAATAAAGAGGGTTGGAGGGATACAGACTTCAGCATTGTGGCTGCCAATCAAATTGTGAAACTCAAACTAATCTGATTCTTTTAGTGCAATGATAGGAACTTTTGCACTTTCTGGATCTTCAAGATAATGAATTTTTTCTCTCTGGACAGCACTTTGCTATGTATTTTTATGAACTTCTTCAAACTGTGGTCTAGCATTTTCATAGAGTTCTTCAGCTAGTGCAAACATAGTTGGGAACATGATGCCACTGTTTCTTTCTTGAAAAGCAAATAAGAGGTTGTCTAGTATTGCTTTCTGATGGTATGCTAGCCTCCTGCCAGTTCTGAACACAAGATCAGCGAAGGTTTTTAGTTCATAATTAAAAATATTTATAACTCTAGTTGGAGTTGATTTGTTTTTTGGCAAAGCAACAGCCTTCAACGGTCTTGATGAGCCTTTACCGTCTGCCTTTTGGGACGGGCTAGCCAATCCTTTACCTTGGGATTGATCAGTTGTGGCTAGTCCTTTTGGACCTAGCAAAAACCTTTCGAGGATTTTTTCTTTAGTTTCTTTGGGATCCTCTGCAGGTTCATGTTCTTTCCCAGTTCTTCTGTTTCTGGGATTGCGACCTTCGTCGTCATCTCTTTGGCTGAACATCGCCATTTCCCTGGTGAGGGCGTCTGGAAGATAGTTCTTGTTTCCTGCAATTAATTCAACAGTATAATCATATTGGTTAAGAAATAATTTCCAGTTTGCTAGTCTTCCTCTATTAGAAGCTTTATCAAGTTTAAAATTTTTGAAATTCTTTACTCTAGCACAATCAGTGCGAACAGTAAAGAGTTTTCCAAGAAAAGCTGAAGAATTTAAAATTGTTTTCTTGACAGCCAAAATTTATTTTTCCCCTGTGGGATAATTTTGTTCTGCAGGGCTGAACTTGCCACTACAAAATTTACATATATTTTCAATGTTAGTTCCAGGCGTTTTTACCAGAACCACACCAGACCAATAATTATCACTCGCATCTGTTTGGAGGATAATTTCATCATTTTCCTCTGGTTGTTGTAGAGGAGGGAGATTTTTGCAGAGATTTTTTATCTGCTTCACAATTTTCTCATCATCATCTGTGAAGTTCCATTTCCTTTTGTAACTTGTTTTGGGAGATAATATTGTTGTTAATCCTGAGATTTTGGGAATGAAATCTCTCCCATAATTAATGACTCCTAAGAACCTTTCTAGACTCTTAGCATCAGGAATTTTGTCTGGAAATTTCCAGATCTTCTCAAGGATGTGGGATTGGAGTTTTATTACTCCTTTCTTGATGTTTATTCCTAGGAAATCAACTTCATCGAGGATAAAGAAGATTTTCTTTTCTCCTAGGATGATGCCATGTTGAACTATCAGCTTTACTACCTCATAGAGGTGTTTCATGTGTTCTTCTCTGTTTTTGGAGAAGACGAGAATGTCATCAATGTGGACGACACAGAATTCTGCCACATGCCTGAAGATGTTGTCCATCTTTTTTTGGAAGATTGAGGGGGCTTGCTTTAGACCAAAAGACATTACTAACCATTCATAATGGCCTTGTGGCGTTCCGAATGCAGTGAGAGAAACACTCTCAGGATGCATCTTGACTTGCCAAAAACCCGACTTTGCGTCGAATTTTGAAAAGACTTTAGCTCCTCTGAGCTGGTTGATTAGTACTCTTACTTGAGCAATTTGATAACCGTCTTTGACAGTCTTCTTATTGACATCTCTGTAGTCAATCACCATTCTAGCTTTTCCTCTGAGGTTTTCTGCATGATTTCTCACGTAGAATGCTGGAGCATGATGAGGGCTAGTGGATGGTTGATTTAATCTCTTGTTCAGGAGATCTTCAACATCTTTTCTGAATTCTTTTTTATCTTCCTCTTTGTATTGAGGAATGGTTTTGACATGACAGATGGTATTCATTTCATGTAATCTCAATTCACAGACCACTGAATCTTTTTCCCAAACTTCTGAGGGTCTACATCGATATTCTGCTCGAGTAGTTTCTTGATTTTATCAAGAGTGGGAATTTTCTGAGACTCAAGCTTATTCTGAAAGTGCTTGAGGTTATGCTCATGGATGAAACTAGCTTCTTCATCTGCGCTAGTTGTTTTTTCTTCTTCTTCTTCTTCTTCAGAAGATGATTCAACAAGTAGTTATTCTTGTTATTTAATTTGGAGGATGGTTTCAAATTTGGGTTTGTAGAGGGTAAGATCACCACTATTCTGTTGCGATCTCTAATATTGTGTAGTAAAGTTTGGACCTACTACACTTTTGGCTTCAGTAAGCCTGTCCGCTCAGAACACCCGTTCTCCTTTTCTGAAGCCTATAGCTTCTTCATCCTGGATGAATCTTTGTTGGAGAATAAAATCATTTTCCAACAAAAAATCTGATCCTTGGCCTTCAAATTGCCAAACATTGTGGATGATAAATGTTCCTCCACCAATGGTGATGTGAACATTTTTTGCTACTTTATTCATTGTAAGATGGCTTCCATCAAATATAACACCAGTAGCTGTTCTTTTCTTATCTTCTTTCCAGAGTTCTTCTGGAATTGCAAATCTCTTTGCAACTATAAATCCTGATCCATTGTCTACAAATGCATGTAGATGATATTTTTTATGATCAGGGAATTTGAGTCCAATCTCTATGTAGTTGCTGTATCTACGAGTAGAGACGACTTTCGATTGTTGAAGCTCGTTTTCTTGAGCTTGTTCTTTGGCTATGAATGGTTTACATTCTTCTGGAATATTTTCTGGTATTTCAACCAGTACTATAGTTGTACCGAATTTTTCTTCCTCGATTTTTTCTATATCGAGTTTTTCTTCCTTTATTTTTTAGGAAGATGATTTCATAGCTTCTTGGAACATTGTTAGCATTGAAGCCACCCTCAAGTGCAAAAGGTACAAGTTATAGAATAGGGAATTAAGTAAGGATGTCGAACCCACGAGGATTGGTAAATCATTTCCTAGCTAGGGAAAACCTAAGGAAAAACTAGAAGAATATGCAAATATACAATCACAAACAAAGGCTCACAAGTGAACCAAAGTTCATGGCGAGTATGTGCAAGATGGTGTGTAGAGATTTGATTTTGATTTTGAGATTGGTTTCTATTCAAATTGAAACAATGAAAGCAAGTAATATAACTAAGCTAAACAAAACAAGTTGTAATCAAATGGATGGGAGTTAGGGCATCGGGTTTCACCTTTTGCCTCCCTTTCAAGCATTAAAGCAATTGAATATGAATGATGCAAAGCAAATTATCCAACTACCCTCTTAGCATCCGGATAGGACTACTAAGGCTTAAACCCCTTTCATTTTATTAACTCTAACCGGATAAGTCTAGAGCTAACTACCTAGAGACAAATTCAATTACCGGATTGGTCTCAATCATTTGCCCCTAAATGCATAAAGCTTAGATTTTAGGTAACCAAGCAAGCAAACAAATCCTATCTCTAGGTGATTTTAGCTCACTACCCTCACATGCACACATGGTGTGATTTCATGCTCCCATTTTGCCTAAAGGTAATCAATCTCTAGGAAAAACTTCATGTCATGGCAAACACATAACTCAAATTGATTAGGTCTAAGTAATGCATTTCAACTATTGACTTAGCATGTGAGAATGACAACATGAATTTGCATCAATTTATAAACAAAAGCATCAATACAAGCAAGTTTGGCTAGGGCTTTCAACCCTAGCCCCAACTAGTTCACTGCTCACACATAGCTAGATACACAAGGTTCAACATTCTATTAAACATCAAAAACATAAAGAGATAGGGAGTAAAGGGTGACTATTGATGATGCCGGAAGAGGTGGTGGAGATGGGTCTCCAAGAACATGATGTGCTGGTAGTCACCTCATTCTCCTTGCTCCAAGCTCTTGATATTGATAAGAATGATGAAATTTGGAATCTCTAAGGTGAGTTATGGTGTTGAATGGTGGAGAAAATGGAGGTTGTAGTGGTGGAAATGGAGGTTTTAGAGGTGGAGATGGTGGTTTTAGTGGTGGAAATGGTAGTGTTTTCTCTAGAGAGAAAATGGCTCTTGGATAGGATGAAGATGATTGAATGGAGTCAAGAATTCTGAATAATTCATCTTTGGCCTCTCTTTGATCAGCTATGTGTGTTCTCTTTGGTCCCAAAGTGTGCAAGAGATGCTCTTACACCATTGTCCCCCAAATGGTCCCAAATTGGCAAGGTGACAAAAGGACAAGATGTAGGAAGATATTTGAATTTCAAGTGATGGGATATTCTAACAACCATGGTCCTCGTTTGCTGGAGAAAAGGCCCTCCATGAGTGGAGGCTCGCCGGAAAAGTTTGCCGGAAAAATTGCCGTAAAAGTCGATTTGTAATTTTCTTCCAATCTCCGTATCTTCTTCCCCTAGCTTCGAATCTCCACATTTCAAGCCTCAAATATTCATTTTATTCTCAATGCAAGGTTTCCTACAAATAAAAGGGAATGGATTAAAAAGGGTAAATTTGCATGGAAGATGGGGCACAATTGCATAAGCAAGGTTCAAAATCTCTGCGATATCTCCGATATATCCCCCGATATCTCCTTTTTTCGACGGACCGATATATTTATAGGGGTAAATATCTTATCTGTCACCGTTTCTGCGAAATTTCTCCGACATCTTCAAATATCCCCGATATATTAGATATTTGCGATATATCCCGATAAAGTGAAGAAATATCTGTAAAATTTGAGGTAAAAAAAAAAAAAACTCAGTAATTCTCTACGTTATAAAAATAAAAATAATGATTATATATATAGACTACGTTATAGTACTTCTAAAAAAAAATCAAACATATATAATATATATAAGTATAATATATACAAGTTGATCGATCAAAAACCTATCGGTACTCATTTCCTGAGCCTCCAGTAGCAATGCCATCAAAAGATAGTCAATCAAAACGAGGCACAATTAAATCATTACTAAAAGGTGGTAGAGAACTATTGGCAACAATGGTATCCAAATACCACATATATGATGATGTCCCTTTTAACAAAGCTGATTCTCCACATTTCCAAAACATGTTGACTTTAGCTGGAAATCTAGGTAAATTATATTGTATTTACATATTTCTTCATGGACAATTATGTTAAGTAGAATTTATATAATGAACATTCCTATAAAATAAATCGTTTTCTTGTTTAGGTCCTGGTGTAAAGCTTCCTACCTCCTATGAAATTCAGACTCGTTACTTAGAGAATGATTACACAGAAATGAAAAGGTATGTGGATACTCACAGAGAAACCTGGAAAATATATGGATGCACTATCCTGTGTGATGGATGGACTGGCCCAACCAAAATGTCTATTCTAAATTTCATGGTGTATTCAAAAGGTTCAACTGTGTTTTTGAAGTCTATAGATGCTTCACATATGAATAAAAATGCTCAGTACATAGAACTATTG